>NC_056733.1:777526606-777846606 GCF_019279795.1 Protopterus annectens
CTTTTCCTGACAGTAATATTATCCATGTAAGACTAGTCAGTCCTTCCCTTTCTGACACCAGCAATAGCTTTAGATGGCACTATTGAAGTTAGCGGATACAGTGTAGAGGGCAGTCTTCTCTACTTCAGAAATTGGTCTGCTTGACATTGTGTTGCTAATTTTGGATTGTGCTTTTTTTATATTTTATACATTGAAGTGCTCCTGCAAATCAGCTTTATTGGCTGTCTGCAGGACAGGTTGGGAGACTGGTTAATTGCTGGGGTGTAGTGCTGGCTGCTAGTGATGTGGTATGTCTTTGGGGTGTTCTGAACTACGTATAATTCTTTCTGCTTTTCTGTTAAACATTTTACAGTGATTGTCATGTGTGGTATTGAGGGTTTTTGTACTGTTTGTCTTTTTTTTTTTCTGAAACGGACAGTATTTGTAACTTGAGTAATTGGGTTTTTCTTTCTTAGGGTAAATTTCTTGAAAGTAATTTTTTACTTCTTTCAGTAATGCAGTCATTATTTGTGAATGTGCAACTGCTGGTTTAGTGAGGTTCTTATGTATGGCTGTCACTATAACACGGGTTAAGTGAGTTTTAAGTGTTCTTTGTTTATGTATCCTTTCAGCAAACTGGTGAAGTGGCATTGAGAATGAAAGCACCTAGTAGTTTGTGAATGGGAAGGTTTATTGTACAAGTTCGGTGTATTATATTTTAATAAATTAATTTTTAGATTGTCCGAGTTTTAAGTGTTTTTGTATATGTATCCCTTCAGACAGTTTCCACAGATCACCATCTGCCATTGCCCCTTCAGTGGAGGATGTCAGTGGCATACAGTGTCTTGTTATCTGCAGGCCTCTGAAAAATTAGCGCTGTATCTTCCTGTGAAAGTTTGGACATTCAGAGGGAAGGAAGTGCTAAAGATCTGGAAGGTTTTGTTTAACAATATTTTAAGGGGAGTATTCCAGCTTCCTGGAAGAAAGCTGTGGTAGATGTGTTGCCTAAAGTGGCTAAAGACAATTTAGATCTGGGTTTACACAAACCCATTTCAATTTTAAACCATGGCTAGTTTATCTCTGTGCAACTAAGATAATAGCAAAGGTGTTGCCCAAATTAATAGATGTGGATTAGTGTGGATGTGCTGACTTTGTTCACTGTTGCAATGTGCCAAAAGAATGAGTTTTCACCACTGACATTGGCTGGGGTACCAAAGCTTAATCTTCTCTGGATCATATGTCTGACATATAACTTCAGCTTGCAAGCATAGGGGTATATAGATGGATGCATGATCGTAAATTCACAGACTATCTCACTGCCAGCCCAAATGCAGGTTTAACCTGTTGGACTGATCTTTGACGGCTGGTTGATACAGTAGCTTCTAAAAAAACAGATAAGTGCCCCATTGGGGAACCTTACTATACTTAAATTGTTTTTCTGTGTTATGTATCAGCTAGGAGGGGTAAGTAGGAGTATGGTAGGCAAGTTCCTTATAAAGACCTCCATACCTAGTGTCTACTGCTTTGGCATGGAACACAACTACAAGGCCTGCTCCACTTGCCAGTATTTTGTGCCTAGGACTTTGCAGTCTCATTTATCTTTGCTGAACACCTTTTTTGAGACGCATTATGTTTGTCCCACTTCATTATGACAGATTCCTCTTCTCTGAATGTACCTCCATCGCACAGGAAAAAACTCAGGAGGCCTAGGCCTGACACTGAAGTCTGCCCGGTCTGATGCCCTGTATTGCAGCCCTACTGGAGGCTGGTATGACATCAGAGGGTCATACGACTGAAGATCCTGCTTCTACTGAAAGGAGGGAACTATAACATCATTTTGGAGGGACCAGAAGGCATCCTGCAGATTTTAGTCAGGAAAGAGATTCCTGGAAAATTAATTGAGGAATGTCAGGGGTGGAATTCACCCTGCTTGGCTCAAATGGACATCACACCAAAGCGACAAAAGACTAAACATGTCCCTTCACCTCTTCCACCTAAAGAGGAGACCGATGGACTTCTCACAAGGTGTGCTTAAGGCCATGATCATGAAACCAGCATCTTTGTCTGCTCCCCACCCCCTCCTAAATCACAGAAAACTAGTGTTGATTCATCTTCCTCTAAAGATGAAGATGTCTGTGACTCTGACCATTCTCTGGCTTACTCCTCACAAATTCACTCCTCTGATCAAGTCCATTCAGATGATAAAGACGCCATCTCTCCTGACACCCATGTGGAAGAGGCTTCTTTTGAGAGACTATTTTAAATTTTTAGTGGAGTGTAGACAAATTTCATAGTGCCAGTTTAGGTACTGCAACCTCTTGGAAGTGGGCACTGCTGCCACTTCCCTTTTACCTCCAGTTCAGGAGGCCTTTTTGGATGCCTTCCAATCTACTTCTGCAGTTCCTGATTCAAAGGCCCCTGTGCCCAAAATATCAGACAGGTTCTACAGTGTTCCAGATGCATTCAAATTCCTGTATAAGAACCCTGTGGCAGAACCATTTGCAGTGTCTCTCTCTCCTCTAACAAACCATCTGATCTGATATTGTTAATCCTCATTCATTCCTTATGCCTGGGTTACCGGTTCCAACTTCGGAACTGAGCCGGCCATCTTCCAAGCTCTCGACAGCCACAAACTCTCGAGCTAAACTCTTACCCACAATTCCCCTCTCCCTGTTACCTCAGATTTCATTTGCCGCGTTGAACTTTCTTTGATAATACCTAATCGTATTATAGCTTTTCTCAGTTGAAATCTTGTTAAATAGTTATCTCTTACTCTATTGCATCTAGCGACTCTCTCTTGTTTTTTTTTTTCTAGCCCTTCTTTCTTACCATGAGGTAGCTCCTTTACCAACATTGGTAAAAACCTTTCTTTGCTTTACCTTCGGGTATTTCCCTTACCATTGTTCTTACCTTCTTCCTTCCTTTTTCTTCCTCCTACCTGTCATGGCAGAGAAAAAAGGTAGGCCAGGATTTAAGAGATGTGTGGATTGTGGGCATAAATTGCCTATTTCGGATGCACATTCGTTATGTGTTTACTGTTTGGGTGTGCCTCACTTAACTGTTGACCCGCCTTGCGGGATTTGTGCAAACTTTTCTAACAGGACTTTGGTGGAAAGGAAAAATAAACTGATCTTAAAGGGACTACTTAAATCTTCCTTTACAGAGGCTATTTCTGGGTTGGAGGCTTCAACCCCTCCTAGTTCCTATAAGAAAAGGGGTGAACATAAGGCCAAGTCTCTTCTGTCATCTCCTGCTGGGGACCCCCAGGAACCGAGACCTAAGAAGGCCAAACTTTCTAGTTCGGAGTTGACTTCCTCGGCCCCAAGGCTTTTGGTGCCTAGGTCTTCTGCACCGAAGCCTTCAGCACCATCCACTACTTCGGCACCGAGTATTGTGCCCTATACCTCATTGGAAGCGAGGGGCCCCTCGGTTCAGACTTCCTTACCAGCACCGACTTTTTCATCGATGCAGACATTTACGGCATCGATGACTGTTCCGACGCCCTCTCCTGCTTCAGCTCTGACAATTTACACGGCATCGACTATTCTCTTGGTACCGACCGCATCGTTTTCCGCACAGACTCTTTCGGCACCTACCATAGTGCCAACTACCACTTCGGCACCGACCTCATCGGTGCAGACCTTACCTTCGGCACCGATGATCTCCTCAGTGCAGACACCAGTAGTACAGGCCTTAACAGCTCCATTGCTCTCGGTGCAGACACCTATTTTAGCACCATCCAAAGACCCCTTTGTGGGCACTGAGTTTCCTTCATCCTTGGATAGACCTGACTCCCCTTCAGCTATATCCATGTGATCCACTAGAAGCCTCTCTGAACATGATGTGGCGCGGCTTGTGGATCAGTTGCTTTCGGTCAGAGGTATCCAACCCTCCAGGACCTATTCTTCCTTCGGAGGTGAACACCCTTCTCCAAAGACCCCCCCCCACCTATTCTCCTCCTTCATTGCCTTTGAAGCCCCTTGCTGTAGCACAGACTTCCCTCACTACGGCTCCTTTTATAGACCTCACTAAGGAGCTGCAGTTGCCTTTGTGGCAGGAGAGACTTGTCACTCCAGTCACTGCTCAGGATGCCAGCTGTGGCGTACATACTCCTGTTTTTCACAGCCATCCAGGGACTCAGAGTCAGCAGGCTGATTTGCTTGAGCGAGGTGTGACCTTATTGGGTGGACCAGCCTTCCCAACTCATGGAGAAGGCTCTTGCGTCTGTTGGTGATCTTGTGCTGTCAGTGCCCCCATCCTCCTCTGGACCGCAATTTACACAAGTCACTCCTAGCGGACACCGGGCACAAGGGCCTCAGGACACACTCCCACAGGAGGCCCCTTTTGCGCTGTCTTCCCCAGATTCTCCCCCTGAGGAAGTTCATCACAAGAGTTTGTGTAAGAGGAAGCATGTGGACTCCCCAGAGGAGTCCCTCATGAAAGACACAGACTTTGATGATGGGGAAGGGTCCCCTCGGTCACCCTCTGAGGTATCCTTTGGAGATATCCTCGAAATACTTAAACAGAGAGGTGAATGGCGGCCCTCTAACCCGACCTCTGAAGAGTCTGTGTTCCTGCAGGCCTTTCGTGGCCGACCCCCTACCCTCCTGGGTTACTCCACCTGCTGACGACCTTGTCCCGGCTCATCATGCAGTGTGCATGGAAGGCTCCTGATACCATTCCAGATAAAATCTTGTCCCCTCCAGATAGTGATCCTCACTGGTCCAAAGGTCTTCCTGTAGGTGGCCACAACAAAAAGGATCTTGTGGAAGAAAGCCAGACTGTCCACCCGCCCAACAAAGAGTCCCTGGTGCTGGACAGATTAGGGAAGCGTACTTTTGCATCAGCGACCTTTGCAGTCAGGTCCCTGAATTATATGGCACATTTTACCAGGCTTCAAAGAGACTTAACTTCTGAGCTCTCTGAAACTTTGGCCAGAGCTGTGTCTGATGAGGTCCGGGAAAAAGTGGCCTCACATTTAGCCACCCTTGAATCGATCTCTACCTCCTCCATGCGTCTGATTTCTCACGCATCAGAAGGAGCAGAGGGGAGAAACTCGTATGGAAGATGCCCCATTCGGGGCAGAGGAGGGCCACGTAGCCAGGGCTCCCGAGATTCTTTCTCTGGCCAGTCCTATCAGCACTCCTGAAGAGTGGCCCAACTGCTTTCCTCTGGAAGCAGTTGGGGTTCATTTCTCTTTGTAGCCTTCTGCCTGGCTAACCATTACCACCGATTCTTGGGTACGAGAGTTAATAACCAGAGGTTATCATATTCCCTTTGATCTTTGCCCCGGCCCCCCAAGAAACTTACCCAATGTTCCATCCAGTCAAAGGGAAGAAGCATTAGAGATTTCAAAGCTGCTAAGAAAAAGAGTCATCCAAATAGTCCCACCAGACCGGATAGGATCCGAATTCTACTCAAGATTATTTTTGGTGCCAAAAAAGACCGGGGACTGGAGACCGATTTTGGATCTCAGTGTGTTAAACAAATTTGTAAAGGTACAGAAATTCCAGACAGTCACAATGCAGTTTATCCTCCCACTCTTGGAGGCAGACAATTGGATGTGCTCTATAGATCTTCAAGATACGTACTACCACATAAAGGTGGACAGACCATCAAGAAGATTCCTTCGCTTCCGTGCGGGAGCCAGTCATTACCAGTTCCGAGTACTGCCCTTTGGACTCTCTACAGCCCCCAGAGTGTTCACAAAGAGCATGGCAGTTGTCACAGCTCACCTGCGACTGCAAGGCTTCCAGGTGTTTCCATACCTAGACGACTGGCTCATCACCGCCTCCACCAGACATCTATTGGAAGAAGCCTTGACATACTCCCTTCACACTGTAGAAAGGCTGGCAAAAATCCAACCTCCCCCATCCCAATCCATAGAATTCACTGGGGTCCTGTTGGATTCAAAGAACTGCAGGGCATTGATTCCAGAGCACAGAATTCTAAGGATAAAACAACTCATACCCATCCTCTCAAGGGCGGATGTTGGGTTCCATGCCAGCTTCCATCACCATTGTCCCCCTTGCGAGATTCCACATGAGACTCTTACAATGGTTACTACTCGCCCAGTGGTACCCTTTTCAGTTTCCTCCATCATCCCAGATTCGGGTGACTCAGAGCTGCAAACAAGACTTGATTTGGTGGATGTCACAGAACCCATCACAGTGGTTTTGCCCCTTCACACCCCAACAGCCCAAAGCCACAGTGAACACGGACGCCTCCTTAATGGGTTGGGGGGACTTTTTCAGGGGAAGACCATCCAAGGCATGTGGTCAGAACTAGAGGCCCATCTGCATATAAATGTCCTAGTACTGAGGGCTGTGCTTCTAGCATTGCAAGCATTCCATCCCCTCCTCCCGTCAGGGACTATTGCAATACAATCGGACAACATGGCTATAGTCTGGTACATCAAACAAGGCGGAACCAAGTCCTACCCACTTTGTCGGGAGGCCATGAGGATATGGCAATGGCCGATGGCTACCAACTTCTTCCAGATAGCAACGCACATTCCCGGGAGTTCTAACATGATACAGACAGATTGAGCAGGTGCATTCTGAAACCACACGAGTGGTCTGTGAATCCTCTTACAGTGGCGGAGATTTTCAACCGCTGGGGTCTCCCTTGCTGTGACCTCTTTGCATCCCCAACCAACTACAAATGCAGCAATTACTTTGCCCTGATTCCCTCTCGGGGACAGTCACCCAGGGACGCTCTAGCCCATGATTGGCCCTCGGGTCTGCTTTATGCTTTTCCCCCTCTTCCTCTCATTCCCCAGTTCCTGAAGAAAGACGATTTAAGAGCAAGATAATCCTCATAGCGCCATATTAACCTCGTCAAATTTGGTTCCCCTTCCTATGGCCTCATCTGCTAGATCAACCATGGATTCTCGATCCAACTCCGGACTTGATCTCCCATCAGCAGAACCTGGTTCACCCCAACTTGAACAGCCTGAAGCTCACAGCTTGGCTCCTCCACTTCCAGTGATTGCCAGGCAGACTGATCTTTCTTCCCCAGTACGTGACATTCTTATTGCATCTCATACATTTTCCACCAGAACTACTTATCTCAACAAGTGGAAAAGGTTTACCATTTGGCTGAAGGAAAAACGGATAGATCCTTTTTCAGCACCAGTGCCGGTAGTACTGGAATACCTGTCAAGTTTATTCCAATCTGGCCTATCTACTTCTACCATTTGAGTTCATTTGGCCGCAATATCTAATTTTCACAATGGTGTCCATAACTCTTCACTTATGTCTCACAAATTATGCAAGCCCTTTCTAAAAGGCGTAAATCATTTGAAACCCCCTTTTAGAACCTATCCAGCCATGGGACCTGTCATTAGTCCTACAAGCTTTGACAACATCTCGTTTTGAACCAGCTTCTTCATGTGACCTCAAGTTTCTTTCATGGAAAACTTTGTTCTTGGTCGCCATTACTTCTGCCAGATATATCTCTGAACTTCAAGCTCTGTGCATCAAACTGCCTTACTTGATCTTTCATAAAGATAGTGTCATTGAGAATAATCCTTCCTTTCTGCCAAAAATGATCTCTGAAATGTCCATTAACCAAATCATTGAATTGCCAGTTTTCTTTCCCAATCATTCTAACAGAGGAGGGTATTGTCTACATACCCTAGACATTCACAGGCAAATTCGTTTCTATCTGGACAGAACGAAGGCTTCTCGCAAATCAGATCAGCTATTTTTGGCCTATTCTGGGCCTAGATTTGGATGTGCTGTTTCTAAGGTAACATTGGCTAAATGGTTAAAAGACTGTAACATTATTCACAAAACTCACGATATCCCTCTGACTACAGCCGTAAGGGCTCATTCCACTAGATCGGTAGCAACTTCTGCTGCCTTTCATGCTAGAGCTTCTTTACATGACATTTGTGCAGCTGCAACTTGGGCTAGGCCTCATACCTTCACCATTACAAATTAGATTTGGCCTCCAGAGGAAGAGCATCCTTTGGTTCAATGGTGCTCAGGAATGTCCTTCCATGAGAGCCTCCCAGTAATAAAGGTAACTGGGGACTCTGTCCCAGGCATAAGGAATGAACGAGGATTAACAATATCAGATAAAGAAGTTATGTCTTATCATAACATTCCATCTGTATTGTTGATCCTCATTCAGTCATTATGACCCTCCCTGCTTCCCCCTCCTGAGGCTTATAGTGGATCTCATCATCCGGTTCCGTTAGGTCCTTTGACCAGAGGTAGCCTCTACTTTCTTTGACTTGCAAACTCAGTCTGAGGTAACAGGGAGAGGGGAATTGTGGGTAAGAGTTTAGCTTGAGAGGTTGTGGCTGTCACGAGCTTGGAAGATGTCTGGCTCGGTTCCGAGGTCAGAACCGGTAACCCCAGGCGTAATGACTGAACGAGGATCAACAATACAGATGGAACGTTATGGTAAGATATAACTTCTTTTTCTAAATTCCTCCCTAACAATAATGCCCTCCCTTTAGGTAAGGATAGTAGGGCCATGGATAGGTGGAGAAAAAAGGTTTATGCTTCCTGTACTCTGGCTTTCAGGGCTAACTACCAGATTCAGATGACCAAATATCTATTGTCCATCCTCAACACTTAGAACTAGGTAGTGGTGGATTTCCACTGCTCAGAGTCCAAACAGCAAATTCTTTCCCTGGTTACTTAGGCCACTCGTGGCCAGGCACAACATAAAATGTAGTTATGGTGATGTGGAGGCCTCTTCAAGAACAGCTAATACTGGTACTTTAATCTGCAGATATGCATGGTTGTGCAGCTAACCTATGTCATAGGATTTCAAAGCCAAGCTTATTGATTCACCTGTAGACAAGAATCTTTTGTTCAGCCCACAAGCGGCCAACTTATATTTAAAGCCTTACAGAGACAAGGCACTGCTATGAGTGACTGCAGTTAGATTCTGCTTACCTGTGTACCCAGATACCAGAGGAGCTCCAGCCAAGCCCACTTCTTTTGTTAGAAGGGAAACATATCAGGCTATGGATGTCGGATGTCTGTTTGTGTTTCTTGGTTGTTGAGATATTTAGAAAAATGTGAACATTTATATCTATAAGAGCACTTCAAAAGTCACTGGTCCTACCACTGCACTCTCCCTCCTTAACATCCCCTACTTCTCATATATTAATTTACTTTCTGTCCTTAACTCACTCTTCTCAATAGCTCTCTAATCTTCCTTGACTACTCTTTCTACTGTCTTCTAAAATCTATTAAGCAAATTGCCTCAGAAAAACATTCTATTGTAATTGTCTTGCCTTCATGCAACTACATCATGATAAAACTGTGTTTTTGTTATCACTTACCCCAAAAACTATACTCATCTTCATGACATATTTCTTTTTATACATCTTGAAATAATTATGCTACCCTGATTATTGACTCTGTATAACATTGTATTGCTACTTAATGCCTTGTAATAATCCTGTAACATTGCTGTTTAATGCTAATTTATAATGAAACTTGTATAATATGTTGGAGCTTTTCTCCCCGGGCCTCTGCTGAAAACGGGCTTTTCAGCTCAGTCAGACAATCCCAGTCAACAAATGTAAAATAAAATAATAACTAAATAAATAATAAAAACTACAGTTAATATCTATTTACCTGCACTAGAAAGAGGTCAAATATTAATGCAGGTGAGTTTGCTGTTGTCTAAGCTTTAAGATGAAATAATTTAAAACCTTCTACATAACATGGTTTTGGAATTACTGATGCGAATATGAACAAGCAATATTTGATGCCTAGAGACGTCAGTAGGAGTTAACTGCATATATCCTGGAGGTATCACTGAGATGTAACGAGATAAACAAGGATTACGCCATGTCTTTGGAGGAACCTCCCTCTCTTGAATGGTTATCCATCCTCCCTACAAGTAACTGCAGCTTCTTCTGCCCATCTTCCAGGAGCTACAGACCCAGGGCACAAAGCAACCCATGCCTACCAAACCTGTTGGAAGGGTTTTTTACTGCATTGCCCCTAGTTCCAAGAAAAGGACAATGGAGACCCATATTGGATCTCTCTTTGCTAAACACTCTCATGAAAAGTTCCAGCTTTCAGAATTTCTCTGTTGCGTTTTATTCTTCCTCAGGCATACTTACTCTCTCTTGTGTCTAAAAGATGCCTGTCTGCACATTGCATTCGCCCCTCTGAAGAAAATTCCTCAGGTTCTGTACTGGCTTATCTCACTTTAAGTTTACTGATTTGTCTTTTGGGCCTTCCACAGTCTATAAAGTATTCATGATGTACCTAACACCAGTGATAGCCTTTTGCTGAACCCAAGGAATTCATATTTTACCTTATTTAGATGATCTCCCAATCCAGAATACCTCTCCACAGACCATTGTTCAACACTTCCAGTTCACCCTCAACCTCCTCTTGCAGTTCGGTTTCACCATCAACTATAAAAAGTCCCCCATTCAGTCCATTCAGGGCCCAGTTTTCCTGGGCTGCAGATTGGACATCAAGAGGATGCAGGCTTTCCTGCCTCAAGAGAAGGTGCAAACTCTTACAGCTTATTTCGACTCCATCTCCTCCTTTGAAACATGCATAGTCAGGGAGCTTCTAAAAGCACTGTGTTTTATGGGAGCAAACATCCCGGTGCTCCCTCTATCTGGGTTGCATATGAGAAAAATTCAGTGGTGTCTGAAAACAGTATGTTCCCAACACTCATCCTCTAGACACAAAGATCCCCCCTCATACCTTGTTTCAAAAAGGAGAGCTTATGGTGGATATCCCACGTGAGTCTCAATCCAGAGCTTCCCTTTAAAATACAAACTCTAGCTCAATAGATGCGCAAACATGCCTCAGACGAGGTCTGAAGAGGCCTAGACTTGTATCCACAGAGTCCAGAGTAGGTGGCAGCCCAAACTCAAGGAGGAACACATCATCCTGAAAGAGATGAGGGTCTTCATCTAAGTGGTTTTCTCACACATCTGGAATCCAGGCCCTCTTCAAGTATTCACAGACAAATGCCATTGTCATATGGTACACAAACAAGCAAGAAGGGACCAGACAATGCCAACTATGCAGACTGGCTCTGATTGCTTGAGACCTGGCTACCCAGAAGAGCATGTCTCTGCACGCTATGTACACCCCATCCAGACCTCTCAGCCTTCTCGACTAACTCGTTTTTTTACCAAGTTTTGGGGTCTCAGTAATGGGGTGCCATGATTCCCGAGTGGCACCCCATTATTTCCAATTTTTCAAGCTATTTTTTAGATTTTCGCGCTTTCTGAGCTGACCTCATTATGTGCGTGATGACATCAGCATACCACGCATGTTTGAATACTGGGACTGCCATTCAGGCAGAATACAGGAGGATTTACATGCCGCGCGTCTGTTTGTTTGAATACTGGGACTGCCATTCAGACAGAATACAGGAAGATTTACTTTTTAAGCCAAGTCAGCTGTTCAGGCTGTCTCATCTGTTGCAGGATTTACTTTTACGGCACAGGATTTCTTCAACTGCAGAGCCACTAAGCAGCAGGATTCGGAATTATTTAGAGGTAACTGCAGAGCTTGTTCAGTGCAGCCGTTGTTACATATAGAAGTAACTGCCAAACTGAGCGTGTGTGTGTGTGTGTGTGTGTGTGTGTGTGTGTGTGTGTGTGTGTGTGTGTGTGTGTGTGTGTGTGTGTGTGTGTGTGTGTGTGATGCCCCCCACCGGAATACATCGGTGGCTAGAGGTACCCCGGCTCAAACACTGTACCATGGATACAGGTAAAAACAGCCTCAAGTTCCTAGCCACCATCACTTCTGAATTTATGCCACACATTTTTGTTCTGTTCATAGGTTCATACTAGGCTATCTGCCCTAGGACATTTGTAAGCCTAGCCAGAGTGTGTTTGGCTTTCGCCACCCAGTTAAATGAATTTTACTATGCCCTTTTTTGAGGTTTAGTTTACTATGCCTCTGTCTAACAGTGACACAGAAGTGATACCAGGGGTAAACCTACGATCTCCCATCCACTCATCAAGATTCCTCTTGAAGAGAGTCAGTGAGGGACTCTGCCTAACTTGGACTGGGATTTTATTCCAGAGTGAAGGGAGCCTCTGGGTTATGAATCTGTCCCTCCAGCATGTCCTATTTATTTCTGTGCTGAGGTTCAAGTCCCTCGAGCGCGTAGCTCGATGGGATTTGGATTTTCTGAGGTGCAGCATGTCCATTAATTCCGGGTTGGACATGGCTTTATACGTCAGGCACAGATTGCCTCTAAGCAGGTGGTATGCAACCGAGTAGAGCTGGAGTTTCTTTAACAGGGCAGCATATGGCATCTGTTTGAGCCCTTTGATCCTCTTGGTGAGGTACTTTTGGGCTCTTTCCAGTTGCTGCAGATGTCTGGTAAGGTACATCCCAAAAGGGGCATTGTACTCAACTAAGGGCCTGATGAGGGATGAGTAAAGAGGCACAATGACCTCCCCTGATCTAGATGTGAATCCCTTCATGATTAGGTGGGCTATATAGAATGTTTTTCTAACCACTTTGGCCACGTGGTTGTCAAATGAGAGGTTGCTATCAACTTGGGTCCCCAGGTCCCTAATTACTTCTTCTGTACTTAATAGATTACCACCTATGTGGTAATTTGTGGGCACTTTGTTTTTGCCAAAGGGGATGACTATACACTTTTTGGCGTTTAGCTTGAGGCCATGGCTCTGGCATCAGTTGTCTGTTTCTATGAGACCCTTTTGGAGGATGCTTGTGTCAGCTGGAGAGTTGATTATGGCACCAAGTTTGCAGTCATCTGCGAACTTGGTCAGCCACAGTCCTTCCATGTTGGCCTGTACCTCCGAGAAATATATACCGAAGAGAGGTCCCAGGACTGAGCCTTGTGGGATGCCACTTGTAACTGGTTTGGAGTCTGACATGGCTCCAGCAGTTCTAACCATGTGGGTTCTGTCCTTGAGACAGTTTGCAACCCATCTAGTGACATAGGGGTTTATATTCAAGCTGGATAGCTTATCTATGATGCCCGAGTGGGGTATTGTATCGAAGGTTTTTGCGAGGTCTAGGTAGGCTGTGTGGATCACCTTCCCCTCTTCAATGGCCTTGGTGACTGTTTCAAAGAAATCGACCAGGTTTAAGAGGCAGGATCTACCCTTAACAAAGCCGAACTGGGTAGGATCCAGTGTCTGTAGGTCCCCAATATCTTTATTTATGAGTTCCATGATGATCCTTTCCATAGCTTTGCAGACCAAGCTAGTCAGGCTTATGGGACAGTAGTTTCCAGGATCCGTTGAGGGACCACTGTTGCTGTACGCCACTCTTTGGGTACATATCCTGTAGTAAGGCTGAGATTGAACAGTAACTTTATGTTTGGGTTCAGCTCATCTTGGAGTTCATGTAGGACGCAGCCCGGGACACCGTCTGGTCCCATTGATGCTGTATTTTTTGCTTTGGAGAGGGCAGGTTTTACCTGAGCATCTGAGATGTCAGGGGGGCAGCACTCTGCTGGAATAGATATTTGCTCTTTTGGTGGGGGGGGGGGAGTTTGCGCTGAAGCTGTCGGCCAGGATGTTGGCAATGTCTGTGGGTTCAGTGCATTTTTTGTCATTGTGGACTAATTCTGAGCATATCTGGGAATTCCCACCCAGGTTCCTAACATAACTAAAGAAAGCTTTGTGATTATCTTTAGTGTCCTGTGCAATTTTTCTCTCGAAGCTGGCCTTAGATGATTTTATGAGTGCCCGTAGTTTTTTGCTAATACTGATCAGAGATGCCTTCCCTTTTTGGGATTTTGCTCTATCATGTAGTAACTTCCTTCTTCTATTGTATAGTTTGTTTATGGCTGGGGTCCACCAGACAGGACGCCTGCCTTTGGGGTATTGGGTCTTAGTTTTATTTGGGATTGCATGATCCATGCATTCCTGAAGGTGTTCATAGAATGCGTTTATAAAGGATTCTGCGGTCCGGGCCGTATTTTCCACAGGCCCCGGGGCTTAGAAGGATTCCACCTCGGTTTTGAGTAGTGTGCAGTTTGCTTTAGAGAAGTTTTTCACTGTGGTTTTCTGGGCAGGGGTTGGGGTTGGGATGTGGATATCCAGTGAGATTAATTTATGGTCTGATCTTACCAGTGAGGGATACACTTCTGGTCTGGAGCGTAGAGTCCCCATGTTGGTGATGATCAGGTCCAGTATGTTTTCCCCTCTTGTGGGAGTGGTCACAAGTTGTTCCATAGCATTTGAGTTTATAAATTCTAGGAACCTTTGGGCTAGGGTGTTGGAGCTAGAGTAATGCTCCCAGTCTATGTTTGGATAGTTGAAGTCGCCCAATATAATGGTGTTTGGAGAGACCTTCATATTTTCCAGTGTTCTCAGGAAGGCCGAGTGGGGTTCCTGGGTTTGGGAGGGTGGTCTGTAGCAGGCTATAAATTGGAAGGCAGTTTTACCCACTGTTAGTTGCACATGGATAGTCTCTGATGCTTCGTGCTGTGCCACCATCCTGGAGGTGTGGGTATATTTGACGAATATTGATACTCCCCCTCCTTTTGTGGTTCGGTCTGAGTTTTGGGGCCGAAAAGCATGGTATGAGGTATAACCTGGTAGTTCTGTGGTGTTCTCGGGAGCCTTGAACCAGGTTTCTGTTACTGCACAGATATCGGTGTTCTCCATGCTAAGGAGAGTTTAGAGTGCGTGCATCTTGAGGTTTAGACTTATGGCGTTGGGTAGCATTACTCTTAGTTTCTTATCCCTTGTGATATGTATTTAAGTGGGTTTGTCTTTTGAACCTTGCCTAAAAAAGGCACTATGGGGGTGGCAAGAGCCTTTGCCAATATCCGAAAGCCCAGGGATGACAGGTGCAAGCCGTCCCTAGCGAAGCAGCGTGGCTTGTCGAGCATGTCATTGCAGGCTGACAGGCATTGGATCCCCTTTGAATGACACCAATGCTTAAGCCAATTGTTGAAATTGATCATCTTGTCTTCATATTGTTTCATCATTCTTGGTGAGGGTAAGATGCTACTCAAGGTCAGGGTCATACCGGCTTGGGCTACATGCTCAGAGAGCTCCTCTATGTCTCTTTTCATGTAGTCCAGGGTGGTACGTCTCAGGTCATTCACACCAGCATGGACAATGACTGAGTCATATTTGTACTTGCCTTGGAGTGACCTAAGTGCTTGTGTTATGTGGCGGATCCTAGCGCCCGACACGCAGCTCACCATGACCTTCTCCTTGTTCAGCCTGGTGAGCGGGACGTCAATGTGCCTGACGATAGAATCACCTATTACAAGTGTATCAGGTGTGTTGTTTAGCCTTAAGGGTTGTGACTGTTCGGCACACTGGCTTTGTGAACTATGTGTTGCATGTGTTTTGTTTTGGGGTAGCGGTTGCTTGGGTGTCTGCTTTGGAGGTCTCTGCTGGTTAGGCAAATTTTTATTTAGAGCCTCCAAGTATGTTTTTGTGTGTTTATGTGTTTGGTTTGCTGTCGTGGTAGGTCTATGTGAGACTGGAATTGTAGTGAGTGTGGATACCTTCTCCTTTACTGGTTAAGCCAGTACTGAGTTGAGAGAGCTGAGCCTCCAGTTTGGATATATGGTTGCATCTCTCACATATGTTGGAACTTGTTGGGAGGAGGAGAGGGTTGTCTGTGTACATGAGGCAGTTGTAACATTGCCTCAAGATTCACAGATTCACCAGCTGGACTGGAGAGGATACTGCCAACTGACCTTTAGACATGCTAGAATAGTACAGGGAACTCTTTTAAAACTGAAAAAAAGGGCCACTGGGGAGTAAGGTACTCAAGGGGGGGTTTGTGAGGGTGTAGTGCTTTTAATTTTTTTAGTGTTGACTTATATAATTGCTTTTTAGTGAGCATGTGCCAGGCTTTAGAGTAGGAATAGCATGTTTATTATGGGAACTAGAGCAGTTCTAAGGGGAAAAATTGAAGGAAGAGCAGACTTTGTGGAGCTGAGAATGGTTTAAACCCAATTAAGCTGTGCTGCCCAATGCTGCGCTATGCGCAAAATCGCGCAAAGCCACGCTAAAGCGGGTTTTATACAGGGGGACTTGAAAGAGCTAGAAATTGGCCCAAAACGGCCAATAGACTACCAGATTCTTGTGCTGGAAACACTCCTCCAAGGATAGATAGGCTACTCTAAGCTCCACACTCCCACTGGTGAACAAAGAAGCCTCCTTTTATCCAAGAAAGGAAATGGGCAGCACAGGAACTTTCCAAAATTCCAGAATACAGCAAAGCCTGTATTTGGACTACTCTAGGTCAGGAAAGGTGGAAAACAAGGATAATTTTTTTTTTCTTTTTTTCTTTTTTTGCAAATAAACAGCAGGAACATGCAATAAATATGTAACACAGGCTAGCGCACTTGAGTGTGTAGCCTCAACAGGTAAATGCAATAAACAGGACAAACTTTAAAAGTGCAGGTGCAAAAACAACTTTAAACAGTTTAAAACAGTTAAAGAAGCAGGGATACTTGCTATTTAGCTAGATCAGGCAGTCGCCCAGGTAGTAGCAGGAAAAAACACTTTTATCAGGTTAGCAGTCGCTCATTTAGCCTCTCTGCTGCTAGCACCACTCTGCAGGACCACGAGGAGCTTGGTCTAGTAGTAACAAGCGCAGAAACTGCGCCAAAGCGGGTTTTATACAGGGGGACTTGAAAGAGCTAGAAATTGGCGCAAAACAGCCAATACACTATCAGATTCTTCTCCTGGGCATACTCCTCCAAGGATAGATAGGCTGCTCTAAGCTCCCCACTCCCACTGGTGAACAAAGAAGCCTTCCTTTATTCAAGAAAGGAAATGGGCAACACAGGAACTTTCCAAAAGTCCAGAATACAGCAAAACCTGTATGTTCCTCATTAAATCTCTGGTTTTCAGGAGTAGTAAAACAAAACATTTTATTCTAGCAATTTTCTAAGGTTATAAGATCAGTATTTGAAATATGTCCCTATTTTGAGGCTGTATTCCCCCATTATTGGCTTTGTTCTGTATTTTTGTGCTAAGAGGTTGAGAGCTATGGTGAGAAGTGCGAACTGAATTCACTGAATGATAGCCATTTAAGTTTATCTTCCTGTCTTTCAAAAAACTGCTGATTTAGCTTAGTGGTATGTTGCTCTGACTGTAGTGCACAGGGTTCTAGGTTCAAGACTTGGCAGTGAAATGCGTGGTGGTAACATGTTTTATGCAAGCAAATTTCCAAAATTATATAAGCAATGTTTAAAATGTGTCCCTGGTTTTTGCCCCCCCCCCCCCAATTGAAAATAAGTACAAGAAGCTGTGCAACATGCCTATGGCTTACACTACTGTGATTCTGTATTTATATATTGTGTGTAGAAGTAGACTGTTATCATGGAAATGTTCTGAATAGGGCAGTTTTGTCATTATTAGTGCATGCATGTTGCTTCATTGCCTACTGGAAAAATGTTCAAACAATACATTTAAAATGCAATTGTTTGTGGAAGTAGACTATTATCATGGAAATGTTCTGAATAGGGCAGATTTGTCATTATTGGTGCATGCATTTTGCTTCATTGCCTGCTGCAAAAATGTTCAAACAATAAATTTAAAATGCAGTTGTGTGTGGAAGTAGACTGTTATCATGGAAATGTTCTGAATAGAGCAGTTTTGTCATTATTGGTGCATGCATTTTGCTTCATTGCCTGCTGCAAAAATGTTCAAATAAATTTAAAATGCAGTTGTGTGTGGAAGTAGACTGTTATCATGGAAATGTTCTGAATAGGGCAGTTTTGTCATTATTGGTGCATGCATTTTGCTTCATTGTCTACTAGAAAAATGTTCAAACAATACATTTAAAATGCAATTGTGTGTGGAAGTAGACTGCTATCATGGAAATGTTCTGAATAGGGCAGTTTTGTCATTACTGGTGCATGCATTTTGCATCATTGCCTACTGGAAAAATGTTCAAACAAATTTAAAATGCAGTTGTGTGTGGAAGTAGACCTTTATGATGGAAATGTTCTGAGTAGGGCAGTTTTGTCATTATTGGTTAATGCATTTTTGTTTCATTGCCTGCTAGAAAAATGTTTAAACAAATTTAAAATGCGCTCTAACTTAAGTCTTAACAAGTGTGCTGTATTATACAAGGAATATAATTTAATAAAGTCAGGAAGATGCATCAAAGAACGAATGTATGTTGTTTTGTGTGCAAGGGACCTCTGATTTGAAAACAGTCCAAAGGTAATCTTTATCCACCACCGGCCAGATGCATTTTCTTTGGATGTGGTGTGGGTTTCAATGCTGTTTCAATGAATGTGAGTTTCAAGGGCAGAGACATTTTAATGCCAAGTCTATTTTCATTGTGAGATAGTATTGCTTTGTTTAGCAGATATCTATTAGTGTTTGTGCATTGTGCTATAAAATGTAAAAAAAAAAAAATAAAATCCAAATAATAATAATCATTGTAGAAGTAAAACAGTATGCACACATTAGTGTTTATGGTAAATGGGGTGAAATAGCCAGGTAATGGGACATTGGAATGGCTGTAGGGGAACTCTGATGCTATATTTTGGTTCTGTTCTTCAGTTTGCATTTGAAATTTGGTATCCCACAATTCCACTGGAGTGGGTGGGGCTGTATAATTATGTATGCAAATTTACGTTAATCAGCATACAGATTTGTACATATTTTTTATGGGCCTTGTTCCAGATTTTTGATGTTTCCAGGTTGAGAGGTATGATCCCATCACAGAACAATATTCTAGCAGACTGTGACTAAGCAGGTAGAACGAGGAGCCTCACAAATGGACTCTAAACAGAGAGATCTTTCTAACCATTCTACACAAATGGGGAACACCTCAGATCGTTTTTCTCAGAGAGTAGCAAGCAAATTCTCCTGTTTTGCACCAGGCCTCCCTGCCCCTCAGCTTGGAGAACAGATGCTTTCTCCTTTCAGTGGACACAGAAGTTTTATTTATGCCTTCTCTCCACACATTAATTCCAGAAGTATTACTAAAGGTCCAGAAAAAAAAAACAAGACTCTTAACTGGTGACTCCTTTTTGGCCAGGACAGCATTGGTTCCCCCTTCTTTCTCACCTGGCCAGGAGCAATCACCACAAATGACCCCACAAGGTGGATCTCATCATACAGCAGAAAGAATCTGTGCTTCATCAGAACTTGTCATCCCTAAATCTAAGTCTGTGGATGGTAGGATTCTGATCCCTTTCAAGAACCAGTTTTCAGAGAACATACTTTGGGTTTTCAAGGAGGCAAGGAGACCCACCACTCAAAACTCCTACATAGCCAAATGGAAGAGATTTTACTTTTCATGCCACAGCAGCAACTAGGATCCCACCAAATCAGAGGTGGCTCTTATCCTAAAGTACTTATCTGGCATATGGCACTACCTTGACTGCCTTAGTTTAGTAAAACTTTTATTGTATGGCATATACAAAGTGCTATCTCTTGTGTAAAGTGTTTGTAACTTGCTGTGTTTGAAGAACTATATAGCTACTTTTTTTTTCCTTTTTAAAAAAAATCAAAACATAGAACAGTAAGTACATCTGTATAGCTGTGAATACATCTATGTGAACCTAATGGGTATGGTTAAACTGGTGAATTGCATCTGCCTAGGATCCTTAACTTTAGTAGATATTCAGTATATTTAGAAAAGTATCTGACTTTTTACTGACAATTTTGGGTTTATGTATTCTAGTATTTATCTAGAGCTGTTATTATAGGAGTAAGTGTGGCCAAAACCTTTCTGTTTTTCTTTACCAGTTTTTTTTCTATTCCCATCTATGTAACCAGCTCTCCAACCTGCATGTCCTGTATAAGGAATTTGGGAACTTGCCCCATCTGAAGACCAAGAATCCTATTTTACCTAACACTAGGGGGCTAAGAATAGAGCTAAACCTCTCCCTGAGATTCATTCCCTCAAGGAAACAAGAAAGTATGTTTACCAGAACACTGTGTGTACTTAATAGACTTGCCTAAAACATATATCTGGAAGTAAATTGCAGGTTAGCAAACAGTCACTAGCTAGGACAGCCAGAAGCCAAAAGCCATCTCTTCTCCCACCTACCATACCCTTCCCTCTCATTACATGTGTATATTTTTCTCCCATTTTTCCCCTCCTATTAATTCTTGCCCTGCTAGCCCCTTTGAGTAGCCATGATTGCAAAATATCCTATTGACCAGTAGGTGGTACCCTCTTCCCATGACTAATCTCCTTGAACACATATCTTACTATCTTAACATATAACTCTCTAGCATTCCAGCTTTACTTACACTTATCTCTCCTGCTGTCCCACTCTATTCCTTCTACTTTACTTTGCTTATTTCTCTACCAACCCTCCCGACCATCTCTCCCAAACTTACCTTAGCAGTCAGCACTCTACTGATTGTTCTCCCAGGGTTTAATCCTTCACTGGCTCTACCTGCTCCATTCACCCTGTGGGCTCACTGCGCTCCCCTACCCTGACCCCAAATCTCACCTGCCCCAGTACCTCTACATTTATCCTTGCTAGACCACAACCTCATTAACACACTCCCTCACAGAACCCACCGGCTTAAAGTGATATAACCAATTACCATTTGTGTTATACACAAACCTCAACTGGAACATTCCCTCTTTACTAAGCTATAACTACTACCTCATTATGCTCCCTTCATCAAGCTCACCATTCCCAAAGGTGCTTCTCTTAGTACCACTCTTACATTTCCTTTCTATACATTACTTACTTACATTCTATGAATACCTTAACTGCCTAGGATTTAATAACTTCATAAGGCAAACCTCTATGCCAACACTTGAAGTCCCTCTTAACAATACATATACACCCAGCACAGCTACCTACCTACCAGCTAAGTATCATAGACTGACCCACATTAAATTCTATAGTCCAAAAACTAGGAAATTCCAGCAGCTTACATGTAGGCTCTTAAAACTTTCTATAAGAGTACAATGTCACCCCTTAATAGATGGTGATATCCACCCAAACCCTGGACCAACCTCTACCACAATTTCATTGCCCCACACCCCAATTCCTGCTAATACACAATTGCTAGACAGACCCTCTAACTCACTCTTGATAGCTCACCTTAACATACAGAGCATAAACAATAAAGTTGCCCACCTACATGCACTCATGGATGTACATTAATTTGACATACTATGTCTTACTGAAACATGGCTCAAGAACTCAACACAGGATAATAAGATTATTCCACCTGGTTATAATATCCTTAGGCTAGACCGTAAAGCTAAGAAGGGTGGGGGAGTAGCTATTCTATACAAAACTGGATTACAGGTGACACGTATAGATTCTCAACCTCCACTTATAAATAAGGCTGAAATACTTATTTCCAAATTACAACTTAATAAACATAAAGCCATCTACATCATATATGTTTATCTTCCCCCAGGTAATAACCCCAGCACCCTAGAGGATATCCTCAGTTGGCTATCTAATACCTACCCACAGGAAACCATAGTGCTTGGTGACTTCAATATCAATTGGAAGAGCTGTTCCTCAGAACAGCCACCTACTCATATTAACCTATATGGTTTTACCCAAAGCATTACATCCCCTACTAGGACCAATAAACTTAATGGCAAGGAAAGCACCTTAGATTGGATTCTCATAAACAGTCACCACCAAACTTACAAAGTAGGAACCCTCCCTGAAGATGTAAGTGACCACTCACTGACCTTTATAATCAGATAGAAAAGTGACATTCCAAACACAACAACCTACAGGACAATAAGGACCAAAATGAATTTAACCCCGATAGCTGTCAAAATGAACTCTTGGCATGTGATTGGTCACCCCTAAAAAAACTACCTCTAGATGAAGCAGTACATTATTTTAATTCAAAATTCTTAACTATTTTAGACTATCACTCCCCAACACGTACAATCAGAGTCAAGACTAAACCAGCCCCATGGCTCTCAAAAACTACCAAACAAAAAATCCTCCTTAGAAACAAATTATGGGCAAACTGGCGTTCAACTAAAAACCCTGTTGATCAATTAAAGTTTAGACAGCTTAGAAATGAAACAAAAAAAAGCCATATTGTTAGACAAAAAGAATTTTTACTTTGAGCTCCAACAAATGCACCAAAATAAGCCACAAAGATTCTGGTCAGGCATTAATAAACTCTTACACCATGGTCATTCAGTCACACTCGGCCTTTAGGCTCTGATCACAGTAACCCTACTCAAATAGCCAATACCTTTAATACTTTGTTTATAGAGACTATTCAATCTCTTGATAATCAGCTATCCCTTGATACATCATCATCATCATCATCAACCACCTCCATCACCAATGCACCCCCTTCATTTCACTTTCAACCTGTTCCTGCATCCCTTGTCTGTACACTCTTACATAAGCTTAAACCTACCACCCTCTCTGCAGACCTACTACCTGCAGAAAGCTGCAAAAGCCATAGCCTTCCCAGTATCCATCCTGATTAACAGAACTATTACAAAAGGAACTGTCCCATCAATCTGGAAAATCTCTCACATTATCCCCTTGCATAATGGAGGCAACTCGAATGAATTATCAAATTATAGACCTATAGCCATATTATCACCACTGGCTAAGATCATGGAGAAATGCATTCATAAACAGCTGTTAAACCACCTAACAGAAAACAATTTACTAGCCAACTGCCAGCATGGTTTTAGACCATTTCATAGCACCACCTCTGCTCTTTTATCATTCACAGATTGTATTAATAAGAATCGTAACAAAGATGCATTATCCTCAGCCCTCTTTATTGATCTTTCAAAAGCCTTCGACATGGTTGACCACCACTTACTCATTAATATACTCAAAAACCTGTCTCTAGACACACTAGCTATTCAGTGGTTCCAATCATACTTAGACAACAGGCAGCAGGCTGTCCTATGGGAGAACAACCTATCCTCCCCCCTCCCAGTTGCCCTTGGGGTCCCTCAAGGCTCCATATTAGGCCCTCTCCTATTCTCTATTTTTATAAACGACCTATACTCTGTTATACCTCAAGCTACTTGTACCCAATATGCAGACGATTCCACGCTAATATGCTCTGCCACCTCACCATCTGTCTTACAGTCCATAACCCCAAATGTGTTTAATATAGTCGAAAAATGGCTTCTACATCGATGCCTCATTCTGAATCCCAAAAAAAACAAAACTGCTACTATTCACTCCCACACGTCGGGCCTCCCCATTTACTTTTACTGTAACATCAATCAGTGGCATTATTATATCTCCTGATTGTACTACTAAACTTCTTGGGGTTCTTATTGACAACCACCTTACCTTTGACTCCCATATTAATAGTACTATAAAAACAGTCAACAAAAAACTAGGATCCCTATATAGGATTAAATCCTTTTTGTCACCACTAGCCAGGACCACCATTGCCCATACCCACTTAATCTCTACCCTCCTCTATGCCTCACCTATATATACAGAACTATGTAAAAACAACCTCAACAAGCTTGCAATATCCTATAATAATATTGCCAGATTTGCAACTGTATCTGCCTTCAGAGCCCACCATTGTGATAATCTTAAACAGCTAGGATGGCTAGAACTGCCAAATATATTATTATTTAATCAATTAACAGTTGCCCACAAGATCCTGTACCAACCTACTAACACTCCAATACTTACTAACCTAATCACCCCTTATAACATCCTCAAGACCCTACGCTCAGCAAATAAACTACTTGTCCTAATAGGCAAAGCTAGCAACTTGGCTGGTGACTCCTTGTTTGCAAACACAGTTGGAAAAATCTGGAACTCCCTCCCAAAAGACCTGTCCACCATTACCTCTGCAGCAGCATTATTTAAAAGCAAACTGAAGCCATACCTTAAATCACAGTGGTTATGCCCTTGTTCTAACCCAGACTAACTACCCCTAATTTCACAAAGCATTATTGCCATTACTGTACAAACTAGTTACTTTTCTGTTAACTTCTAAGAGAGTGTATAACCTAGTTACTTCTTTTAAGTCAAATAAAATGAAAGTATTCTCTCATACTAATTGTTAGCAAAATATTTGCATGGCTAACCATGGCTGAAATGTATAATGATTCTGTTTACAGAAATGTTAAAAAAAAAAATGTAATGTATAGGATGATTATCTGTACATTTAACTGTATTTGTAAATGTCTCACATTATATGTGATAGTGTGTTTTTTTTTTTGTTGGAGCTTTTCTCCCTGGGCCTCCACTGAAAATGGACATATAACCAGTTGGACTAGCCCAGTCAAAAAATGTAAAATAAAATAAATAAAATAAAATAAAAATCTGAACTCATGAATGCAGGTTTGGCATATTTGCTCCATCAAAGCCCACCTGTCAGTCATCTTTGTCTGTCTTCTGAATCTACCTGTTGTATCCAGGCCTGAGGTTAAACAATTCCTGAAAAGCAGTAGTGTATCTAAGACCACCAAGGAAGCCTGTGCCCCATCCTTGAGACCTAAACTTCATACTAAACTTCAGGGTGGCACAGTGGTGCAACGGTTAACGTTGTCGCCTCACAGCAAGAGGCTCTCTGGTTCAATTCTCGGCTGGGGTGCCTTCTGTACGGAGTTTGCATGTTCTCCCTGCGTTCGTGTGGGTATCCTCCGGGTCCTCCGGTTTCCTCCCACATTCTAAAGACATGCTTCTGAAGCATTTCTCCCCGGGCCTCCGCTGAAAACAGGATCTGTGGAACCTAGTCAGACTTTCCCAGTCAACAAATGTTAAATAAAAATAAATAAAATACTGGAAAAGCTCCCTCTGCCACCATTTGAACCTTTTGCTTCAGCAAATCCCAAATTCTGCACCTGGAAAACTATCTTGCTACTGGCGCTCACTTCTGCTAGGAGAGTCTCAGAACTGAAGGCACTCATAGCCATTCCACCCTTTCTTATTTGTTACAAGGACAAGGGTGTGCCTGAGGGTCAACCCCTTTCCTTCATGCCTAAAGTAGTGAATGAGATGTCCCTCAACCAGGCCTTCAACCTGCCTGCTCGTTTTCCCAACCCACAGAACAGGCAGGAAAGACTCCTGCACTCCGTAGATGTGGACAGATAGCTGGGATTCTATTTGGATAAAATTAAATCTATTTGTAAGACAGACCAACTGTTCGTCTCATTCATGGACTTGAAATGAGCCAGCCAGTTTCTAAGCAAACCATTGCTAGCTGGATCTCTAATTCCATCTTCTGTAGCTTTATATGTAAGTACTAGGCTAGCTGTCCTTGCGAGACATTTTAAGCCTAGCCAGGTTCCCTTTTTGTGTTCAAAATAACCTATCCTTTTTTGTTATAGATTGGCGTTATCCACCCCACGGTTGATAATTATATATTTCCCCTAGTGAGAATAACTGGGATCATACCATAGATAATTTGAGGGGACCCATGCATGAGATAAAGCTTCATCTTTCCATTAGTAGTACAGGTTGCAGTTCCTGGATACATTTTCTTTTTCCCATCCATACATCTATGTTGCTCTTGAAAATGGATGAGAATAAACTTTGATTTATGTGGATGGGGAATCTGTTCCATAGCAGCTGTATCCTTTACAAGATGTACCTGTCCCTCCAATCTATTCTGTTGAGGTTTAGATCTCAAGACCTAGTATTACTGATGCCATTTGACTTGTTGATATGCAGTAAATCCATCAGTAATGAGTCTGAGGATGTCTTCTATGCCAGACACAAATCACCTCTTAGCAGTCTGTAGAATACTGAGTATAGTGACAAGGCTGTGAGTTGGTCATGTAGGCCATGTTGTTTAGACCTTGTATCCTTTTAGTAAGGTATTTCTGTGGGCGTTCTAGTGGTTGCATGTGTCTGGACAGATACATGCCAAAGAGGGCATTATATTCAATGACTGCCATAACAAGGGCTGAGTGAAGGGGAATAATGACATCCCTCGATCAAGATACAGTCTCTTTATTAATAAGCTGGGCAGTATAGAAGGACTTTCTTACAACAGTAGACACATGTTGGTAAAAATTAGGTCACTATCCACATAAGTTCCCAAATCCCAAACAAATGGGTCAACTCTTAGGGGTGTGTTGTCAGTGCGGTAGTTCCCTGGAGTAGATGACTTCCCAAAGGATACAGTATTGCATTTTTTGGCATTTAGTTTCAGTCCATGATTTTGACACCAGTTATTTATTTCAGACAAACCTTTCTGCAGGATGGTCAAGTCATATGAGCATTCAGTGACCGCTCCTAGCTTGCAGTCGTCTGCAAATGTAGTCAGCCAGAGCCCTTTGGTATTAGCTTTCACTTCAGAAATGTAGATGCCAAACAGGAGAGGTCCCAGCACAAAACCCTGGAGGATTCCACTCGTGACTGGTCTCTTTGTGGAGATAACTTCCCCAATTTTGATTTTCTATATCCTATCCGTGAGCCAGTTGGCAAACTATCGGGTTACATATAAGTTTATTCCCAGTTTATTTAGCTTTTCTGCTATGCATGAGTGGGGAATTGTGCCTTAATCTTTGGCCTGATCCAGGTATGCGGTGTGTACCATTTTGTCTACTTCATTGCTTTGGTGACCTTTTCAAAAAACCTATCCGGTTGAGTAGTCATGACATGCCCTTGACAAATCCAAACTGAGATGGTTTAGTGTTTGGAGGTTCCCTTTGTCTTGATTGATTAATTCCATGATAAGTGGCTTTGCATTCGAGTCTGGTAAGATTTATTGGTCTGCAGTTGCCTAGGTCTGCGGAAGGCCCTCCTTTATGCAGTGGAATGACTAGTTGTTCTCCCTTTGCTTGTTACAAAACCTGTATGAAGGCTGAGATTGAACAGTGTTGTTAGGGTTGTGGCTAAATCATGTTTCATGCTGTTTAATATGCGTCCAAAGATATTGTCAGGACCCATCAGTGCAGTATTTTTAGCCTTTGACAACACTTTTAGGATTTGGTCTTACGTGATTGCTGGTGGTGAGCCAGTTTCCAGGTATAGCTTGAGGTAGCTTGAGGGACAGGCTGAAGGGTAAGAGGGATAAAATTAGAGCTAAATTTATTGGCTAGAGGTTAGCTATATCTTCGGTCTTGGTGTAAGTAACATTGTTCACAGTCAGCTCAGCCCATTGCTGCATTGAGATTTTGAGATTAAGAAACAAGTAATCTCCACGCTATTCCTAAAGTCTGAAACAACCCTCTCTGTGTGGAAGTTTTTCAATTCCTGTATGTCTAGTTAATCTCTACATATGAAAAAGCAGAACAAATTAGAAAATGGTAATAGAAGTAGCGAAATTAAAAATGTCCGGAATCTAAAAATAAAAACTTATTTTGAAATATTATTAATACATGCAGACAACAGTACAGAAATACATACCGGATCGGTCGAGGCCCAGGCTAACAAAGACCACCACCAGTACTGTTGGCCAACAGGGTGCTGGCAGAAATTGGGCTACTGTTGGCCGAAGGAAGAGAAGAGGGGGAAGGCATGCCCAAAAGCAGGTAAAGGCTAGGACTGTGATAGTGAGGGTCGGAACTTTGAATGTTGGCAGTATGACTGGTATAGGGAGAGAGCTAGCTGATATGATGGTCCGAAGGAAGGTTGGTATATTGTGTTGCAAGAGACCGGATGGAAGGTGAGCAAGGCTAGGTGTATCAAAGGCGGTTTCAAATTGTTTTATCATGGTTTGGATGGGAGGAGAAATGGCGTAGGCATTATCCTGAAGGAACAGTATGCTAAGAGTGTTTTGGAGGTGAAAAGAGTGTCGGATAGAGTGATGTTTATGAAGCTGGAAATTGATGGTGTAATGATGAATGTTCTAAGTGCATATGCTCCACAAGTTGGGTGTGCAATGGATGAGAAAGAAACATTTTGGAGCGAGTTGGATGAAGTGGTGATGACTGTACCCAAGGGTGAGAGACTGGTGATTGGAGCAGATTTCAATAAGCATGTTGGTGAAGGGAACAGAGGGGATGAGGATGTGATGGGTAGGTATGGTGTTAAGCAAAGGAATGCAGAAGGTCAGATGGTAGTGGATTTTGCGAAAAGGATGGACATGGCTGTGATGAATACATATTTTAACAAGAGGGAGGAGCATAGGGTGATATACAAGAGTGGAGGAAGATGCACACAGGTAGATTATGTCTTATGTTTAAGGGCCAGTCTGAAGGAGATTGGAAACTGTAAAGTGGTGGCAGGGGAAAGTGTAGTTAGGCAGCATAGGATGGTGGTTTCTAGGATGACATTGGTGATCAAGAAGAGGAGGATGAGTGTGAGGGCAGCACCAAGGATCAAATGGTGGAATTTGAAAAAGGGTAATTGGGAGGTGATGTTCAGGGAAGAGTTAAGACAGGCACTGGGTGGCAGTGAAGAGTTACCGAATAGCTGGGTAACTACAGCAGAGCTAGTAAGAGAGATGGCTAGAAAGGTGCTTGGTGTGACATCTGGAAAGAGGAAGGAGGACAAGGAGACCTGGTGGTGAAATGAAGAAGTACAGGAGAGTATACAGAGAAAAAGGTTGGTGAAGAAGAAGTGGGATTGGCAAAGAGATGAAAAAAGTAGACAAGAGTTTAAGGAGATGAGGTGCATGGCAAAGAGAGAGGTGGCGAAAGCTAAGGATAAGGCGTATGAAGAGTTGTATAAAAGGTTGGACACTAAGGAGGGAGAAAAGGACCTGTACCGATTGGCTAGACAGGGGGACCGAGCTAGTAAAGATGTGCAGCAGGTAAGGCTGATAAAGGGTAATGAGGGAAACGAAGTGAGGAGAGTGTGTTGAGCAGATGGAAAGAGTACTTTGAGGGGTTGATGAATGAAGCGAATGAGAGGGAGAGATGGTTGGATGATGTGCGGATAGTGAATCATGAAGTGCAGTGGATTAGCAAGGAGGAAGTAAGGATAGCTATGAAGAGGATGAAGAACGGAAAGGCTGTTGGTCCAGATGACATACCTGTGGAAGCATGGTGGTGTTTAGGTGAAATGGCAGTGGAGTTTTTAACTAGATTGTTTTAGTGAAATCTTGGAAAGTGAGAGGATGCCTGAGGAATGGAGAAAAAGTATTTTGGTACAGATTTTTAAGAATAAGGGTGATGTGCAAAGCTGTAGTAACTACAGAGGGATTAAACTGATCAGTCACAGCATGAAGTTATGGGAAAGAGTAGTAGAAGCTAGGTTAAGAAGGGAGGTGATGATTAGTGTTCAGCAGTACGGTTTTATGCCAGAAAAGAGCACTACAGATGCGATATTTGCTCTGAGAGTGTTGATGGAGAAGTATAGAGAAGGTCAGAAGGAGTTGCATTGTGTCTTTGTGGATTTAGAGAAAGCATATGACAGGGTGCCTAGAGAGGAGTTGTGGTATTGTATGAGGAAGTCGGGAGTGTCAGAGAAGTAAGTAAGAGTGGTACAGGATATGTACGAGGGTAGTGTGACAGCAGTGAGGTCTGCGGTGGGAGTGACGGATGCGTTTAAGGTGGAGGTGGGATTACATCAGGGATCAGCTGTGAGCCCTTTCTTATTTGCAATGGTGATGGACAGGTTGTCAGACGAGATCAGACAGGAATCCCCGTGGACTATGATGTTTGCAGATGACATTGTGATCTGTAGTGAGAGTAGGGAACAGGTGGATGAGACCCTGAAGAGGTGGAGATATGCTCTAGAGAGAATAGGAATGAAGGCCAGCAGGACTAAGACAGAATATATGCGTGTGAATGAGAGGAAGGATAGAGGAATTGTGAGGATGCAGGGAGTAGAGGTGGCGAAGGTGGATGAGTTTAAGTACTTGGGATCAACAGTTCGGAATAATGATGAGTGTGGAAGAGAGGTGAAGAAGAGAGTTACAGGCAGGATGGAGTGGGTGGCGAAGTGTGTCAGGAGTGATTTGTGACAGACGAGTAACAGTACGGGTGAAAGAGAAGGTCTACAAGAGGGTAGTGAGACCAGCTATGTTATCTGGGTTGGAGACAATAGCACTGACAAAAAGGCAGGAGTCAGAGCTTGACGTGGCAGAGTTGAAGATGTTAAGATTTGCACTGGGTGTGATGAGGATGGGCAGGATTAGGAATAAGTATATTAGAGGGTCAGCCCAGGTTGGAAGCTTTAGAGACAAAGCCAGAGAGGCAAGATTACGTTGATTTGGATATGTGCAGAGGAGGGATGCAGAGTATATTGGGAAAAAGATGCTAAGGATGAAGCTGCCAGGTAACAGGAAAAGAGGGGGAGGTCTAATGGATGTGGTGAGAGAGGATATGCAGGTGGTTGGTGTGACAGAGCAAGATGCAGAGGACAGGAAGAAATAGAAACATTTGATCTGCTGTAGCGACCTCTAATGGGAGCAGCCAAAATAGGAAGAATAAGATTAATGCTGTACAGAATTATTAACTCTTTTAGGTGTTGAGAAGTAATTCAAGCAGGGTGGACATTATTAAGCACACAGACAAGCCATACAAACAAAACAAAAAATACACAGAATGAATATAGCTGTTGTAAGGTATGGGAGTGGTTTATTTGCAAAACCAAGTGTAATGGGTGGTATACATGATAAATTCAAATCCCTTACCCATCCTTATCAGTGTGATATCCGAGCTGGTGCTGCCCTACTTACTAAATGTCCTAATAATTTAAACCTTATACACTTTAGATAAAATTAATGATATGATACTTGTTATTAAACATTAAGATGTACCACATCATTATTAATTTTATCTAAAGTGCATAAGGTTTAAATTATTAGGACATTTAGTAAAAGATGCAACACATAGCAGGTGTTGGAGGTATGAGGTGAGAGAGACAGGTAACTAAAAACATTTGTGGCAGGAATGTAACAATTTGGCAAATTTTAAAAATCCCCTACAGGATATATTTGTCAGAAATGTTGGGGGGTGGGTGCAATATCTGTAACTAAGAAATAATTATTTTGAGCTGGGATACAGGATCTGAATTGCCTAGACATAGCAAGACCTCACTATGTTTAATGCTGTTGTCCGCAAAAAAAAGCAATTGGCAGAAAATGGGGATGAAAATTTAAACCAGCTCTAACTAAAATACAGAATATTGTAAAGGAAATGAAAGGTTTGGAAGTAGGATCTTTAGAAAAGAGAAGGCATGAAAATAACAAAGGGAATGTTAATGTGATATGCTTGTTTTTGTATAAATGTAAATGTACCCTTTTCAGTTTAAAATGTCATGTTTACTAAATGTTTAAAAAATGTGATGATTTAATGAGGTTATTGCAAAATATAGTGCTGGATCACAGCTGGACACCTGCTGTTGGGTGCATTCAGTTGGCCAGTCAGTCTCTCAGGTAATGAAAATCCTGTATCGCCTTTCTAATTCTAAAGTGTACATATTTTTATACAGGAGATTATAAACCCTGAGGAAGAAGCTGCCTTTTTCTCTTTTGGACCAAAATGTAAACATCTGAAGTATCCTGGCCAAACAGCAGTATGAAGACCAAATGTTTGTGGCATTAGTCCCTCTGATGCCTGTCGTGGCCCCCACAGTTTTTGTTTAATAATATTGTTCCACTGAAGAATGTGTGGTAGAATGATGGAGAATCCATGCTGCCCCACCACAGTCAGGTGGATTATCATTTGGTGGGGCAAAAAGAGGAAAAAAAAAAAAAAAAAAAAAAGAACCATCCCTGGAGCTCTTGAATGTGGAGAAAGTTTATCATATGCTCTCCACATCTGCTGTCGGCTTGATTTTAACACTGATGACTTTAAATGTTGATCATTGGGCCTCCCCCTTACTCTCTGGAGGATATAGCCTTTGGGGAAATACTAAACTTAACGTGGAAACCTTTTAAATGGGGAGGGAGACAAAGAGCGTACATTTTTCATAAATGCTACTTGTATTTGTTAGGAAGCAAAACACTCTAGCCCACTGACCTTTCTGTTGTTGTGCACGCATTGAAGGGCATCTTAGTTATTACATTATTAGAGCGAGAGTGGCAACCAGTGTTACATGGGAAATTACAATTTTTTGCTTGAGAGATGAAAATGTAGATATTTATACAAAAACTTGATGGCTGATACCTCCTTCATTTCAATCTGTGGATATGGCAAAAAGATTGGTGTTAATGCCTACCAATAACACCTTACCTAATGACAAAAGCATTACGTCGTGGACAAGTTTGGCAAAAAGGTTTATACCTCTGTCATTGTAGACGCTTAGTTAACTGCTAGTTACATGCCCTGGTATCAAGTAGACATTGCAAACGGGTTGAGGATATTGTGAAGAAGTGCCAAATGCCACCCTTAAGCAGCACCTGCCAAAACTTTTACAGTAGTCGGGCTCAGATTATTCAGTAAAATGTGACACTGATACTATTGATGCCTGCCCTGGGATGAAGGCCTCTCGATGGTTATCGTATGCCATTTGTAGCTAAGGATACAACCTTTCTCTGAAAGGGCAGTTAAATATGACCCTGGGTAGGCATTTATTTTCTGGGCCTCATCTGAAGGAAGTATTGTCAAAACAATCTAGACAGTAAAACGTCTCTTTAACTGTCCCGTATCAAAGGTGATTAGGAATTTTCCTTCCAGCCACTGACTTTTTTTATCTCAGTTTGGCATAAAGCAGTTTAGACAGAAGAAGACATTAGAGGGTGTGGTATGTTTGTGACAGGAGTTACGGTTGGCAGTCTAGCTAGGAGTCTTTTGCCCAGTCAAGATGGAGGCAACTCCCAGTTTTGACTACAACCCCCTCACCACCTTTGTCAGAAGCAAACATTTCTGTTCAGATCTCATTGGTTTGAGCTGATCACGGACCATTGGATGAGGGAGCTCATAACTTGAGGATACAAAACAGAGTTCAGAACATTTCCTCTCTTCCTGGGAATGCCCCTCTCCTCAGGGGAAACATCTGTGGCAAACATCCATCACAGAACTAACTCTAATAGACATGATGGGTTTTGCAGCCATGTATGAGTGTTATTCTTGCAATATGATGCAGGATTTATGTTCCAGGCTTTTTTTTGAGACCAGTATTAGACCTTTCAAAGCAGAACAAATGCCTAGTGGTAAAGTAATTCAGGATGCTCACCATTCAGTCCTTTCTTCTCCTTTTGCATCCAAAAGCTGCTACGATAATTCTGGACATGAAAGATGCATACCCATTTATCTCCATTTAAATTTTTTTTATTTTCTAGCAGGTTCAGAGTATTTTTCAGTTCACCTCTTTACCCTTTGAACTTTTCTCTCAGCTCCAGTTTGTTTACAGAATGCTTAGCTGCAGTGTGTGCCCACCTCCGGCATCACACATTCACATTTAGCTGCACCTGAATGACTGCCTTATTCATGTAAAATCCCAGGATGAGTGGAAGATCATACCAGATTTCACTGAATGGTACTGAGGTACCAAGCTGAAGATTTCCTTCATCCTACAGAAGTCCAGTTTTACTCCTTCACATACCAAATGTTTTGTGGGAGCCATGGTGCTCATAAGGAATTATAAGGTGTCTTTACAGAAGGAAAATGTGACAGTGTTCATTTTCCAAGTTGCCTTTCTGCCTTCCTTGACTCTAACGGCTATCTTGAAGGCTCCCTGATAAATGTCTTCCTTGGTCTTCTTGATTTCCTTTGCAGGGCTTCATATAAGGAAACTGCAGTGGTATCTTATCAGTCTGTGGTATCATCACAATGACTCCTTCAGTACAGTAATGCTCTTTATCCACCAGTTCATGGAAAATTGCATTGCTGAATAGCACAGTTCAAAGCCAACACAAGAATGTCATTTGTTAATCCAAAAGGGGAGAAGACTTTAGGCTTTGGGGATGCATATGGGTTTGCTGAAAGACCAGGACACCTGAATAGCAAAGACTGCTACACAAACAGCAGGTAAATGTTAGCCAGGCTTTCCAGAGCTTGAGGACAGTCTTAAAACTGAGTGTCCTCAAATTAGTCATTGACAATACTACAGTGATGTGGTACATTAGCAAAGGGCATTTGCTCTTATCATCTCCCCAGTCCTCCACTGAAAATGGGCTTCTACCCAGTCTGACTTTTCCAGTAAACAAATGTTATTAAATACATATGAAATAAATATGTCTGAATCTGTTTTAAGTCAGCATGTGTAGCATGCCTTCTTCGTCTCATCAGCACAGAATGCTTTGACTGAGCATCTCAGCAGATCTGCCACAAGTCTTCGTGAATGGAAGCTGAATCCAAAGGTTTTCCATTAATTCACCATAGTTTCTAGAGCATTCCAGATATACATTTTTGTGCCATCTTGGTGACTCAGTAGATTCCAACATTTTGCTTAGAGTACCAATTAAAATCAACCCTAGCTCTGGATATATTTTCCACCCCTTGAATAAGGCTTCCGATATGCATTTTGTCTGTCTGTAATAACCAAGGTGCTGAGGAAAGTCATACAGGGCAAAGCTAGCTTTATCCTGTTTGCTTCTTGGTGGAAGAGACGACCTCAGTTCACTGTGCTCCTAGAAATGAGCAGCAGAGGCCCCTGGGTCTTTCCCTTAGTTTGCAGTCTTCTGTCCCAGTAACAAGCTTCCTAATATACCTAATCTAAAAGCACCTAAACCTTAAAGTCTGGAGAGAGAACCCTGATTCTGAACAAAACATAGCACTAGGAAATATTTGTATAAGTGGACTACATTTTCAACTTGGTCCAAATCTGAGCACATCACCCTAGGACAGCTTTTATCCAGCAAACTCTTCTTTACATTTGTTTTACAGAAATGTATTTATTTGTTTACGTTTTTTAACCGAGTGGTGGACCCATTTCAGATGTATCTCAGGAGTTACAGAAAAGTTTTGAAAGTAAAATGAGCACACTACTATAGAGAATGTATACTAATTGAAAAAGGATTTTTATGTATGTATGACTTAAGGTACTTCTGCCTGACATTTCACGTTGAAGTTAGAGCTACTTGTGGTACCTCTTTATAAAGCAATTTTTAAAAGAGAGTCTTGAGGAAACCAAGGAAACTGATGCCTCCTTTGCGTGGTCTAAATTTTTTACTTGAAAAACATTGTCTTGCACCTCTATAGCTTTAAAGATTTTTTCCCTTGGAGCACTGTTTCTGGTAGCCATCACCTCATCTAGAAGAAATACCAGAATTGTTGGCTATTATATACAGAACACTTTACATAATCTCCCATAAAGACAGAGTTAGGATAAGACCCTCATATATAAACAACAAAGTGGTCTCACAACTAGTAGCTAACCAGCCGAACTAGCTCAAAGTTTTTTTCCCAAACCTTAAAAACAATGGGGAAAAATCTTGTTGTGGGTGTGTGAAGACTTGGGTTTTAGACAGGCAAATCATTACAAGGATAGCTTGTTCTATGCCAGCCTTTTCCAGGAATGTCACAATTTCAGAATATACTCAGGAGGGCACTGGAAATAGCTGTTGGTGTTGCTTCTTAGGTGTTTCCTTTGCTCTGAAAAAAAGCTTATAATTTTTCTCACTATTTTAAGCAAACCATTAAGCATCATAGTATCAAAAATAACATTCTTTCAGAGCTGGCTAAAGCTGTCTTTAATTTCATAGGTATTAGGCATGCAGTGAAATACTTTGTGGATCAAATGTCATCCTTGCCTAAACTGCTGATTTGTGTCTTTTATCAAAGGCAGTACAGTATCTCCCGCTGTAAAATGAGCCGTCTCAACTTGTTTACCTCTTTGCATATCCTTTGGCTGCTGTCAATCAGGGAAACATCTTGCTCCATTGAACCCTTACTATCCTGATGGAGCACTGCTTCTGCTGTTGGCTTCATGATGGTATGGTTACGGGATACGTCTTGTAATAATTTAACTGCTGAAGTGACACCTGACCCCATGTGCAAAAATAGAAAAAAGGGTTTTAGATGGATAGATGGATATATTTATCAGGCATGGCAATCTTGGTGTGTACTTTAGGGCCAGGGAAGGATTTGGTCAGACTAGGCTGTCTGATGTACTAATTTCTTTTACATCCATCTTCAGTTTTACCTTGTGATTCACTTTGGGATACACAAGACTCTGGTGGCTGAATTTGCCTCAAGCAAGGTGGGAAGGTTAAAGTGCACACACCATAACTCTTGCCATTTAGAATTATGTAAATCAACAGCTCTATTTTGTCTCTTGTAAAGGAGTGGGCCTGTATAGGAGCACTGGACTTCTGCCTTATTTTTTCAAGGGTTTTACTCTTTACCAGAATTCCTGTAAGGTCTTCAGAAAAGAAGGACAGACAGGAGTTTCACCGCGTCTTTTATAGTCATTATTTTGCTCGTGTATGGTGAGTATTACTTGAGGAGGCTGGTAGTCTTTTTTATGGGAAATCACCCAAAGAGTGCCATCTTGGTAACCAGATATTTAGTGAGAGTAGCCTGATGACTTTGATGCTGTCAAAGGTGTGGATTGCAGTAGCTGAAGTTAAACATTCCTATTTATATAATAGAATAATGTAATAATAACAGAAATATAATGAGAATACTAATACAGCAGCTCTGAAATTTAGATCTTATTATAGCTGGTGCAGTTTAATCTAAGATTAACTTGTCAGCAAGACGGGTAACAGACTGAATTAAGCAGAAGTCCTATTTTAGTACTGCAGTGTCATAAACCCCATTTATTTTTGTAACTGCTGTTAAGGTATTGTATTGCATTCTGTATGTTGAAAATGCTTTATGAAACTTGTGTAATGCGGAATGTGTATATACTTGCACACACACGTAACACTGTTTGCATATTACCACTGAAAGGGTGTATATTGAGAATCCTCGCTGCTTCCTTCACAGGCTCGTTACAATTTTATTCGTAGTATGGCTGCCTACAGTCTCCTGCTTTTCTTGCTTCAGATCAAAGATCGGCACAATGGGAACATTATGCTGGATAGTAAAGGCCATCTCATACATATAGGTTTGTTGACTGTTTCTCACTTTTTTGTTGTTAAAATCTTTCTTTGTTTTTATGTGGTACAGAAACATTACATAATTATGAAAGAAAGTTTCATTTAACTGTGTTCATTTGTTTTTATTTCATAAAATATTTGTAACGCTTTTGGACTGACTTGTGGTGATACATCATTGCTGTTTTTTCTATCTCAGAAACCATGTCATATGTAGTATTTAGAACTGTAGATTTTGAGGACTTGCAGAGCATCAAACTTCTAAGTGAAAACATAACGTGGTTAACTCTGTCTTCATAATTCAAAGAGTCACTTATTTGTTTTCAGGCTTCCATTGCAGTCTGCTGCATAAGAAAGTCTACTTCCCTTTACCTAATAAACTGCTTTACAGTGAAATCAGTTACCCATGAAGTCATCCTCCAGGTTCCAACACCCTAACTTGCCCCTGCTTCACAATTAATACCACTAAATAGCATTGTCAAAACCTGGTATCATTGTGTGCAATTCAGTGTCTGTAAGCATTTGAAGTCAGTTCTGTATGCAGGTATACTAAGAATCAGGGCTGGAACATCTTAAACAAACTTTCAGATGTTCTTGTTAAAGCCCTAGTCGCACTTGACCCTGTGTTTCTGCTTAACCATATTCCTCTTCCCTGTTGTCCATATAGTAACTCATATTACTTTTCTCTATTTTATACCTTTCAAAACTGCAGTCAGATGCATGTTTTTTGTGATTTCTTGCCCCCGGGTGTGGTGTCATCCAGGCAGCCATCAGGGGGTAATTTGAGGATCTTTCTGTTTTTACTTCCCAGCCCTAGCATGTGCAATGGACTGTCTGTGAAGATTGGCCTTCATTTATTTCTGCAAGGGATATTGCCTCGAAGCAGACCTCCCCCTCTACCCTGCAGCATGAGCAGTGTATTTTCCAGTCTTCACCAAAGAGATTGCACCCCCCCCCCCCCCGGGAAAGGTGAGTGATCCAACTGTCTTCACTTCTCTGCCCTCCTGTATGGTTCTTCCAGTGCTGGGACTGCTAATCCCTAGTCACCTAAACAATAGTCAGGGTACCATACCTTTGCTTTGGATAACTAGACTATGGCATTTTATTTGTTTTTTCTCCTGCAATGTAATGATCATCAGTCAAATAAACAGACTGACACAGGCTACATGTGGCCAGTGTTATCAGCATTTGCTTTAAATCAGCATTCTCAAACTCAAATGGCATTATGGCTAGCAGGGAAAAAAAAGCTCAGTCATGAAACCTCATGCAAAAATAAATTACAGATGTAAAAATTCAGTGTGCAAACTGCTTTTAATGTAATAACTGCAACCTGCTTGACACATTGCATTAAACATCTCTGGAGTTTCTCAGAAAACAAAATAGATACAACAGATTTAAGTACTTCAGTTTGTGAACCCGTCAGATTGCCCCCCACCCCAGATTTGTGAAGCAGGGGGAGATAGAGCTTTGAGGTGGGGAGTTAAGGCCATAGTAGTAAATGCTTCCATAGCTCATGTCTTAGACGAAAAAAAATGCAATGGGCTGGTTGTGTACTGAGTAGTTCCTAATCCAGGGGAATATCTGTTGTTACAAATGCACCCCAGGCTGCAAAAAAGTGCTTACCAGATCAGGGACAAGTGTGCATGCCTCCAGCAGACCGAGCTGATTGCTGGATACAAGTAAGGTCACAAGACCTGTTGCTGTGAAACAGACTGCCTATCCACCTAAAACAAAGTTCTTCCCTGGCTGTTTTCAAGCTCAGCTTTGATCTGTTCATGGGAAACAAGAAAATTTACACCAGGACTGCCGTCTGTACTACAAATGGGCAGAGACAACTCCTAAATACTTTATCTCATGCATGGGTCCCCTCAAATTAGCTATGGTATGATCCCAGTTATACTCAGGGTTAATATATAATTATCGACCATGGATGGGTAAGGCTAATAACTAACTAAATGGTATAGGTTATTTTGAGCACAAAAAGGGAAACTGGCTAGGCTTAAAATGGCCTTCAAGGGTAACTAGCATAGTACTTGCCTATGACCCTGTGAACAAGAAACCCTCATGGCTGTGTGATTGATGGCCTCTGGTGGTTGTTTATCCAGTACTGTACTGTTCTGTTCATGTGACTGTTTCTAAAATAATTCACTAACTGAAGAGTGATGCAGTTTTTCCTGTTAACTCAGAACATCTGCAGTGTTTTTACCTGCTAATGCCAGTTATTGGTTGGATCCAATTTATGGCACCCTTTTCTCTTTGCATTGAAACCTAGATAGTTCTTGTAGGTTTCATAACTTTACATTGGCAGTGCATGCAGAATTTGGGGATTTCAGAATTGTTTTGTTGAATGCCAAATCTCAGCATTTTTCCTGTGCCCCTGATTTTGTTCTCACCAAGCTGGGACCCAAGAAATATTGCTGTTACAGTGATGAGGTGAATTATTGGTCATTGTCGTACACTGTGCTTTGAGCTTAGTTCCTTCATTGCTGAGAATGTGGCACCTTGAGTGGTGAAATTTACCAGTTTTTTACTTCATAGGTTCATAGGTTAGAAATTTACCATTTTTTTACTTCAGTCAGAACTAATATTTTGCTCTCAAGATGTTTTAACTGCAGCACTTCTAGTGATTGTTTTTTGTTTAGGACGTTACCATTAGACTTACTCCTGTATTTTTTTTTTTACTTGCTTTGCCTGCTTCAGCTTGTAGTTTCTGATGCCAGCTGTGATGTACTGCTCTTACAACAAGGGCTGTTTCAGCCTCCATTTAGTTTTTCTGTCTGTCCAACTAACATTGTTAACAACTCTTGTTCTGGTACTGGTGGCAATCTGCCTCTTACTTTAGCTGTTTTTTTAGCAGGGATTTGATTTTTTAATACCTCTGATGCAGCTATTGTTTTAACCACAAGCTGAGTCCACATTCACTATCCTGACTTATTTCTTTCTTTTTTGTCAACAGGCTCAACCCAATGGACCCCTTGGGTCTTCCACTGGGAAGAGAGCCCTCTGACCCATACACTTCCCAGTTGAAGCAAGAGTCAGGTGTTAGGGAGCAAGCCAGTCTGCAGATCCTGTGGACGCCTTTCACAGCCTGCGAGCTCCACAGTAGCTGCTTAGGGAGGTGCAAGTGCTCTTCCACACAAGTGCAACCTCTTACCCAGTAGGACCACTGCTTACAGCATGGGGTTCACTAGGCAGTACATGCAGTGGCAGTTGCCAATACAGCGGGCCAAGCTCCCCCCATGGGTGTGCTCATGTCCAGCCACTCACACCTATCCTTCCTGCCAAACCCTCCAACAACCATGTTGCTAGTCGAACACAGGTAATGTAGAGTACAATTATAGTTTTTTCCTTCTGCTTCACACAGCCAGGTTACACTTTCCTAATCTGTTAGTGCACACTGTTGCATTAGAACTGTGCTGTTTTGTTTCTGATTTATTATTTAACTAGCTGTACTCAGTATTTTTTTTGCTAATATCAGTATTATTTGGTATTTGTGTGGCACTACTGGAACTCAAATACAGTGCTGAATGCTGCCATCTGATTACTGTAGTTATTATTGTTTGTGTTCCTTTTAACTACTCATGCACAATTTTTTTCTGATAAGTTCAGTTTGATGTGACATTCCTATGGCATTGCCCTGAATTCTAACCTTTGGTATGATACTGAATGCCTTTAGATTATTAGAACTGTAATTACTCTGGTAGGTGTTTCTTTAATTTAAATGTTATTAAGGCACTGTCTGACTATCCATTACCCATTTGAGTGGCTTTGGACTTGTACATTTTATTGTAAGTTGCATTTTACTAATGTCTTCTCATGTTCTAGTTTTCTTTGACTTCTGCTTTCAAGTGCTTAATAAATAATATTTTAGGGCCTGTTTCTTTTTTGGTGTAACTATCATAGGTGTTTACTAGGCTAATGACCACAAGGGCCTTTTTAAGCCTAGCCATGCATCCAAAATTTCTAACAAGCTCTCATGCCATTGATAAGTGTAAGCATGGGCCTGGGAGAAGAACCATTTATAAGCAGTGGCCTGGGAGATGAACCATTTACAGGTTGCCTCTGTCCATCGGAAATATAGGTGACAAACCAGGGATGAATATCCTCTTCCCCATGCAGCGCTCTAAGTTGCACTTGAATTTGATTAGGGAGTAAATTTGCTTCACATGCATGGAAGCCTGTTCTAGAGAAGGGGTAGTGTCTAGGATGCTTACCTCTCTCTCCAGCAGGTCCTACATATATTGCAGGCAAGTTTAAGTTTTTAGAATGGGTAATTCTGGCGATAGTTTTGCAGATATGCAGGAGGTCCATCAAAGTGGGGTCTGATAATGCCTTGTATGCTAGACTTAGATCTCCCCTCCACAGCCTGTAAGAGACAGAATACAGGGATAGGGCCTTCAGGTAGTCTGCATAGGCCATGTTACTTACTGTGGTCTTTTACTGATGAATTTCTGTGGATGTTGCAGTTGTTGTATTTGCTTGGTTAGGTATGTACCAAAGGGGGCATTGTACTCAGTGATAGGTTTGATAAATGCCAAATACAGTGGAACAATGACTTCCTTGGACCTAGATGCCATACCTTTGCTTATAATTTGCACAACATAAAATGATTTCCTTTCTATTGTAGACACTTGATGGTCAAAGGTTAGATTACTGTCTGTGTATGTTCCCAAGTCCATGGCTACTGGGTCAACTCATAGGGGTATGTTGTCAGTGTGATAGTTACCAGGGATGGATGACTTCCCAAAGGATACGATTATGCATTTCTTGGCATTTTGTTTTTGCCCATGGCTCTGACACCAGTTACTTGTCTGTGCCAGCCCTTGCTGGAGAACATTTGTGTTGGTGGGGGATTCATTGACAACTCCTAATTTGCAATCATCTGCAAATTAAGTCAGCCAGAAGCCATTGACATTGGCCTTGACATCAGAGAAGTAAAAGCCAAAAAGTAGCAGTCCTCAGCACTGATCCCTGAGGAACTCTCTTTGTGACTGGCCTCTTTGTAGAGGTGGACTTCCCATTTCTAACTTCCTGGGTCCTGCCTGTGAGCTAGCTAGTTTCCACTGTCTGACCTTACCAGAGAAAACATTACACAGTATGGTTGTACCCCTGGTTGGTGTATTGAGAGTCTGGTCCAGGGAGTTTGTGTTTACAAAATCCAGGAATCCCTGTGCCTGTACATTTGGTATTGTATATTATTCCCAGTTAATAGTGGGGTAATTAGTCACCCATTAATATGGTATTGGGTTGGATAGTGAATGTTTCCAATAAGTTTAAATACATGGTATGGGTTTCCTGGGTCATAGAAGGGGACTTGTAGCTTGCAAGGAAGTGGTATGGAATTTTGCTTATGGTGATTTGAACACGGAGAAGCTCAAGTGCATTGTCTTGTTTGACCAGCCATAAGATATATTTATTTTTGATGTAAATTGGGACACCGCCACATATAGTCCTTGTCTGTGTAGTCTAAATGTGTGGAAGGCATTATAACCTTGCACTGTCAGTGTGCTGCCCCGTTACTTTAAATCATGTCTTGGTGACCGCACAGATGTCAGCATTCTGTACAGTGAAGAGAACTTCTAGGGAGTGGAGTTTTTCATTTAGACTCCTAGCATTGAGCAGTAACACCTTTAGATTTTCTTGATTTTGGTTTGCTATGTCGAAAGTACTTTCAGTTTGGCATTACCCAAAAGAGGCACCATGGGGGAGGACAATGTTTTATCTAATATTTGAAAGCCCATTAGGGGAAAGGTTTGGAACATCACCGGCAAGGCAGCCTGGTCTGTTGACCATCTCCTTCCATGCCAACAAATATTGAACCCCCTTAGAATGATATCAGAAACTAAGGCAATATAAATCCTGCTGTTCTCTTTATTAGCTGTTTACTTGTATTTTATTTTAAATTTATTTGTTTTATCTTTGTCATTATCGGGTCATGTTTTTTTTTTCTATAATAGCAAATTAATGCTTCACTTATGATTGCGTGTCCCACCTGGCTGCCTGTTATTATCATTGCCACTTGCAGGAAGCTGGATATTGGTAGGAGGCACAGGATAGGTGCTTGTTACCATTTACTTGGAGATCACGGCAATCATGAGTATGGTCTGAGCTCAGTTTTGGTTGGTGCCTTCTGTGAGGCACAGTATAACACTGAGACCCATGGCACAGTTCTGTGGTGTATACCAGTATATCCCTCCTTTAATCTGGGACAAGTAAACAGTGTCTATCCTCCTGTACTTCTTGTGAAGATGCTGTGTTTCATTGCCAGGTCAGTCAGAAACAACCCTGCTGTTATGTTAGACCTATTTCCAAGACAATGACTACACATCTGTTAATAAAACCTAGCTTGATATCAACTGTAAGCCTGTTTTTCTGGTCTATATTAGCATGTCGACAGGGCTAAAAATCGAATGCCCTTATGTCGACACATATAGCATGAAATGCCTAAATCTCGAATGGCCAGAACAGTTTTTTTTTTCCCCTTGGGGAAAAAATCACTGGGCCATTGTCTGGAATTTGACGATCTGATGTTGTTAATCTTCATTCTTTCCTTACTGATGGGTTATCTGTTCCATCCTCGGAACCGAGCCGGCAGTATCAAGCTCGTGTCAGCCAAAAACTCTCGAGCCAAGGTCCTACCCAGAATGCTGTGCTCCCTGTTACCTCAGATCTTATTTGCCCCGTTGCTGAACAGCAATGTCAAGCCACTCTCTCAGCTAAGTGTCTAATTTTTTGACAGTTTATACATTATTACTTTAAAAATTTCTCAAAAGTTTATTCTAATATTTTCCTATCCTATCGCACACTATAGTCTTTTCCCTTTATTACCCTCTTTTCTTCCCTAGTGGTAATTCTCCATTACCATCATTGGTAATCCTTCCTTTTCTCTTTTCACCCTTTTCTTGGGTAGCCGTTATTCTTCCTTTTGCTACTGTGCTTCTTCTCCACACCAGTCATATTGGATAAGAAAAGTTCCATTGGTTTCAAGCAGTGCAAGGATTGCGGCCATAAGGTACCGCTTTCCGATGGCCATGACTTGTGTCTACTGTCTTAATGTCTCCCACTTGACTGTAGAGCCTCCGTGTGAGATCTGTAAAAACTTCTCTACCAGGACTTACAATGAGAGGAAGAATAAGTTAATTTTGAAAGGTCTCCTCAAGTCTCCATTCTCTGAGGCTATTTCTGGGTTGGAGGGCTCACCCCCTCCTGTTAAACCCCGCAAGAGGCGTTCTTCCTCTTCTTCAGCAAAGTCACTCCTTTCTTCTCCCTCTGGAGATCGTAGGGAGTCGACTCACAAGAAGGTGAAATTGATTAATACTATGGCGCTGCCACCTGTGACCCTGTCGGCTCCAGGCTGGGCACCGCCCCAAATGATCCTGACTACAGTCATGTCTCCTTTATCGATATTAGCATCGGAGTTCCCGGTGCAGACAACTACGGTTATGACAGTTCTGTTGCAACCCCTAATGGCACCATCAGTACAGGTTCAGTCACCTTTGGCTCCAAGTATGACTCTCCTGTACTCCATGGTGCAGACTTTTTCTGCATCGACATGTACTTCAGTGCAGTCCTTCTCAGCACTGTCCTTATTGCCGGTGCAGACACTTTCCACTATGGCACAGTACCCTTTGGGGCAGACCTTTGCATTTATGGTGCAGACACCTTCAACTACCACGGTGCTGACATTTTCAGCGCAGACTTTTTCCACAACGTTTTCTTTGGTGCAGAAGGCCTCGGCTCCAAGCTCTGCACCTGTTTGAATTGGCAAAGACCAAATATTCCCCTTCATTGGATCCTTTTGCAAGCAGTCAGTATAGTCCTTTCCTGGAAAGGCCAGACTTGCCATCAGCCTTTTCCATGAGGTCAACCAAGAGTCTTTCTGAGCAGAATGTGTTTTGGCTTGTTGACCAGTTGCTTGTGGCCAGAGGTCTCTCTCAACCGTCGAAGTCCATGTTCCCTCATTCAGGTGAGGCATATTTTGCCTCAAACCCCAACGTATACTCCTCCCTCGACTTCCACTCAAGTCTCGAAGCCTATTACTCCGACAGCAGCTACCCTCCCTCCGACTCCAATAGTGGATCTCACTTTGAAACCAGAGTCATCCTTGTGGCCTTCGGTGCACTGGGCATCAAGCTCTTCTCAGGCCAGCGGTTGTGCTGTTAGGGAGGGCATTCCTGGCACCATGCCAATTTTTTCTATGGCACCCTCCAGGGCTGCTGTCTCTCTTATGGTTCACGGACCTCTTGAGACTCCTGGTCTGTGGGCGGGTTCATCGGGGTGGGGTGTGACCCTGGTTCCGAGGTTGTCATGCTCGGTACCGGGCTGCCATCCTTCCTTGAGCGGGCCAGCCTTCCAGGTCATGGAGAGGGTGCTTGCCTCTGCTGGCAAAGCTCATTTATCGGAGTCATCTCCCCACTCTGTGCCACAACTGCCACAAGCTTCAACTCCTGGACACCGGGCACAAGAGCCTCAGGTCTCTCCTCCTCAGGAGACTTCCTCTTTGCAGTCTTCCCCAGAACCTCCCACTGAGGAAGCACCCGCAAAGCATCGTGTAAGAGGAAACACATGGACTCCACTGAGGAGTCATTGACTGAAGATACAGATTTTGATGATGGAGAAGGGTCCCTATGGTGACATGCTCGAGATCCTTAGACAGAGGGGTGACTGGAAGCCTTCTAATCCTTCCTGTGAGGAATCTGTATTCCTGCAGGCTGTTCATGCCCGGCCCCCTACCTCCTGGGTCACCCTGCGTGCCGATGAGCTCATCCAGCTCATCGTGCAGTGCCCATGGAAGGCTCCTGATACCATGGAAGCGATACCAAGGAGACCAGATAAAATATTATCACCCCCCCCCACCGAGCACCCCCACTGGTCACGTGGTTTCCCAGTCGATGCTATGGTGGTGGTAGCTGCTACAAGAAGGATTTGGCAGAAGAGAGTCAAACTGTCCATCTGCCCAACAGGGAGTCCTGGGTGATTGACAGATTAGGGAAGTGTGTGTTTGTTTCATTGACCTTCACCGTAAGGTCTTTGAATTATTTGGCACATTTTACCAGGCTTCAGTGAGATTTTATCAACCAGCTCTCTGAAACCTTGGCAGGAGCTGTTTCTGACAAAGTCTGTGATAATGTGGCTTCTCAGATAGCCACCCTAGAGTCCATTTCCAGCTATTCCATGCATCTTATTTCTCACACAATGGAAGGGGCGGCTAGAGTGGCAGACACAGGTATAGTCGCCAGACAACATGCTTGGATGCGCCTTTGTGACTTTGCAGACTCCTTTATGGCTTCCTTCATGAATGCCCCTATAGAGGCTGCTTCTCTGTCTGGCCCTAAAGTTAAGGATATGCTGGCATGGTGCGAACAAAATGGCAAGACCTTGTCTGCCATTGGTGTCAGTCACTACACCCCTCAGCGATTCTACTCTAGAAATTAGAGGAGTGGAAGGATCTGGCACAAGAAATCACAGGGTTCTTTCTGGGATGCATGTGCCGAGTTTTCCCCTAGAGGCAGAGGGGGACACTCCAATGGAAGACACCCCTTTTGGGGCAGAGGAGGTCCAGAGAACTGGGGTTCCAGAGATTCTTTCACTGGCCAACCCTATCAGTGCTCCTGAAGCATTGCCCAACTGCTCACCTCTGGAAGCGGTCGGGGGTAATTTCTCCTTGTACCCTGCTGCCTGGCAAAACATAACCACCTCTTGGGTATAACAGATTATATCCAGAGGCTATCACATCCCCTTCCATCTTTGCCTAGTCTCATCAAGAGTGTTACCCAGCGTCCCACCCAAAGGGAAACAGCAGCACACAAAATCAAAAAGCTGCTATAAAAAAAGAGTCATCCAGACGGTCCCCCCAGACCATATAGGATCCGGATTTTACTCAAGGTTCTTTTTAGTGCCAAAAAAGACAGGGGACTGAAGAACAATTTTGGATTGCAGTACACTAAACACATTTTTAAAAACAGAGAAATTCCGGATGGTCACGGTTCAGTCTATCCTTCCTCTTCTGGAAGAAGACGATTGGATATGCTCTGTAGATCTTCAAGATGCTTATTACCACATAAAAATGGACAAATGCTCAAGATACCTCCGCTTCTGTATAGGAGCCAGTGTCACTACCAGTTTCGAGCCCTGCCCTTCGGTCTCTCTCCAGCTCCAGAGTGTTCACAAAATGCATGGCAGTGGTTATCGCTCACTTGCGACTTCAAGGATTCCAGGCGTTTCCATATCTAGACAACTGGCTCCTTACTGCCCCAACCAAGCGTCTACTGGAAGAAGCCCTACAATATACTGTCTTAACAGCTCAAAGTCTGGGAATCACTGTAAACTGGGAGAAATCCAGCACAACCCCAACTCAGTCTTTGGAATTCTTAGGGGTACTGTTGGACACGAGAAATTGCACAGCATCCCTTCCAGAACACAGACTTCAGAGAATAAGACAACAAGTTCAACTGCTGCTCTGTCACCACAAATCACAGCTCGATCTGTACTTCAGCTATTGGGGTCAACACCAGCTTCGATTACCATTGTTCCCCTAGCCAGATTCCACATGAGACTTTTTCAATGGCTATTTCTCACTCAGTGGTACCCTCTACAACACCCTTTGTCTTTTCAAATAAGTGCGACTCAGAGATGCAAGCAAGATTTGCTCTGGTGGACATCTTGAAATCCCCAACAATGGTCTCACCCTTTCACCCCCCCATCAACCGATAGCCACAGTGACCACGGACACCTCCCTGATGGGGTAAGGGGAGCTATGTCAGGGAAACTTGGTCCAAGACACCTGGTCGGAGACAGAGGCCCTTTTGAATATCAGTGTCCTGGAACTGAGGGCAGTGCTTCTAGAGTTGCAAGCATTTCACTCCATCCTTCCTTCAGGGACTATTGTGATCCAATCAGACAACATGCCAGTGGTCTGGTACATCAACAAACAAGTGGGCACCAAATCTTACCCATTATGCTGAGAAGCCTTGGGAATATGGCAGTGGGCGATAGCTCACAACCGCTTTCTGATTGCAAAACACATTCCCGGGAGCTCCTATGTGATAGTGGACAAATTGAGCAGGTGCATTCTACAGCCTCATGAGTGGACCCTCAATCCTCTGATAGCAGCAAAAATCTTCCATCGCTGGGGCCAGCCTTGCTGTGACCTATTTGCCTCCCCAACCAACTACAAGTGCAGCAACTACTTTGCCCTGATCCCCCCTCCTCAGGGACAGTCACCAAGGACGCTCTAGTCAACCCTTGGCCCTCGGGTCATCTTTATGCCTATCCTCCTGTTCCCCCGATTTCTAAAGAAAACATGACAGTTGAAGAACAAAGTGATCCTCATTGCTCCATATTGGCCTCGACAAGTCTGGTTTCCCTCCCTCTGGCCTCACCAGCTAGATCAACCATGGATCCTCAATCCATCCCCAACGTTGATCTCCCATCCGCAAGGTCTGAGTAAGCCCAGTCTAACAACCCTTAAACTGACAGCTTGGTTTCTCCACTTCCTATGATTGCCAGGCATGAAAACCTATCAACCCCTGGGCACAATATTCTTATTGCATCTCATAAATCGTCCACCAGACTAATCTATATTGACAAATGGATGAGGTTCTCTCTCTGGGCAGCAGATAAGCAAATAGACTCCTTGTCAGCCCCAGTATCGGTGGTATTGGATTACTTATCGCATCTTTTCCACTTTGGGTTGTCTGCCTCTACTGTCCGTGTACATTTGTCTGCCATCTCAAATTTTCATATTGGTTTTCAAGATTCTTCACTTATGTCACACAGACTCTGTAAGACTTTTTTGAAAGGGGTTATCCACCTAAAACCTCCCTTTAGAGAACCTATACAACCTTGGCACTTGGCTTTGGCTCTGCAAGCTTTAACAGCTCTACCCTTTGAACCTGCGTCTTCTTGTGATGTAAGATATCTCTTTTGGAAAACTTTGTTTCTGATTGCAATCACATCGGCCAGACGATTGTCAGAACTTCAGGCCTTATGCATCAAACCCCTCCCTATTTCATCTTCCATAAGGACAGGGTATCACTGAGAACCAACTTTACCTTTTTACCAAAAGTGGTGTCAGAGCGATCTATCAACCAGTCTATTGATCTCCCAGTGCTCTTTCCTAACCATTCTAACAAGGGAGAGTATTGCCTGCACTCCTTGGATGTTCATAGGCAATTAAGGTTTTATCTGGACAGAACAAAATCTACCCGTAAATCAGACCAACTGTTTCTGGCTTTTTCTGGACCTAGACGGGGTCATCTTTATTAAAAGTTACATTGGTTTCATTGTTGAGAAATTGTGTCACCTTTATCTACAACAAAAACAATCTTACCTTGCCTCAGAGAGTCAAAGCACATTCTACAAGATCTATGGCAACTTCAACAGCTTTCCATGCTAAGGCTTCCCTCAATGATATTTGCTCAGCTGCAACTTGGGCCAAACCTCATACTTTTACTCTTCATTACAAATTGGACTTGGCCTCCAGAGGTAGAGCTTCCTTTGGTTCCATGGTGCTCAGGAATGTCCTTTCCATAAGAAAGAAAACCCAGGAATACAGGTAACTGGGGACTCTGTCCCATCAGTAAGGAATGAACGAAGATTAACAACATCAGATAAAGAAGTTATGTCTTACCATAACGTTCCATCTGTGTTGTTGATCTTCGTTCATCCGGAGGTTCTTAGTTGATCTTATGTACTCCTTTCTGGTAGGTCTGTTATGACCAGAGGTAGTCTCTACTTTTATCCGTCAACTTGCAAACTCGATCTGAGGTAACAGGGAGCAGAGTATTCTAGATAGGACCTTGGCTCGAGAGTTTTTGGCTGATATGAGCTTGGTATTGGCAGGCTTGGTTCCGAGGATGGAACCAATAACCCATCAGTAATGAATGAACGAATATCAACAACACAGATGAAACGTTATGGTGAGAAAAAACTTATTTTTTCCTCCACTGTAGTGCAATCTCAGAGTTGATATATTTAAGTAGGGGTGTGTGGGGGGCACAGCCCCCCACTTTATTTTGTATGTCTTTTTTTTTTTGACCCAGCGATTTTTTTTTTTTTTCCCTGGGAAAAGAATTGCTGTTCTGGCCGTTCAAGATAGTGACATTTTGTTCAATATGTGTCAACGTAAGGGCGTTCCATTTTCTGCTCTGTCGATATGCTAATAAAGACCTTACTTTTTAGGCCACTGTGTTTTTGGGTCTGCAGTGCTCTAGATTAAATAGAACGGGTGGTGGGCCTGTCATTTTAAGATGGCATTCCTTACTGCCTTCAGAAGTCTGTTTCTCACCTTTCCTTTACCATTTCTAGTCTGTCCTTTGCCTGAGTAGTGGATTCCAGATACCAGACCAAGAGACTTTGTTACACTGTCCATGCACCTCATTCCTTTAACACATTTAGTCTCCTCCTTACCATCTTGTGGTCCATTTCAAGCTGTATCCCATCAGTGAACTATTTTTAATGTAGCAAACCTTAGTTCATTTTTGGCAGGTAACTTAGTTTTATACCCAGCTTTCGCTCAACAGCACTATCCCAAGTAACCTAGTCTAGGTAACTGGGCATTAACTGGTCAGTAGCATACTGACCCAGAGCTGCTCGGTTTTATGGCAGGCACAAGCTGGCCAATGGTAGTGAAGGCCCCTCCTACCTTTAGCATGAGTCCGTGACATAAGTCTGAGTAGCTGCGATCCTCAATCCACTTACCACTGGCAAATACTTGTACTCCTTCTGGTGAAATTAGTTGGTGCGACCGTGTCATCTAGAGCCATTTTACACCATTGTGGCTAGTGGTAATGTGCCGCAGCCTGTGTTCCATATTTTGTATCTATGGATATTATGCATTACATTTTTGGGGGGAGGGTTAGCGCATTTTTCTGTCAGCACTAATAACTGTTAAGCTTCTTTCCTTGCTTCTTCCTTGCCAAGCTCTGTAGACTCATTCGTCCTGCAGGTCCAAGGGTTAAACCTGCTGCATTATACTTCATTCAGCCTGGAAGCATGGGTCGAGTACTAGGAGTAGTGCAGTCATCTGAGTGTGGATATTTTTGCTAGCCCTAACTTCCCTGTCCAAGTGTTTAGCGCATTCGTGTAAGGCTGACTAGGCAATGAGAAACTACAAGTGTGTGTCACCTCTCCTGTGTCCATGGGGTGGATAGACCATTGCCCATTTTACTTGTCCACCAACTTGATGTCTTTCTGAGTTCTGATCTCCACATGTCTCTACCAACATGCATCTCTCAAAATCTGTGCTGCTTTTCCAACTGCATTCATTTTTGGGTGGATTTTGTTGACATATCTTGCAAGTTCAGCTGTGGGGGTTTGGGTTCAAACCTGGTACCTTCTCTCCTTGAGGCCGAAAGCAACCAACATGTTTTTGGGAAGTGGGAGGAGCCCCACATATCATTACATCACATGATCTAACAAAACATTAACAATGACGATTAGGGGTATATCTTGTTTACTGCACAGAAAATTGGCAATCCAAAAGAAATTTTACTTACAAATTTTGAAACATACGAAATATTATTATCATTATACATTTATTCAAAATTCCTTTCTTGATAGATATAATAAAATGATGCTGAACAGTTCATGATCTCCTAAGAATATACATCCAGATTAGCATTTCAAATTCATGTAGTACTGTATCCTCATAATACACAAAGTAAATATCCATAATGGGTAATTTATATAATTTAAATGTTGTCCATCAAAGTACTGAGCAAATTATGGATAATAGTTTCAGTCTCCTCACAAGTGCACTATCTTTGTGTTAAACTTTATGCTTTAAAAACTTTTCATAGGCAACCACTAATGAATTGTTTACAATTTGAACATTTTCAAACAGGGAAATGTTAACATCATCTTCTTTCTGAGACTGATCGCTTTTTGAAAAGTGTCATCCAGAATTTCCTAACCAAATTCAAAATGCTTTTCTGAATACTGTGGAAACCCCTTTCTGTCTGTCTTTCTCGAGTAATTCAGGTGTTATGCCCTACCAAGTTGGATTTTTGGTTCCCTGTTATATGATTGAAGACGGATTCTTTCGAATGCGTCTTGATCAAACTTGAAAGCACAAAACGGCAAAATACCAAAATGGCATATAAGTGAATTCTTTCCCTGGGAAAGTAATTGCTTGACCGCCTTCTTTATTTTGCCGTTTTCGTCACTGTAGTGCAATCTCGGAGTTGGTATATTTAAGTAGGAGGGGTGTGGGGGGCAAAGCCCCCCACTTTATATAATGTTTTAAAGGTTTTTTTTTTCCTTTTTTGGAACAGCGATTTTTTTCCCTGGGAAAAAATCGCTGTTCTAAATGTTCGGGATTGTAACCATTCGCTTACATGGTGTCGATAAATCAGCGTTCGCTGATTTAATATAGACCCTGATTTTTCCAGTTTAGATTTACAGTCTAACTCATTGTACTGTTTTCGTGAACTTTTGTACTAAGATTTTCATATCTAATAGTTTAATGCAGGAATTAAAATGTAGGTATTAACATTTCTGAAAATGATTGCTTAGTGCTTGTATGCAATTATCAAGTTGTACTAAGCATAGACCAGTGAGTGCATCTGTTTAAGGGTAGTGTTGTTGTAAGTGTTGGAGTGTATTATTTTGCCAGGTATTAGACTGTTCACAAAGTTGTGAATGATTTTATGAATGCAGTAATGTACAGATCAGTGACAGGTAGATTTCTTCTCCACAGATTTTGGTTTCATGTTTGAGAGTTCACCCGGTGGCAATCTTGGCTGGGAGCCTGACATCAAACTGACTGACGAGATGGTAATGATCATGGGAGGAAAGATGGAAGCCACCCCCTTTAAGTGGTTCATGGAGATGTGTGTGAGGGGCTACCTGGCTGTCAGGTAAGCAGGATAAATAGTTGAGGCTGGATGTATAAACCTTGTCTATTTTAAAATAAGCTAGCATGTTTAAAGAAATAAGAATACATAGTTTTAGACACTGTTAAGGAGCAGTATAAGAATATTCTTTTCATGACTGCATCTTCCTGTGTTTGAATTTGTTTGCCTTCTTGGCATATGGTCTCAGCTAGGTAACTAGCCTGGTATACTCAGTTGTCATTATTCTTTTCTCATGTACCTATACTCACAACCAGTTTTAGGCATCATCAATCCATGTAGTAACCATTTGAAATGTTTTGGGCTCATATTGCCAAGTCCTGAAATATGGAGACTGGATGGCCCAAAATCTGCAGTTACATTACATATACTAAGTCCATAATTGTCATTTCTTGGAATATTCTGTTTTGATCAGGTATGGTGGTCTTAGAATTGGTATCTATACGTTCAGGAGGTGTGAGCAGCTTACCTCCCAAATCAGGGTATGCAGGGGAGCTAGCCCATATGCAAAGTCAAGTTTAAATGAGAAGAGCTGTGTTCTGTATTTGCTGTTGTCTAGCATTTTCTTTCTTTTTTACTTTTTGATGTTTTGAGACTGACAGGATTGCAAATCCTAACATTTCATTAGGGAGCCATATCTCTGTCAGCCTCATAATGCAAGAAAATTGGACAAAGCCTGACAAAATGGGAGAGAAAGGCCTACAAGAAGGGACAGATTTTAAATGTTGCTCTTATAAACAACTTAAGTTGCTAGAGTTACAGGGTTTGTGTTAGCATAAATTTTCCGAAGGATTTGAAGTCTGAAAGTCAAATGTATTTCACTATTTAGTGACTTCAGTTGTTAAATCATCCCGGTGATTTGCCAGAAAACCACACATTTTATAAGGAACAAACAAAAATATAAGGCAAATAAAAAAAAAAGATGGACATTCTGCAAAAATCTGGAGAGTTGAGAGGTATGGGGAGCCATCCCTGTCATTGTTAAGACCTGTACTAATAATAGATCCCCAACTAGAGCAGGCGAGATCCTTTAATAAGTAAAGGCCATGCATTACTTCTTGCAGCAGTAAATGAATGACAGGTGAAAACATAGTGTGATGAAGAACCCCTGAGAGCTAACACTGTGGGTATGTTCTTAACATTAAAATGCATCTTTGTACTGAAAAATAAATTCAGATTGTAAGTGTACGGGTCAAAGTTAAACATCAGGGCGAATCAAAGCAAACTTTACTGTCATTTAGAACTGCACACATGTAGCCTAAATGGAATTTTATGCATCAGCTCAGTTCTTGAGATTACAAAGGAAAGTGAAGCAACACATACAAGTAGAGGAATAAACATTATAAAGTGAGTCTCCTTCATTTTCATTGCTTGTTTAAAGGGATTCTTATTCTTTTATCCTGTTTAGGACCCTAACTGTGTAATTGTGCTGAGCAGTCTGTGACGCCACTAATCCTAATATCCGAAAACGTACATTGGCCCTCAATACTACTGTGGTTTTCATCTTTTTGAGGGTGTGTTAATCAACTTTAGATACTTCATTCCAGTAATGTAAATGCCACAGATAGTAGAAACATTTATTTTATCCCTTCCTGAGAATTGAACTTATCTGTACCATACCCTCCTACTTACTTCATGTGGGCTCTTATGAGAGGTGCAGTAGAGTTTGAGACAAAAAAATGAGCAAGCACAGGAATCTGCCTAGTTCCAACCTCACCTCCACAAGTGTTGAGGAAGAAATAAAAAAGAGAGAAACCTAGTGGTCTTAAAACTTCGTTGATGAGCTCAGTCACAATAATTTCCAAAAATCATAAAATCCGGGTAGTGTTCCAAAGCCACAAGCCTTTATTTGTCACAGATAAGCGATCCTCAGTAACAAAAAAATCTGAAATATTTTAACAATGTTAAACATATCAGCTTTTGTGTACTTAGAAGTAGGTGTGGAAAGTATACATATTGTTTAATTTTAAAACCAGCCTATTCATGGAAAACAGTATAAACAGGGTCGTAAAAGTACAGTTTAGAATAGCAGGTACCCACCCCCACCCACTACTCCTGATTAGATCAAACTAGATCCTAGTTAAGGAAAGCATTACTTGCAACCCACAGTCCAAGATCAGGTATTAAGAAAAGTATAACATATACATAAAAAGACTTTTAACTAAAATCGCTTTCAGCTAACTAATGCTGTAAAGCCTTCATCAGGTCTGTGACAAGAACTAAAATGAAGAAAAACACATTTATCTAATCATAAACAAAAACTAGAACAATATAAATATAAAAATACATCTGTTTAATAATATCAAGTAAATATCCATCCACGTGTATAAGTATGCATAAAAAAAACTGAAGTTGTTAACAGCTCAGAAAAAATGTTGGTGCTTCAAAAAAAAAAGCTGTCATGACAGTTTTCATGTATACAGCCCCAAACATGTTTACACAATGAAAACTAGTAGAAATAACATACAAAAAGACAGAAAACAGACAATGAAGTAAACTAGTAATGTATAAAAGTGTGCAGATGTGTGCATGAGCATCTACCAGTATGGTAAATGGGGGAATTATACCAATACTACATGGTAATAGCGACATGAAAAAAGGTGTGTTTTGAATCTACAGTTTAAATCTCTGGTGTGATGCAGTAAATCTAATCCAAGCAGAATATTTGACCTCCACTGGGTGCAGTTCATTCTACTATGGTTCTTAGTGTTTTGTTCGTGGGCTGCACCTGAGCAACTAATTGCTTGGTTATAATTCCCCCATTTACCCTGCCATAAACAAACTCTACAACAGAAGGAGGAAACTGATGTGGAATAAGGTGAAGTCTCAAGACTGGAAAAGCTCCCTTAGCCTCAACAAAAAGTTGAGATCCCTCATTAAATCCTCTAACACTAGCTATGAAAACAGAATTGCAGTAGATAGTAAAGACAGCCACAAAGCTTTCTATAGTTATGTAAAGAATCTCCATGGCAATACCCAGATTTGCTCTGAGCTGCTGGCACAATGATACCTCCTATACAGAGCCAAAAGATATTGCCAATATACTGGTCGACAGATTCACTGCCAACTTTACCCCCGTCTCCCCACCAAAGGACCAATCACAATACCAGTAGATTGCCAGGCACCAAGTTTTACTGCTGCACAGGTTAAAACAGCACATGTCCAAGGCCAAGAATGCAGCTTCTATGGGACCTGACAATATTCCTGGCTGTGTTCTGCATGAACTCCAGAGTGAACTGGCACCTCACCTGTGTTCCCTGTTCAATCACAGCCTCAACTCAGGCCTTGTCCGTACCAAATGGCGCACTGCTACAGTCATCCCTCTCTACAAAGAAGGAGCGACTACAGACCCTGGGAACTATCTCCCCATTAGCTAGGCGAGTCTGATATGCAAAGCTATGGAATGCATCATTGTAGACCTAATAAACAAGGATATAGGGAATCTCCAAACTCTGGATCCCACACAATTTGGTTTTGTGAAGGGTAGATCATGCCTGCTCAACCTGGTCGACTTCTTTGAATCAGTCACCAGAGCTGTGGATGAAGGCAAGTTGGTTCATACAGCCTACCTTGATCTGGCCAAGGCCTTTGATACCATTCCCCACTCAGGAATCATAGAAAAACTCACTATGTTAGGCATCAACCCTTGTATCACTAGGTGGGTTGCAAACTGGCTCACAGATAGAACCCACAGTATGAAAGAAGCTGATTCCAAGTCAGACTGCTGACCAGTCACGAGTGGAGTCCCACAGGTTTCGGTCCTGGGTCCTCTCCTGTTTGGTATCTACTTCTCTGACGTCCAGGCCAACACGAAGGGACTCTGGCTAACAAAGTTTGCAGACGATTGCAAGTTGGGAGCTATTATTAACTCCCCAAGTGATGATGACATCCTACAGAAAGGCCTCACTGAGCCCAACGACTGGTGTCAGAACCATGGCCTTAAGCTCAATGCCAAAAAAATCTGTCATCATCCCCTTTGGGAAAAACCTGGTTCCCATGAATTACCACATCACTAGTAGTCCACTGAACACAGAAGGCGTTATAAGAGATCTGGAAACACAGGTTGACAGCAACCTCTCTTTTGACTACTACATTGCCACTATGGTCAGAAAGTCCTTCTATGTGGCACATCTCATTACTAAGGGTTTTGTATCCAGGAAGAAAGAGGTCATTGTCTCCCTCTACTCTTCCCTCATTAGGCCAGTCATCGAGTACAATGCCCCATTTGGCATGTACTTCACTAGACACCTGCAACAACTGGAGAGGCCACAAAAGTGCCTCACAAGGAGGATCCTAGGCCTTAAACACTTGTCCTATATAGACTCACTCAAAAAACTCCAACTATTCTGTGTCTCATATCGCCTACTTAGAGGCAATCTCTGCTTGACTTAGAAAGCTATGTCTGACCCAGCTCTTTTAGAAATGCTACATCTAAAGAAATCCCAATCCCTCTGTACCACATGCTCCAGAGACCTCAACCTCATTACCACAATCAACAGAACAAGCTGGAGGGACAGGTTCATAACCCAGAGACTGACCGTGCTATGGAATAGACTTCTCATACATGCCAAACAGAGCACCTCACTGTCCCTCTTCAAGAGAAATCTTGATGAATGGATGGGAAATAGAAAATTCACCCTGGGGATCACTCCAGTGGCTCTACTTGACAGAGGCACTGGGAACTAAGGTTGGGTGACATAATGCCAGGTTAATCCTATGAGCTAGGTTTGTAAAGGCTCCAGGGCCATTAGCCTAGTACACACCTATGAACCATACTGGTGGATGCTCATGCACACACCTGCACACTTATACATTACTAGTTTACGTCATCCACTGTTTTCCATATTTTTGTTTGGTTTTTCTACTTGTTTTCATTGTACAAACATGTTTTTGGGACTGTAAACATGAAAACTGTCATGGCAGCTTTTTTTTTTTGAAAACACTTACATTTCTGAGCTGTTAACAACTTAGATTTTATGCACATTTATACACATGGATGGATATTTACTTGATATTATTAGACACGTCCTACTGTGGGCATTTCAGAGACTGTGACAAATGCAATATGTGGTGAGGTTAGTATGAACAAAAACAGAAATTTTAAAAAATCTTTCATCACTCTGTATACCCTGCCTGGATAGGAATATCATTCATCTATATTAGAGAAAAACTGGTGCCTTATAAGAGGCAACAGACAAGTAAGGCACAGACAAGTAAGGCACAGTGTGGGGGATAGACCAAACATCATATATAGAAAAGGTAAAAATCTTAAAACAGTGTTTGAAACCTTAAAATTTCCCAGAAAGAAAAAAAAATTATGGAATGAAAAAATGCGGTCACTGTGATTATTACAGGTATGTTCTTGTAGGTGACAATATTAAGGTGAATGGTTTTAAAATTAAAATACTTGATTATTTTACCTGTGAAACAAGAGGGTAGTTTATTGTGCAGTTTGTGGCTTTTGCCCTGCGTTTTACATAGGAAAAACAGAGCGTAGATTAAGAGACTGTGCCTATGAACATAACAATGAAATTAAGAAGAAAAAGGAAACAAATGCCCTATAAAACATGTGGAAGAACCTGGACATGACTGTAAATTAATTATTCTAGAAAAAGTTATACTTAATGAGGGTAGTGGCTCATGGTCTCTTAGTATAGAGAGGCGTGAGCTATACTGGCAGTTGTGTTTAAATGCTAACAATTGGCCAGGTTTGAATGACAAAATATCGCTGGTATGTGTTTTAAAGTTGAAAACACTGGAGAGCTAAGGTTTATTATTACCCATAAAGTTAAATTTGCACCTGCAAGATGTTTATAGCTTTTTAAACTTTTATGTTTGCATTGTATATGTTCTTTATCTATTTGCCACTGTTGCTTTAAAAAAGGAAACTTGTTCTGTTTGAGGGCTCAGTGGTCATATGACCTGTTTTTAGATCACCTGAGCTTATAAATTAGTCTGTTTGATGTATGCTTTTTTATCTGAAGAAGTTTCTACTCAAAGAAACAAAAGTGTTAATCAATTAAATGTTTGTTCTGCCAAGTAGAGCTGTGCTTCTCTGCCTTTTTGGTTCATATGTACAATGAGTATATATTCCATGATTAATTGGAAATGAGGCAGTATTCCATGATTAATTGAGAACTAGGCTATATTCCATGATTAATTGAGAATGAGGCTATATTCCCCGATTAATTGGGAATGAGGATATATTCCATGATTAATTGGGAACAAGGCTATATTCCATGATTAATTGAGAACTAGGCTATATTCCATGATTAATTGGGAATGAGGATATATTCCATGATTAATTGGGAATGAGGCTGTATTCCTTGATTAATTGGGAATGAGGATATATTCCATGATTAATTGGGAACAAGGATATATTCCATGATTAAAGGCTGCCGCAGGCATCTCCAGGTCAGCTGAACTGGACTAAACTTTGGGCCGTTATCGTCTGGAATGTGGACTGGACAAATTTATGGTAGCAATGAGAGGGATGGGGAGCACTGCTTTCTGGACAGTTTCAGGAGTCAGGATGTATTGCTGTGAATCATATTTGTCATCCTCAGTGCTAGGTGTTACTGGGATCTAATAGTGACTTTCCACTAAAACTTAACTTTTCAGACAGGTAAAACTTAAGTTACCTACTTTCACATGTAACTTCTCTAGTGCATACTGCAGTGTTTAGGATAAACCATTTTTTTTCATCTTACCTTTAAGCATCCCGGTGACTAGCACTTGCTCTAATACCTGCTGGAAAGCACTAGGAAGTTTTAAACTGATACAAGCACTCAACTCTCCTTATTAATAAGGAGACATTAATCATAGGCACTAAACAGCCTATAATTGCAAAGTACCTTGCTAAGGTAAGGGAAAACAGCTCCTGTACTTTTCAAAAAAAAAGCACCAAACCAGGCATGTCCAAGGGTCAGCTTCCGGTGATTTCTCCTGTCCACCTGGTGAATCTGGGCATACTGGGGCAATGCAGCAATTGCCTCATGTACACAGACAACCCTCTCCTCCTACCACCCAACACTACAACATGTGAGAGATGCACTTACATAGCCAAACTGGAAGCAAAGCTCTCTCCACCCAAGATTGTGCTAGACATTCAAGAGGAGAAGGTTAACACCCGCACTACACCTCAAGCAACCTATAGCCCTTCTAAACTCACACCACCAACATCCACCCATAGCAACATTAAATCCACATATGCGGAGGCCCTTAACTGTAACCTGCCCAAGCAACAAGGGCCTCCGAAGATGAAATGCAAACAAACACCAGTCACAACCAAAGTGTCACATAGCTCACAACACCAGTGTGCCACCCAGCAACAGCCCCTAAGGCAAGACAATGTACCTAACACTTTAGTCATAGGTGACTCTATAGTCAGGCACACTGATGACCCACTCACCAGGCTGAACAAGGAAAGAATTACAGTCAGCTGCCTGTCTGGTGCCAGGATCTGCCACATAACTCATGCACTCAAGTCACTCCACAACAAGTACAAATATGACTCTGTCATTGTCCATGTTGGAGTGAATGATTTGAGACGTACCTCCCTGAACTACATGAAAAGAGACATGGAAGAGCTCTCGATCATGTGGCCCAGGCAGGTATGACCCTAGCCCTGAGTAGCATCCTGCCTTCACCCAGAATGATACCACAATATAAGGACAAAATGATTGACTTCAACAATTGGCTAAGCTTCTGGCGTCATTCAAAGGGGATCCAGTATCTGTCTGCCTGGGACGACATGATTGACAGACCACAATGCTTTGCCAGAGATGGTCTGCACCTGTTACCCTGGGATTCAGGTTACTGGCTAAGGCTCTTGCCACCCCTATAGTGCCTTTTTTAGGCAAAGTTCAAAGGACAAAACCACCACTGTAACAGGTTACAAGCATGCAAAATCTGAAGGTAATGCTACTCAATGCTAGAAGTCTAAACCTCAAAATGCACTCTCTTGAGGCACTCCTAAAAATGGAGAACATCGATATCTGTGCAGTAACCGAGACCTGGTTCAAGGCTCCAGAGAGCACCCCTGCAGTACCAGGCTATAACTCTTACCACACTTTTCAGCCACCAAACCAGGATCAAAACACTAAAGGTGGTGGAGTGTCCATATTCACACCATTAGGTTAGTTGCTCAGCACAATGCATCTGAAATTCTCCAGGTGCAACTAACACTAGGTAAGACTGCAATCCAAATTGTAGCTTGCTACAGATCCCCCACTATGCCCCAAGATTCTCACTACACCTTTCTAAACATACTGGAAAATATTAATATACAACCAAACACCCTAATACTGGGTGATTTCAGCTACCCTGCCATTAACTGGGAAAACTACTCATGTACCAACACCTTTGCCCAATGGTTCTTGGAATTCATAAATTCCAGTGCCCTGGATCAACTAATCCATAGTCCCACCAGGGGCTCCAATATCCTAGACCTGGTCATTACCAATATGAGAAATCAATGCTCCACACCTATGGTCATCCCCTTGTTGGTCAGTTCAGACTATAAGCTAATCACCCTTAACATCCACATCCCACCCCCACCCCCTAGTAAGGAAACCTCCATAAAAAAACTTCTCCAAAACCAACTTCATGCTACTCAAGTCAGAAGTTACAGACCTCATGACACCCATGCAGATGTGAACTGAAAGTTCGACTGCTGAATCCTACACTAAGTCATTGTACAAGCACATCCACTCATGCATGAATCATGCCATCCCAAATAGAACTAAGATGTTCTCCTCAAAAAAAAAGGAAGCCAATCTGGTGGTCCCCTGCCATAAACAAACTTTACAACAAAAGGAAGAAACTGTAGCAGAAAAGAAGAAAATCCCAGGATGCAAAAAACTCCCTTACCAGCCTCAGTAAGAAGCTGAGATCCCTCATAAAATCCTCCAAAGCTAGTTATGAAAATAAAATTGCCAAAGATTCCAAAGACAACCACAAGGCATTCTATAACTATGTCAAGAATCTAAATGGCAATGCTCAGATCCGCTCTGAGCTACAACAGAATGGCATTAAATATACTAATCTCAAGGATTTTGCCAATATCCTGGCAGATCGATTCAGTGCCAACTTCACCCCCCTCTCACCCCCTAAATGGCCCATCTCAATACCAGAAGATTGCCAAATTCCAGTAATAATGGCCACACAGGTAAAAAACGCACTCTCCAAAGCTAAGAATGCAGCATCCATGGGACCAGATGACATCCCGGGCTGTGTACTACATGAACTACAAAATGAACTGGCACCTCACCTAAGTGTCATGTTTAATCATACCCTCACTGAGTAGCGCACAGCTATAGTTATCCCACTCCACAAGGGGGAATCACCTTGGATCCAAGGAACTACTGCCCCATCAGTCTGACGAGCCTGATCTGCAAGGCCATGAAACGTATTATCAAGGAACTTATAAACAAAGACATTGGCAACCTCCAAACACTGGACCCCACCCAGTTTGGGTTCGTGAAGGGTTAATCTTGTCTCCTGAACCTGATTGACTTCTTCGAATCAGTCTCCAGAGCAGTGGACGAGGGTAAGGCAGTCCACACAGCCTATCTGGACCTTGCCAAGGCCTTTGACACCATCCCCCACTCTGGAATCATAGATAAACTTACTAAGCTGGGCATTAATCCCTACGTCACTCGATGGGTTGCCAACTGGTTTACTGACAGAACCCACACTGTAAAAGTAGCTGACTCCAAATCCAGCTCTAGACAAGTGACAAGTGGAGTACCTCAGGGTTCAGTCCTGGGACCTCTCTTGTTTGGCATCTACTTCTCTGAAGTACAGGCCAACACTAAGGGACTCTGGCTAACAAAGTTTGCAGATGACTGCAAACTGGGAGCCATTATTGAATCCCCAAATGATGTGGATACTGTACAAAAGGGCCTTACAGAAACAGATGCTTGGTGCCAGAGCCATGGGCTCAAGCTCAATGCCAGGAAATGTATAGTTATCCCCTTTGGGAAAAAAGCATGTACCCATGAATTACCACATAGGTGGCAGTACACTAAACACCGAAAGTGTGATAAGAGACTTAGGGACACAGGTGGAAAGTGGTCTCACCTTCAATAACTACATCGCCGCAACAGTCAGGAAATCCTTCCATGTGGCACACCTCATCACTAAGGGCTTTTCATCCAGAAAAAAGGAGGTCATTGTCCCACTGTACTCAGCCCTCATTAGCCCATTATAGAATACAATGCCCCATTTGGTATGTACCTCTCAAGACATCTGCAACAACTGGAAAGGCCGCAGAAATACCTCACTAAAAAACACAGGCCTAACGCAGATGCCCTATGCTGACCACCTTAAAAAACTCCAGGTATACTCTGTTGCATATAGTCTACTCTGAGGTGATCTCTGCTTAACATACAAGGCCATGTCAAACCCAGAGCTGTTGGACATGCTACACTTAAAGAAATCCCAATCCCTCAGAGCCACACACTCTAGGGATCTAAACCTTGTCATCACAGTAAACAAAACATGCTGGAGGGGTAGGTTCCTGACCAAGAGGACTCCCCAGACTCTGGAATAGACTACCCATACATGTCAAGCAGAGTGCCTCTTTGGCCCTCTTCAAAAGGAACCTTGATGATTGGATGGGAGATAGGAAATTCACCCCGGGGATCACATCAGTCGCCCTGCTAGACAGGGGGTCCTTGGAAGTAAATAGTGTGGGAAGAAATAGCCAGGGAATTGTTATAGCTAAGCTTGTATAGACCCTAGGGCCGATAGCCTTGTACCAACCTATGAACGTATAATCTGGGATTTACTTCCTGTCTCCATTAACTCCTGCCTGTATTTTTTAATTACTTTTTTTACATACTGTGTGCCAGCCACTAGCTTTCCTGTGACTCAGTTGACTTGTTTCCCAGGAGGCAGTCTTAAGAAGCCATCATACAGGGTGGTCATTAACATTTTCTGTTCAATTCTTAACCCCTAATATCCATCACCAGCCAGTGCATTTACCACGCAGTACTGTCCTCCTGGGCATCTTCAGTACTGTGTCTGCTCAACTCCAGCTATACAATGTGCACTGCTTAGTGTGCACACCACCGTAGCTGCTTCCCTTCACCCAGGATGAGCAAGGCAACATCAGCTGATCACTCCTCTGATCCCTTGTTGGTTTCTCCAGCACCTGGGTTGCTAGTCATTCCAGGTCTTCTGGGTTTGCAGCAAGGCTTCATTCCTCTGCACAGTGCTAACATAATTCCTGATGTTAAGTTGTCAATCTCGCCTTCATTCTTGCTTGATGGGTTCGGAGCCGAGGATGCACTTGCTAAGCTCGAGAGTCACTTTTACCAGCTCGAGGCAGCCCCATATCCCATGATGCAAGGCGGTAAGTACCCAGATCTGCTATGAGGTCCTCCTTTTACCAGCTCCTGGTAAGTGATTCAATTCTTTAATATTTTAGCCCCTTTTTGCCAAAAACCCTTATATATTTAGTTTTAAGTTTATTATTAAGATTTTCTGACAGAAAATTCCCTGTCTTTAGTAATTTTTTAGTCAAACCTTACCCATCCCATCCCCCTCCCTGTTAGGGTGTGTGTGTGTGTTTTTTACTTGTAATACCTTTGGTATTTTGTTTAATTTAATTCTTTGACTGGTGTGTGTGTGTGTTGTGTAACACCATGTCAAAGGAGAGGGTCTCAGGCTTTAAGAAGTGTGACTCGTGCTGTCAGAAGATGTCTCTGACAGACGGTCACACTTCTTGCCTGTATTGCCTGGGGCCTCTTCACCTGCAGGACTCCTGTGCTATTTGTCATTCCTTCAGCCAGAGAGTCCTGCAGGAAAGACGTAATGTTGATACTAAGAGGGCTCTCCGGATAAGTCGGCTCCATCTAAATCAGCCAAATCTTCCAAGGCCCAGGCTTCTGTGTCTAAGCCTGCGGCTCGGCCCGACTCATTCTGAGTCGAGATCGGCCCGCTGGAGCCGATTCTGGCTTATTCAGCTTTCGCACCGATGGCTATCGGTGCCGATTCTGCATTGACCACTTCGTGTCGTTCCACCACCATGTGGCAGGCATCGGTGTCGGCCCGATCGGCTCCGGCACGTTGCTTTTTTTTGTATCGGCTCCGCTGGAGCCGATGCATCGAGGCTTCCTGTCGGCCCCGATAAGTCCTCGGCTCCGACAGGATCTATAGTTTCATCGGTTCCGATGGCTCGTTCCAAGAAGAGGTCGAGGTCTCCTTCTTTGGAGCCGATACTTGGGGTCTTCGGGAATGGTTACTGCTACGGCTGGAGGACAGATACCCCCTTCTGTTCCTTCAGCCTCTACTCTTATCTCCTCTTCGAGACCTTCCTTAGAGGGATTCGGTGGTCGGGCTTCCATGGTCTCCTCCGAGGGGGTGAGTGGCATCGGACCCTTGTCCGAGCCCGCTCTTCCCCTTGGAGCCTCGGCCTTGGTGAGCTCGGCTCCGACATCTGCCTCGGAGACTTCCCTTCGGTCCCGGAGTTCCTAGTTCTTCGAACGGGTTCTCTCGGACCTGCCTGGGAGGGAGCATTCGAGGTGATGAAGAGTGTACTGGCCACTGGTATCAGTCAGCAGTCTGTTCCCTTAGCTCCTCCCTCTATAGTGCCTGTTGACATCTCTGCCACTTCTCTTGCAGCAGGACCCAGAGATCCTCCGCCTCAGGTTTCCCCATTGGGAATTTCCCCTCTTCCGAGGATTCTCCTGATGTTTCAGGAGATCCTCCTAGGAAGAGGACTTGTAAGAGGAAACATGTAGACTCCCCCGAGTCTGTCACTTCAGATACTGACTTTGATGAGTCAGAGGGATCCCTAGATCCCCCTCTGAGGATGTCTCCTTCTCAGACATCCTAGAACTCCTTAAACAGAGGGAAACTGGCCCACCAATAATCCCTCTGAGGATGAGTCAGTATACCTAGAGGCGGATCTCGGCCCTCCACCTCCTGGGTGTCTCCGCCTTCGACTCCTGATGCAGGTTAGGCAGCTCCTGACTCTGTTGAGCCAGTCCCTAGGAGGCCTTCAAAATTTATCACTGCCCGAGCGACAAGCAATTCCTCACTAAGGGTGTCCCCGCTGATGCCATGGTGGTGGCTGCCACCAAGAAGGAACTTGCAGATCCTTCCGTGGCCCATCCTCCTAATAAGGACTCTAGGACCATGGATAGGTACGTAAGCGGATGTTTTCCTCAGCGACTTTTGCTATGCTCGCTGAATTATTTATGTCACTTCACCAGACTCCAGAGGGATATCCTTAAGGAGCTGGGTGAAGTAGTACAGGATCCTACAGCTGCAGGAGCTCAAGAAAAGATTGCTTCGCAGCTTGGAACCCTAAATTCCATTGCAAACTCCTCCATGCGGCTAATATCATATGCTGCTGATGGAGTAGTAGAGCCGCAGGTACAGGTGTGGCTCTTAGACGCCAAGCCTGGATGCGGCTATGTGATTTTGCAGATCCCTTCAAGGCATCCTTCACAAATTCTCCCTTTGATGGGTCAGCTTTGTTTGGCCCTCAGGTGAAGGAAACTTTGACCAGGTGCGAACAGGACGGCAAGACTCTTTCTGCTGTAGGAGTCCGTTTTTCCACCCCTTCTAGACCTTATCCCAAAGGACAGAAAGGTGGAAAGATGTGGTTCCGTAAATCCCAAGGAGTCACGCCGATTCACGTGGTCAGTTTACCCCTAGAGGCAGAGGGGTAACAACAACAGACGCCTAGAGGCAGAGGGGGTCCAAAACCAGGGAAACAGAGAGGCTCTCTGACAAGCCCTTTCAGCATCCCTGAGATGTTGCCGGCTGTCCCTCCTTGGAGGCAGTCGGGAAGATTATCACTGTACCCAGAAGCCTGGCATTCCCTCACTCAAGACAGATGGGTACAGTCGATTATATCCAAGGGTTACATAATTCCTTTCGAGGAAAGTCCATTCCCTCAAATTCCCTTCCAGATGTACCACCCGGTCTAAGGAAATTGCAGAGTTAGAAGTCTCAAAACTACTGCAAAAAGAGCCATTCAGCCAGTTACAACAGACCATTCAGAGCCCGGAATCTACTCAAGGTTCTTTTGGTCCCCAAAAGACGGGAGACTGGAGACCAATATTGATCTCAGCAGACTCAACAAGTCTGTGAGGAAGACAAGATTCAATGGTCACTCTTCAGTCAATTCTGCCCTTCTTACAGAAGGACAACTGGATGTGCTCAATAGATCTTCAGGATGCACTATCACATCAAGATTCACAGACGCCCAGGAGATTTCTCCGCTGGGGTCCAGTCATTTCCAGTTCAGAGCCCTGCCCTTTGGTCTCACTACAGCCCCAGAGTGTTCACCAAATGCATGGCAGTGGTCACGGCTCACCTGAGACGCCAAGGATTCCAGGTGTTTCATTATCTCGACGACTGGCTCCTGTCAGCCACCACCAGGCATCAGCTTATACAAGCCAGGGATTATACAATAAATCTTTGTTCTCATTTGGGCATCTCGATCAACTTAAAGTCATCCTTATCGCCCTGCCAGTCTATTACCTTCATAGGCGCAAACTTAAACACTGTTCGGATGTCAGCTACCCTTACAGATCAAAGAGTTTCAGACATTCAGACTCATGTCAGAATCATTCTGGCCAACAAGAAAGTACAGGCCAGAATGGTTCTAAAGGTATTAGGCCTCATGGCTGCGGCCATTACTCTTCTTCCCTGGCTCGATTCTACATGCCTTCTTCAGTGGATGCTGTTCACACAATGGTCATACCAACAACACCAGATTCTGGTGACCCAGACTTGCAAAGAGCATCTTGCTTGGTGGATCACATCTCCTCAGGTTCACCAAGGCAGGTACTTTGTACCCCCATCCCCGATAGCCACTGTCACCACGGATGCCTCCCTGATCGGGTGGGGGGGGTCATTATCAGGGCAGGATGGTTCATGGGACGGCAGCCGCTCGCGTACCATCTGCACATAATTGTCCTGGTGATGAGAGCAGCGCTTTTAATGCTGCAAGCCCTCAACGACTTTCTTCCCGTAGGGACAATTGCAGTCCACACAGACAACATGTCTGTAGTTTGGTATATCAACAAACAGGGCGGAACCAAGTCCTACCCCTTGTGTCGAGAAGCGCTCAGACTTTGGCAATGGGCGATCTCCTCTCATCGGTTTCTGGTAGCAACGCATATCCCTGGGAAAACCAACATTGTAGCGGACAGATTGAGCAGAGCTATTCTCATGCCTCACGAGTGGTCTCTCAAGCAATCTATAGCGGAAGAGATTTTTCTTTTTTGCTACTCCCCAAAACAGCAAATGTCCAGACTTCTTCAGCCTCTTCCCTCTATCAGGCCATCCCCCCAGAGACGCTCTGACCCAGGATTGGCCCCAGGGACTTCTTTATGCCTTCCTCCTTTCCTCTGATCCCTCAGGTTATCCAGAAAGCTACCGTTTTGAGAGCCAAATTGATTCTCATTGCCCCTTACTGGCCTCGACAAGTTTGGTTTCCGTTCCTCCATCATCACCTTTTGGTACAGCCGTGGCATCTGGACCCAGTGCCAGATCTTCTGATTCATCAATCGGGTCAGCTGCACCGGTCAATCCCTTCTCTCAACCTCACAGCATGGTTGCTCCACTTCCTTCCTTAGCCAGGCTTCCTTTGATCTCTAACCCAGTTAGAGACATCATAGTAGCTTCACTAAAATCCTCTACCAGGAGGATTTATACAAGCAAATGGAAACGTTTCTCTTATTGGGCTAAGGCCAAGAATATTGATCCTTTTACTGCCCCTGTTCAGGCAGTCCTGGACTTCTTAGCAGAGATTTTTCATGCAGGCTCCTCTTCTTCCACAGTTAGAGTTCAATTGGCTGCTATTTCCAATTTTCATGTCGGGATAGCAGATCATAATATTATGTCCCATAGGCTCTGCAGGGCCTTCTTGAAAGGAATTTTCCTACTAAAGCCTCCAATCAGGAATCCTCCTCCTCAGTGGGATCTAAATTTAGTGCTGACATCCTTGATTCTTCCCCCCTTCGAGCCAGCTGTTTCTTGTTCCCTGAAATATCTTTCTTGGAAAACTTTATTCCTAGTGGCTATTACATCTGCCAGGAGGGTGTCTGAACTTCATGCTCTTTCGGTTCGACCCCCCTATTTGGTTTTTCACAAAGACAGAGTATCTTTGAGAACTAATCCAACCTTTTTGCCTAAGGTCGCTTCAAAGAATAATTTGAATCAATCCATTGATCTCCCTGTATTTTTCCCTAACTATTCAGATAGATCTGAACAAAAGCTACATTACCTTGATGTCCACCGTCAACTTAGATATTATTTGGACAGAACAAAAAAATTTAGAAAATCTGATCAACTTTTTGTTTCCTATGCGGATAATAAAAAAGGCCTTCCTGTTTCTAAAGTGACATTGTCCAGATGGCTTTCTTCGGTCATCTCTGAAATTTATCTGCTCAGGGGAAAACAGCTGTGCTCAATACCTAAAGCACATTCAACTAGGAGCTTAGCTACTTCTACAGCTTTTCAAGCTAGACTTCCTTTAGACACTATTTGTGCAGCGCCACTTGGGCCACTCACACTTTTGTTTCCCATTATAAATTGGACTTGGCCTCCAGGGACAGAGCCAGTTTTGGCTCTACAGTCCTCAAGAGTTTGTTCCATTGAGCCACCCAGGATAGAGGTGCTAGGGACGCCGTCCCATCAAGCAAGAATGAAGGCGATTGACAACTTAACATTAAGTTATGTACTAACCATAATGTGCCATGTGTGCTCTCTCTCTTCTCGCCTTCTCTCTCTGCCTCCCTCCTTCCCCTGGCCTGGACAGACCTTGTTATAAGAAACTATTATGCTAAAGACCATTCAGTCCTGGTCTTTCTTCCATCTGCAAGTTTTCTTTCTTCCTTTGGGAAGTATTTTATGCTTGGTGCTATTGCCCTTTGTCATCAAACGAGATCTGGGTACTTACCGCCTTGCATCATGGGATATGGGGCTGCCTCGAGCTGGTAAAAGTGACTCTCGAGCTTAGCAGTGCCGTCGGGAGCCGAGGGATCGGGCTCCAACCCATCAAGCAAGAAAGAAGGCGAGAGAAGACAACTAACATGGAACGTTATGGTAGGTACATAACTTCTTATTTTCAACTTTCTGTATATTTCCTGATGCTAACAAATATTCTTTTACCTTGTTTTTTTCCTAGGTCCATTTATTTTATTGAGATCCTGCATCGTTTTCCTGATATTGCTTCTACTAGTATATTTGGGTCTGTTGTGATATTCTTAGTCTTTTAGGGGATTGATTCTGAGGTTTATGCCATGGCTAATGTTAAGGAAGTCTCAGAGTTTTGGATAGCTTTGTCAGTTTCCTATCATTTGAGAGGTATTATGCCTGGCACCATTACTATTCATAACACCGAGGATAGTACCAGGTCTGGACTAAGCCTGGTGTTGGCAACATCTGAGGTTTGTTCAGCATCACCTCCCATTTGTGCAGCTCACATAGCTACTCTCAAGTAGGGTTACCTGTAGTAGGCTGGGGACCTCCATTTTTCATTTCCAACCTGTACCTACAGTTCATTTAGATCATGTATAAGCACCTCCATTTTATGCAGTTAAGGATCCCTTTTTGGACAAGTGAGCCTGTTATGTGCCCAGGTCTGTGGGTGATATAATTTTGACCGAAGTACCCGGTTCTTCATTCTGCTTTCTCTGCTAGAGGTGGAGGAAGAACGCAGTTGACTGTCCCAATAAACAAAATTTTGCATATCCAAGTGAGGCTTCATTCCCTTTTTCCTGACTGCTGTTGGTTTTGCTCAGGAGAAATAACTTCATCCTCAAATCACCTGCCATGCAGCCTGGAAGTCGCTGCTTTCACTTGAATTGAACATGGTTTCAGTTCACTCTGTTAAGGCTTAGAACTTCCTTCAGTCTTGCAGCAGTGTTTTTGGAACACCTTATTTTTTCAGGTCCCATTTTGTCAAAACCTAGTGCAGTCTTTCTAAAACTGTGGGGTGAGGTATTTCTTGATAAGTCTTATGAGTGAATGGAACTTTATGTTGGAGGATCACTTAACCACAGAGAAAAGAGAGAGCAGCTCGGCTGCACTACCAGTTATTTTTTTGCTGCACGGTTCATTTAGTAGTATGTCCATTGTTTTTGCTGCACGGTTCATTTAGTAGTATGTCCATTGTTTTTGCTGCACGGTTCATTTAGTAGTATGTCCATTGTTTTTGCTGCACGGTTCATTTAGTAGTATGTCCATTGTTTTGCTGCACAGTTCATTTAGTAGTATGTCCATTGTTTTTGCTGCACAGTTCATTTAGTAGTATGTCCATTGTTTTTGCTGCACAGTTCATTTAGTAGTATGTCCATTGTTTTTGCTGCACGGTTCATTTAGTAGTATGTCCATTGTTTTTGCTGCACGGTTCATTTAGTAGTATGTCCATTGTTTTTGCTGCACAGTTCATTTAGTAGTATGTCCATTGTTTTTGCTGCACAGTTCATTTAGTAGTATGTCCATTGTTTTTGCCAAAGTGATTTCCAGAACACTGCAACAAGTATCCTGACTGGGGTGTGTTTATTTTCCTGTAATTCTGGAGATTTTTTCCAAGGCCAATGACTTCCCCAGAAAAATCGCCAACAAGTGTGCCTGTAGGGAAGACGGATCCCACCCAAGGAGTATCACCTTCAGTGCCTTTTCTGTTTAGAAGGGAGACATCAGGTGTTATCGTGCAAGTCTTGTGCACTTTTAATAAGGAAGGCCTTACTTCATAGCATTTGCAGCTTTGTTGGGCATAAAAAGATTCTTACTTTAGGTTAAGGGACATTTGTCTCTTCTGTTGAGAAAGTCTTGTGGTTCTGGTAGGCAGAAAACAAAATGTCACATCAGAATTGATGAGTTTAATACATTAGGTTTGAAACATCCTGTTGGCAAATGGCAATGAAGTCATAATAACCTCATCTGCCCCATGAGAGCCAGAAGACACTGATTACTGTGATGAGCATCTTTGCTCACCCTGGCTATGACATCTGTTTCTCCTGCTTCTCTATTGTGTCCCCTTTAGTGGCCAGTAGTCGCATAGTGGTGGTAAAACATAGCCGAGCCAGGACAAAAATTATTACTGTGTCACAGCCTGATATCTATTCCCAGGCATTAGCAGAGGACCAGCCCTAAGTGTGCACAGCAAGGGGATGATCTCCTTTTCTTGATACTATCTTAATTTTTTTTTAGAACTCAGTCCAGTGGGTAAGGGAACAACAATTTTAGCAGTGTGTAAGAAGTACCTAAGATGACTGAACTTCCATTCTTATAACCATGTGAGGCAAATATCCATCTAAGGGGCATCTTCCATCGCTGAGATATGTAGCAGTGTAGCTGTGGATGTATGTTCTGGAGTTCCACCTGCTGCTTCTACCATAAGGAAAAGCGAACCTTCTCTAGAAACCTTGTCCAGCTCAGATGTTGAAGAATTTGGTGTTTGATTAGTCAACTCTTGTTGCCAAAAGGGGATGCCTGAGACCCACGTTTCTTTTTTTGCATTTCAGTGTTAGAGTTTTTTTAATATTGAGTTTCCTGCAACTGCCAAGTGAACTGGTTTTATTTATTTATTTATTTTATTTAATTAGATTGGTCACATGCCTTTTAATACATACGCCCTAGGTTACTTGTAAAAGTTAAAGTAGTGGAACATGGTGTTCCTTGTTCAAACTAACGAGTGCTGATCTGTCTCCATCACAGACCTTACATGGATGCAGTGGTCTCTCTAGTAACACTTATGCTGGACACTGGTTTGCCGTGCTTCAGAGGACAGACTATCAAGCTTCTAAAGTAAGTCATACAAATATAATTGATTGTATGTTATTCTGATATGTGTGTTCAGAGACAGAGTGAGTAAAACAGATGAAGCGGTGAAATTACAGTGGGTCATGGAGATTGCTTCTTGAGTTTCCAAAGTTGTTATTGAGGAATTTTGTTTAAATATATATATTGATAAAAAATATTGAAATAGTTATGAAATTGTTTGAAATAAAGCCTTAATAGCATAAAATGCATAAAATGAGGAAAATGACTGCATTTTTTGCTGTGTGACACTTTTTCACATTAATTAAAGCTGTTCGAGATATCTAAAGTGTTCGCGCAAGTTTGTTTAATGTTACAGTACAGTTATTTCACAAGATACAGTCATCTCAAAGCATGTTTTGCAAAGTACAGTATTTCGAAGAGTTTATTGTACATTTGAATCTTATTACAAGTACTGGCTTTATATGCATGTTTTTATGTAATTAGAAGGGCCATTTTCTCAGTGTGTTTGAGCATACTTTGTTAGCATGGCTGAAGGATTTCGTAGACCAGCCCCTCTTGTCTTTGATGATAATATTGCAGAGAACTGGAGAGCGTTTGAGCAAGAGTACGATATTTTCATACAGTTATTTCGCAAGATACAGTCATCTCAAAGCATGTTTTGCAAAGTACAGTATTTCAAAGAGTTTATTGTACATTTGAATCTTATTACAAGTACTGGCTTTATATGCATGTTTTTATGTAATTAGAAGGGCCATTTTCTCAGTGTGTTTGAGCATACTTTGTTGGCATGGCTGAAGGATTTCGTAGACCAGCCCCTCTTGTCTTTGATAATAATATTGCAGAGAACTGGAGAGCGTTTGAGCAAGAGTACGATATTTTCATACAAGCTGCATTTTCTGATAAAGATGATAATACAAAGGCATTTATTCTGCTTAATTTACCTGGTTCAGAAGCCATAGAAAGAGAGCATTCATTTGTGTATGCCCTTGCTGTGTTTGCAGGAGAAGGGGAAAATTGCCATATAGTGGTACCAACTGAAACAAGGGAAGACCCCAAGTGCTTAAAACATAAATTTAGAAAAATGCGTAATCTCCAAACAAATATTACAATGGAAAGGCACTTATTTTATACAAGGGATCAAAAGCCTGGTGAAACTTTTGCAGCATATATAACTGACTTGAGAAACAAAGCTAAAACTTACAGATTTGACGATTTAAGGGATGAGTTGATAAAAGACAGACTTGTGTGTGGTATTAAAGATGATGCTGTGAGAAAGATTTTGTTTCATGACAGTGATTTGACTTTGAATAAGGCCATTGAAACTTGTGAAATATATGAGCTCACAGAAAAGCACACAAATATGCTTACTAATGAGAAATGCATGCTTTCAGTATCTTCTAGCGATCATGTTGATAGTATGCAGCACGTGGTTAAAAGAAACGGGCCTTAGCAGATGGCAATAACTGTGAGCTGTGCACCAGTCACTGGGCAACCCCGTAGCTTTCTAGCAAATTCCAGAGTGTGCTTAGTCTCAGTGAAGCACAAGGGTGAGTCATCAAACTCAAAGCATGTACCTCACCTAGTCTCATAGTCAACTGTGTCATAATTGTGGTGGTAATCATGTGTCTAAAAGAGAAGAGTGTTTAGCTTTTGGTCAGCAATGCCATAGATTTAAAAAGTGGAATTATTTCTAAAGATTTTGCAAATCAAAAGAGGCTTATTCTTTTATTAAAAGAAAACATTCAAAGAGACAAGCTGATCATTTAGAAAGCTGTGGCCCTATTTTTTATGTTGATGGTGTATCTGTGCTTAATGAAACAGTGGAGTAGATTTGTGGGCAAAGAATGAAGTAATTTGTACTGTTCAGATAAATGGAAGACCTATAGAGCTCAAACTTGACACAGGTTCAAAGTGCAGTGTTATGTCAGCAGAAACATTTATAGAGTAAGTGCTGGAGAGAAGCTTGATTTGGCAAAGTGTGCGAAGCTTATTGTTTATGGTGGTGAAGAAATTCAAACCGAAGGTTCGGTAGTGCTTTTATGTTATTTTGCTGGCAACATCTATGACTTGCAATTTTATATAGTCAAAAGGCATGCACAGTCATTATTAGACCTTAGAGACCATTTAAAAAATGGACTACTTTCATTTAATAAAGAAGTGCACAATGTACGTTTAAAAGACCACTGTTCTAATTTCACCCAGTCTCTTTTCTCTATATATGCTGATCTTTTCCAAGACAAACTAGGCAAACTCCCAGTTGTGTACTCCATGAAGTTAGACCCTGAAGTCAGCCCAGTTGTCAGACCAACCTGGAACTTTCCAGTAGCTATGCAGAACAGAGTCAAAACTGAGCTAGGTAAAATGGTGCAGCAAGGTGTGATTTGTCCAGTTGGTTCGTCAACCGCATTTGAGCAGGTATCTTCCATGGTAGTAGCTCATAAGAAAAGCTCAGATGATATCAGAGTATGTATTGATCCACGAGATTTGAACAAAGCACTAAAAAAACCTCATCCAGTACGTACGGTTGAAGAAGTTGCTGCTCTTATGCCAGATGCCACTGTTTTCTCTGTCTTAGAAGCAAAGAGTTTGTTTAAAATTTTGCTTGACTGAAAATCTTCATTGCTAACCACTTTCAGTACTCCTTTTATCAGGCACAGATTTTTGAGAATGCCATTTGGGATAAATTTTGCAAGTGAAGTCTTCCAGCGTGCAATGGAGCAAAAATTTTTCTGGGTATCTGTGTGCTATTGAAGTAGATGATATTTTAGTAGGAGGTAATGGTGAGGCCAAACGTGACAGAAACCTCAAGAAAGTTCTGGAAAGAGCACATGAAGTGAATCTTAAGCTGAATCATCAAAAGTGCAAATTCAGGCTACAAGAAGTTACTTATGTTGGTCATTTACCAGTTCAGGCTTACAACCAGACCCTTCTAAGCAAACAGCAGTTCTTGAGATGCCAGCTCCAGACAATGTCCAAGCCCTACAATGTTTTTTTTGCATGGTTAACTACCTAGGCAAGTTCATTCCAGACTTGAGCCAACTTTCAACACCACTTAGCTGACATGCAAAGATGTATCTTGGCCATGGTCAAAGCAAAACCAGAGAGCATTTGATGTCCTGAAACAGAGAATTGCCAGTCCACCAACTCTCAGATACTATGGTTTTCACAAACCAGTTACTCCTCCTTGTGATGCTTTGAAATTTGGTCTTGGTGCAGCCATTCTTCAAGAGGGTAGACCAGTAGCCTATGTGTCCAGAACTCTAATCCAAACGGAAGTGCAGTATGGGCAGATAGAGAAAGAGCTCTTGGCAATTGTGTTTGCATGTTCAAAGTTCCATGATTATATGTATGGATGACCAGTTCAGTTTGAAACAGATCACCAACCCCTAGTCACTATTTTGAGAAAGTCTTTGCATGCAACATCAGCCAGATTGCAATGCTTGATGCTCCAATTGCAAAAGTATAATTTCACTCTTGTCTAGACAATAGACAGACTTCTTTATCTTGCTGATACATTGTCCAAATCATCCAGAAATACCACTGAACAGCATGAAAGTGAGAAACTTGATTTTGAAGTCACAAAAGTGACAAATTTGTCTTCTACATATCTTGATGAGCTTGGAAGTCATACAGCCTTGGATCCAATACTTCAGAAATTCAACCACTTTATCAGTTGAGGATGGCCGTCAAAGCAACCTTGTTTACCTCATGACCTGCAACCATATTTTCTTTACAGGGATGAGATTTGGTTTGACAATGGTATCATCATGAAAGGTCCAAAAATCTTTGTTCCAAAATCCTTACATTGAGAGTATATTGCCATCTTGCATTGTGGCCACCCAGGAACTGATTGTCAAAAGACGGGTAAGAGAACTAGTATTTTGCCATCTATGTCACAAGATATTGAGAGATTACTTTCATCTTGTTCTGTGTGTAATATTACTAAGCCACATCAGCAGAAAAGAACCACTTCATCTTAATCAGATTCCTGAACTACTTTGGTTGACAGTAGCTACAGACATTTTCGAATAGAATGGTCAACATTACCTGGTGCTAGTAGATTCTTACTCAAATTAATTCAAGATTGACCTTCCTAATCTAGCATCCAGTACTGTCATTACTAAATTGAAGCATCATTTTGCAGTCCATGGTAGTTTGCACAAAGTTATTTCTGACAATGGTACACAGTTTACAAGCTAGCAGTTCAAAAGATGTGCTGAAGAGTGGGACTTTACTTATGTTATAAGTAGCCACAATCAAATGGTTTGGCAGAACGTGCAGTTCAAAGTGCGAAACAATTACTAGAGAAGTTAAAATGAGACAGTAGTGATGTTTTCTTGAATCTCAGAAATATTCCTCGTAATAAACATCTTGGTTCACCTGCACAGAGACTTCTGTTGAGACAAACCAGAACCACAATACCAGTCAACAGTAGTCTGTTGGTTCTATGTGTCAAGAACAATAGATCAGTGAAAGTCCATCTGTTAAAGAAGCACTTCTCCCAGAAGTCCTGTTATGACAAGACCAGCAAACTGCTCAGTCCATTACAAGAAGGGGAGATAGTGAGGATGCAGACGTCCAAAGGTTTTCATCGGACTGGTGTCGTTAAAAGTGTATGTCCATAGTCGAGGTCGTATATTGTAGAATCACAAGGAGTAAAATTTAGGTGGAATCAGAAACATTTGGTCCCGGTGTCCTAGTCTATATTGCAGTATCATACCTGCAACAAAGACTAAACCTTAGAGTGAGTTAGCCAGCGTTCCAGTAAATATCCCCTGTCTCTGAGAAGAATCTTGAAACTCCGGAATCTGTTTGTTCAGCAATGACTGTCCCTGTTGCTAAACCCAGTTCTGATTGCTTTATCACTAGATCAGGTTGCATTTCTAGACAATGCCCCAGATACACGGCAACTTGGGCATAAGTACACAAGTGTTGTGTATTTCTTACTATTTGTACAATTGCATGTCTTTCCAAATGTCATTTTATTGTGGGCAAGTCATTAAAGAGGGAAGATATAGATCAGTATGTATGTATACATTTAAGAAGCTTTCCATGGGCTTGCATAAGTGTATAAATATGGAGCCCGTATGAACCTGACTGACATTTTGTAGTAAGCTGTTGAGATGTAAGCATGCATGTCTGTGTAGTCTGTCAGTTAATTAGTTTGTTTATATTTTGTACTGCTGCTATCCATCCTGATATGTTTCTATGTAATAAAGCATATAAATGAACTACCCCAACCTGTTCGTCTTCAGTTGTAAACCAAGACGAGTGACACCATCTTCCTGTCAGGTCTTATTTCAGGGGGACTTTTGAAGTGATCCCCATTTCCACACTATTTAATGTTTTTGTAAGAAACATGGTATTGAACAGGGAAACCTCTTCACCACATGAAAATGGTGGTATTTTTCACATATAAGCATACAGACACACTTGGGCATTTATTTATGTGTGCCTTACTGTTTCCTTAATACATTTTCACTGTTTGTTTCAGTTATTTTGGTAGTTTTTCTCCTGAGGAGTTCTTCCCTCCAATCTCATTACCTCATTAAACCTTTTTATAGTCACGACTGCTTAACTTTCATAATTTGTTTTTTATAAATGTCCTTTAGTAACAGTAATCCCTAACTTCAGGGACCTTCATTTATGGATTTGCAGTTGTGATTAACTTCAGGGGCCTTCATTTACGAGTTTGTAATTGTGATTCTTTCCTTCCAGTTAATTTCAGTTGTACTTTGTGAAGATTCTGCTGTTCAGGGGCATGAGTGCCTTGGGACCAACATGTGCTATGATGATGCACTCCTCACTAGGAGATCATGCCTGGACTCCAAGCTCACCATTTTTTCCTGCTATTTTCACAGTTTAAATATTGATTCTGACATACTTTGTGGAAATGTTCACACACGCAAGTACCTAAAGAACTTAAGCCATCAAACTTGGCTGCCAGCTCACCAACCGTGACTCCCACTGACATTGTCTTTCTTGCTTGGGAGAGGAGCCACTATTAAATCACAGATGTTCATTGTGCATACAGCTGCAGTCATAACAGATGGGTTCTCCTGCCGTCAGGCGGGTCCTCGGTCGGCCGAATTCCAAAGTCCAGGTCCGACGTCGGTTGTTGTCGCTTTCTTTCCTGACGTCAGTGCGACAGGGGTATATAAGACACAGCCAACGCCATTTTCTCCAGTCTTTTTTGCCGCGCGGTGCCCGAAGCAGAAGCAGTTCGCAAGTGCCGGTCGGCCAGCTCCTGAAATTACGAAAATTTGGAAACCGAAGTCTTCTTTAAAGCTAAGTACCCCGTTGGGGAAACTTTTCTTGCCTCAGACCGATGTCAGACAAAGTTAACAATTGTATTTCTTGTGGGAAGCAAATACCGCATAAGGATTTCCATTCCCTCTGTATACCTTGTTTAGGCCCAGACCACGATGTCTCGGGCTGTCGCTTTTGTGCTACTTTCAATAAACGCACTATTAAGCATCGGGCGGAGTTCGCCCAGCACTTTTTTGGTAAAGCCTTTAATTATAAAATGTCGTCGGAGACTCCGACTACTGTTTTGTCCAAAAAACGCAAGGACAAAGACCGACACGTGAGGTCCGCGGTCTCCACCGACACCACGCTAAAACCGGCTACACGTGGTCCGGTTCTCAGCGAGGCGCCTACGCAGCCCCTGACTACCAACGACACTTCTCTGGTGGTGTCTTCTGTAACCGAGACCGCAGGTTCCTCGGCCCATACCATGACTACAGCTACCGAAGCCACTGTGAGTGTTGAGCCTCTTAATGTGGACAGGTCCACTTCCACCCATGTTGTCTTCAGACCTTCTTCTTCCTTTTCCATAAAGGCCTTTACTAAGTCTAAATCAGCCATTCATTCCAAGAGGCCTGTTGCACAGGGCCCATCTCCAGGCCCCATGCCTAAAAAGCAGATGCTCAAAATGGCTGAGGATTTAATTACTCTTATCAGGGGTTCTCAACCCCCTCCGGACAAGAGACCCAGAGTGGAGGAAGATTCTCCCTCTTCTGACCAGGGCTCCATTATTTCAGAACATTCTGACGAAGAGGAACACTTGTACTCCCCTTTTGAAGATTCTGATGCAGAGCAGTCCATTCCTTCTGTATCCCCCCCAGAGGATTTTTCTTTCGGGGAAACCTTGCATACCTTGAGGGAACACTTCCATTGGGAAGGCCAAGATTTTTCAGATTCCAAGAAAAGGCTTAGGGAATTTCTTTTGCTACCTCAGCACAGACCTCTGGTGATACCTCCTGTCTTGGACATACTTGATGATGTTTACTCGGAGGCTTGCCTTAATCCGGATTCCCTGCCTCCTGCCCCAGTCAAGCCTGATAGGTACTACAGAGTTCCTAACTCACACTAATTTCTTTACAAAAGCCATAATGCTGACCCTGAAACCATTTCTCAAGGCCCCAAGGGAATGAAGGCCTCTACTGCTAAGAATCCATTACCTCGAGAGAGAGTCTAGATCCTTAGAAAGGTGGGGAAAAGGTATATACCTCGGCCACCCTAGCCATGAGGGCCTTAAATTGTCAGTTCCATATGCTTAAATATCAGCAGTTTCTGTTATCACAATTAAGAAATAAAATGTCACAACCTGAACAACCAGATTTGAAGGAGTTGCAGGATATGATGCATAGTGCAGAACAAGTGGGTAAACACACCTTACAATGTGGCTATGATGCTCTAGAGGCCTCAAGTAGAGCTGCTGTTACAGGATCAGTCATTCGTAGACATGCCTGGCTTAGGGAACAAACCTTGCCTGATCATGTTAAAGCTAAACTACTAGATGCTCCTTTACAAAAGGATGTATTATTTGGTACTAATGCTGAGGAGATACTATGGAAGATGGAAGAAAACGCTAAATCTATGCAAACTGTCAAAGCTTTTCTACAGGTACAACCACCACATTTTAGCAGAAATTGGCCTTCAAAAAACTGGTCCTTTCCAGCCACGGACAAGCCCCAAAGAGGTAGATACAGGCGCACAAGGGGCAGAGGACAATCTCAAGGATCATATAGAGGCAGACAATGGCAATTTGCAGCACCAAGAGGTGGCGAAGACAGTGCACAACAATACAGGAAACAAACCCAATGTCTTTCCCCTTTGCATGCCAAGCACGGCTCAGGTGGCAGCACCCTTGGGAGGAAAGCTGGCATTATTTTCAAAAAATTGGCATATTGTCACAAAAGACAAATGGATCCTGGACATTATAAACAGAGGCTACAGATTTCATTTTCACGCTCTTCCAAAAATGAGAGGCATGCCGAACCTGCCACACAATCAAAGGGCAGAGGCTCAAATACAAATTTCAAAGCTCATGGACATGAAAGATATTCAAGAGGTACCTACTCACGAACAAGGTCAAGGTTTTTATTCCAGACTATTCCTGGTACCAAGGAAGGGAACCGATTGGAGACCCATTTTGGACTTATCCATCCTAAACACATTTCTACTCGCACCAAAATTCAAGATGCTCACCTTACAGCAGCTTCTTCCCATGCTGGGCAAGAAGTCTTGGCTGGTAACATTAGACCTCAAGGAGGCATACCTGCATGTCCCAATCAGACAAAGCTGCAGAAGATACCTCAGATTTCTTGCAGGTTCAATCCACTATCAATTCTCTGCATTGCCCTTTGGCTTATCTACTGCGCCCAGAGTATTCACGAAATGCCTGGCATCAGTAATTGCCTACTGCAGACTTCAAGGGATACAAATTTACCCTTATTTGGACGATTGCCTGATCCAAGTGGACAGCAAACACATACTTCTGGAACATCTGGCTTATGTAACACGGTTATTGAATTCTCTGGGATACACAGTCAACAAAGAGAAATCCAGGCTAACACCATCTCAGAAAATAATTTTCCTGGGTGCCAACTTGGACACAAACACCCAGATGGCCTATCTTATGCCAGAAAACCAGGGGCAACTAACTCAGTACTTCAAGATGCTAACAAATTGTACCAGGCTAACTGCAAGGAAAATCCTGCAGGCTCTGGGCTTCATGGCATCTTGCATTCTTCTAATCCCATGTGCAAAGTTGCATATGAGGAAACTTCAATGGTACCTAAAAAACCTATGGTCTCAACACAGCCACAGTTTGGAAACAATAATACCACTAATTCCATGTTTGCAAAAGGAATTTCTATGGTGGGCCCAAGCATGACAAACAAACACAGGTCTACCATTCTGCAAGCCTCAAGCAAATCAAGTCATCACAACAGACGCCTCAGACTACGCCTGGGGGGCACACATGACAGACAGGTGCATTCAGGGCAAATGGTCCCAAAAGGAAAAGCACCTTCACATCAATCAAAAGGAAATGCTAGCAGTGATAAATGCAATTACAGCTTTCAAGGACCTCCTGCATCCAGGGCAATTATTAAGAACAGACAACACCACAGTAATGTGGTACATAAACAAACAAGGAGGAACACATTCATACCCCCTGTGCAGGCTGGCCATGTCACTTTGGAACATGGCTCTGCAAAGGCAAATCGAGCTTCAAGCACAGCACCTGCCAGGTTTGGAAAACATGCTGGCAGACAATCTAAGCAGAAATATGACAGACCCGCACGAATGGAAGTTGCATCCTCAAGTGTTTACAAAGATAATCCAAGCGTGGGGAAGGCCAGACATAGATCTCTCTGCCTCCCACAAGAATCATCAATTGACAAATTTCTGCTCAAGGACATTTCATCCAAAGGCCTGGAGAGTGGACGCCCTTTCTTTCAGTTGGGCAGCACAGACAGTTTACGCCTTCCCACCTTTGCCTCTACTGCCCAAGGTGCTCTTGAAAGCAAGAGCAGACAGACCAAAGATGATACTGATTGCTCCAGACTGGCCAAGACAACACTGGAACCCACTCCTGAGGAGCCTAACACATTCTCCTCCCTGGACCCTACCTCTAATGCCTCTTCTCCTGACTCAGCACAGCTACAAAACTCTTCACAGTCAGCTGAAAACACTCAATCTGGCTGCATGGAAAATTCCTTAACACCACAACAGACCCTACTCTCCAAGGAGGTGCAGGATGTCATTTTGGAGGCCAGAAGGCCATCTACTAGAAAAGCTTACTCCGCAAAATGGAAATGGTTTTGCGCTTGGAATGAGAAAAAGGGCCAGGATCCTAGAAAACTGAATTTGCCTCAGATATTACAGTATCTAGCTGAGCTGTTGAACAGTGGACTTTCATTTTCCTCCATCAAAATCCATGCCTCAGCCATTTCTGCAGAATACAACACTGATCCACCCTTATTCTCTCACCCAGTTCCTCAGAGGGGCTAAGAATATAAGAACTCCAAGGAAACAACCAATACCAGCCTGGGATCTTAATTACATTCTAGAAAAATTAACATTGCCTCCCTCTGAACCAGCTCTCTCAACAGATTTGCAATATTTGTCCTGGAAAACAGCTTTCCTTCTGGCTATTACCTCAGCTCGTAGGGTCTCGGAACTACAAGCCCTCATGGCTGTGCAGCCCTTTCTCATCTTCCATCAGGACAGGGTTTCCCTACGAACCAACCCGTCATTTATGCCTAAGGTAGTATCCAGGGTAGCTTTAAATCAAGCCATACACTTACCTACCTTTTACCCCAATCCTCAAAACAAAGGGGAAAGGCTGCTACATTCCTTAGACATCCATAGACAGCTACGTTACTATTTGGACAGAACAAAGCCTTTCAGGAAATCAGAACAACTCTTTGTGTCCTATGCTGTAGGAGCTCAAGGGAAGCCAATTTCCAAACAGACAATTTCAAAATGGATAGGCCACTGCATACGGATTTTGTTACTCCTTTCATGGTAAATCTGTACCTGCAGGTATCAGATCCCACTCCACAAGGGCCACAGCTACCTCTGCAGCCTTCCTCAGAGGAGTCCCTACCAAAGATATTTTGGAGGCAGCCACTTGGAGTTCTGTGCATACCTTCACTAAACACTACCACCTACCTTTATACTCCAAAACTAGAGCAGACTTTGCCACTGCTGTGTTGCAGGGCATTCTGGCTCCTCCCAGTTCCACCTAGTGCCTACCACCCTGTGCGTAGCTTTGGAATTCTACCCATCTGTTATGACTGCAGCTGTATGCACAATGAACATAGTGTACCTACCATAAATGTAGATGTTCGAGTGCTAATACAGCTGCAGTCCAGGTTTCCCTCCCTCCTTCCCCTCTGGGTACAGACCTAGTGGCTAACTCCTCATCTTACAACCTGATTGGGTTATCCTTCTATGGTGTATTTGCTTGCAACTACTGATTTTTGATTATATTGCATTGCATGATTATATATAATATATTTATATATATATTGCCTTCCTTCTGGGGGCACCTGACATCTAGGGCAAGAAAGACTGAAGAAAATGGCGTCGGCTGTGTTTTATATACCCCTGTCGCACTGACATCAGGAAAGAAAGCGACAACAACCGACGCCGGACCTGGACTTTGGAATTCGGCCGACCGAGGACCCGCCTGACGGCAGGAGAACCCATCTGTTATGACTGCAGCTGTATTAGCACTCGAACATGTACATTTATGGTAGGTACAAAACTGTACTTTGTAAGTACCAGCATTTCAATCCATCTGTTTGAAGAGACTAAAGGGAGAAGTTGCTGGTCTGCCTAACTTCTCAGAAGATGGCAGCATTTAAAAGGATTTGGCTCAGAGACTGGTGAGAGGGTCCCTCATGTAGCCAAGGCTTATACAGGAGCACAGTGAGAAAGTGATAGAAATGGAGGGCAGCTGTGGGTGCCCCTACAACACAGTAAGTGAATCCAACCTTGATTTGTCCTTCTGGTCCATACATACTGCATTCCCGTACTTTAGTAGTGAAGGCTTGAGCTTACTGAGTATTCCACTTTGGTGGATGACAAGACTCCATAGTAGCTGTACCCTATGAATCACCCTGTTCTGGGGTGTTAGGGTTATTTACTTTCCAGCTGACTACATGGAATACTTCCACAACTGGTCTGTTCCTGGAGAGAGATCTTTTTAGTCCCCTCACTATGCTTCAGTGGCTGACCTCTGGAGTGTGAACTCTTTGACTCAGACTCTGCTTCATGAAGTATCTGGGTTTGATCATCCTGAGCAGTAGGATCCACCTGTCCATCTCACACAAGGGTCTGCATTTGTATCCCATGACTTTAGACTGTTGTTTTGTCTCTGGTGATGCCTGTCATTGTAGGTGGGGAGCATAGGTTAGGGGTACATGGACTGACACCATCAAGGTCCCTGTTACAGGGCTGTCAAGTCCCTGTGCTAACAATGTCAGACACATCCCTAAGTGCTGGTCTGCAGCAACCAGTCATGACAGTAGCCATTGCATGTTTGACTTCACTCACATCCATGTGCATGCATGACACATTTAGAGCTGATGTTGAATGTGAGTCTGCCTCTCCCTCACTTCATGGGAAAAGTCAAAGAAGTTTGGAGTCATTTGCTCTGAAAAAAAGATAATGAAATCATCCTCTCCTTCCTGCAGCTTGACGCTAGATGTTCCGTCCTATGGAGGTATTTTTGAGGCTCATGAAGTTTACTGTAAATTCTCCTGAGGCCCTATTCATTTACCTAGACTGTCTGGGATGAAGCAAAATGAGCTTTGGGTTGTCTCATCTGTGGAGGTTATAAAGGATGTTATTTATGTAGCTTGAAAATGCCCGAGTATTACTGCCTTGGCTCCAGGGAAAGTATTTGCCATGCACAAACTCTTGGCTGACTGGCCTGAGATCCTGATGAGGCATCCTAAAGCAGACTCCCAAATGATATCTTTCAGTGAGCATCAGATCAAGAGATCACAGCATTTTGGCACTTTGCCACCTAATGAGGAGTCAAAAGGTTTGGACAAGGCAGGAAAGAAGGTGTCCTTGTTTGCCATGCTGCAGCTTTTTGTCTCATCTGTTCAGGTTCCAGTCCCCCCTTACTTATCAGGTGCTGAAGGAAGAGCTAAACTGAAGTCTGTGGCTTCCACAGTGGGCTACCATGTGGCCCACTGCAAACTTGACTGTGTTGATTGTGTGCATGTGTTGAAAGGTTCAGGCATAGACCTACATAGGATGGCGTGTTTAAGGCTCTTCTAAGTAAAAGCTCATATGCACCTCCGGTATGTTCTTTCTTGGGAGTTCATTTTGGCCAGTGATCATAGGATTTGATTGATGGTCACCTGCAGATGATAGAGAGCCTTCACTACTAGAGAGAGAGAGAGACTGAATGATCCTCATGCATCTTCTAGACCTGTTCAGTACCACAGGAAGACACTACACTGCAGATGAGGGAAGGCTCTTGACTGTAACTGTCTTATTTTGATTCTTCTCAGTCTTGACTGCCATTCCTCCCCACTCACCTTATACGTTTTTTAGGAGGGGATAGGTACTTCAGATTTTTCCATGAACCTAACTGAGATAATGGTGCCTGCCCACTGAAGTGAGGCCGGGGTTGCTATGCATTGCCATGCATGTATGTGCTTTGATGACAAATCCTACTGTGTGAATGCAGCTTTTCAGAGCTGAGTGCACAAACAAGTTCACAGTGTGCATTGGTATGTCTGTTCTTCAGTTGATGGCAAGATTGCAGTGGATTAGACTTCCTAACCAAGATGAGTAAGCCAGCACTGGCCACACATTCACTCCCTCCCCTGTTGTCTGTTGTAGTGCACAGGTCACTAATGAATTCTGCCTCATCTGAGACAATCAGGTATTTGTACTGCTTTATTATGGAGCGGGGAAGCATCAGGCAGGCTTGCTCCCTCCCCCGGTAGTGCCAGACAAGTCATTTAGGATGATTATCTCTTTGGTTCACTGTTCACATTCCTGACTGTTGCCTAAGGCTGTCTTTGCAAGAATGGATTTTATGAGTTTTCTGCATTGTGGAGGGCCATTAAAAGGGACCATTGTGCTGTTGACATGGTCAGATGTGGTCACATCTTCGAGCTTTTAAATCCTCCCTCAAAAAAGACTCTGCTTTTAGAGATCTAATTCTCTCTGCAGAGCGTTTGGGTCAAGTGCAGACTTTACTTCTAAAAGGAGCCATAGAGGCTGCCCTCATTTAGAACAAGCCCAGTAGTTTTATTTTACTATTGTACTTTCTTAGTTATGAAGGAAAAAGATGATGTCTCATCCAAGAACTCTGATTTTGCTGAACACAACCCTGATTGTTATGTTTCAGGGCTGACTCTCTGGGGTTGTGGGTGTACTGCTGCACAGTGTTAGGGTAATGCCACTGGGCACAAAAGATGCCTTTTGGTGTATCACTCTGAGTGGTACTGTGGGATACAGGTTTTGCACTGGATTGTGATGTGTCAGTGGCTTTGTGTTGCATTGGTTTGTGATGTGTCAGTGGCTTTGGTGTCTCCACATGTTCACAAACCTTCTGTTGGCACTTAATCCATGTCGACAGATCCTCATATTAAATTTTTTTAGGAGATTTGTGGATGATATTTTCATGTTATAGGTAGGATCGATAGAGTTCATCTACAAATTTGTTGAGTACCTGCATAGTACAACCACGTATCTAAGGTTTACTTATAAATTCTGTTCCAACACCATGAATTTTTTTTAGATGTCTAGGTTTACAGAACCCAAGATGGTGATTTTAGTACTAAGCTGTATAAGAAATCTTGTCTCACTAATACCACCCTTAGGAGAGATGTCATGCATCCATCCAGGGTACTATGTGATTCGAGGACAAGGGACGAGAGTCTCTAGACTAGATAATATTGATAGGGCTTTGAGTTAGACTTCTAGTGGATTCAAGGTGAGTTTATTGAAAGAGGGTATAATGAGAGAGATGTAGCTGCTATGGGTGTGGATACTAGGTGGCTTAGACATGACCGTGTCCAACCTTACATCTGATGTTAATCTTTTTTCCATTCATCACTGATGGGTTCGGTTCCAAGCCCTCGGAACCGAGTCGGCCTAATACCAAGCTAGCGCCAGCCAAAAAACTCTCGAGCTAAGCTATTACACATAGTGCCCTTCTCCCTGTTACCTCAGATCTCGTTTGCCATGTAGCAGTAAAGCCAGGTTCAAGCCAAGCTCTCAGCTAAGTGGAAAACATTTGATATCTTTTCTGGATATTTTGTCTATTTCTTTCCTTGTTGGCATTTTTGATATTTCTTTAACTTTGAAGCTATCTATACACCTTTTTACCCTTCTTCTACCTTTTTGGTAATTTTTTTAAGTACCATTAGTGGCACGGCCTGTCTTCCTACCCTTGTGGTATTTCTTAATACCATTGTTGGTTTCTTCTTCCCTTTTTCATCTAACTTGTGTTTTTTGATATATTTAGACATAGGTATAGTAGAATTATAGACATATTGGACATAGATATAGTAGAACCAGAACTCTTTGCCTTAGTTTTTCTATCTGACTTGTGTGTATTTTGTTTTTGACATTGGATAAAAAGGGCAGATCAGGGTTTAAACATTGTACTTCATGTAAGGGTAAACTGCTTAACAGTGATTCCCATGATGACTGTGTTTATTGTTTGTGGATGCCCCATGTTTTGGTGCAACCCCCTTGTGTGATTTGTCAAAGTTTTAATCAGCGCACCTTGAACGAGCACAAAAACAAACAGATTCTGAAGGGCCTCCTTAAATTCCCCTTTTCAGAGGCCTTTTCTGCGACAGACGGCTCATCCCCTCCAACCAAGGATAAGAAAAGGTCCCACTCTGTTCTGTCTTCACCATCCGGTGACCAGGGCAAACCTGTAAAGTCTTAGGTACCTAAATTGTCTTCAGAGCATAAGTCTGCCTCATTGTGACAGACCTCTTCTGCTCCAACTATGACTATTCCTATATCTGCGTCAGGTTCAGCTCCGATACTGTCTACGGCACCAACTACTGACTTTCCAAAGATTACTACAACTTAGGCACAGAGTGCCGTTTCGGCACAGTGCATGCCTTCAATGCCTATCTCTACCATTACGCTTGCTACTGAACCTTCCATGTCAGCTCCGAGTGCCCCTTCAGCACCAAGTCCTTTCACGGTCCCAATATCAACAATTTTGACACCACTTCTGGTCTCCAAACTTGAGACATCGGTGCTGGTAGATTCCACACCATAGACCTGATACTGTCCATCAACAGATCCATTTCTAGGGCACGTATACAGTCCATTCCCAGAATGACCTGACTCCCCATCGGGGGTATCCACTAGATCCACCAGGAGCCTTTCCGAGTTTGGCATGGTGCGTCTTGTGGGTCAACTGTTGACAGCCAGGGGGATACCCACTCCATCTAGGACCCATCCACCTGCAGGACTTGGATTGGTTTCTCCATGGACTCCATCCTACTATCCTGCTTTGACCATACCAGTTCCAAAGTCCTTAGCTCAGACATAATTTTCGGAACCCCCTGTCTCCATGCCTGTAGTGGATCTCACTGGGGCTGTCCCTTTGGCCTTCATTCCCCTCTGAACTGAGCCTTCCTCAACCCCGTGATTGGGCTGTGGGCTCTTCGGCTTGTGGTATGGTTCCGAGTGTGTCTACGGTTCCGTCCACGTTGTCGAGAGTCCTGTCTGCACCGATCCTGCTTGAGGCTCCATCTTTGGGAGCAGGTTTGACAAGCGGGATGTGACCCCGGTTCCGAAGTTGTCCTCTGTTCCGGACTCCCATTCCCTCTTCAGGAGGACCTGCTTTCTGAGCTGTGGAGAGCGCACTTGCTTCTGGAAGCATTCCACTGATGTTGGAACCCCAGACCTCTTTTCCCCCTGAGCTACAGCTGACACAAGCCACTTCCCCAGGGCACCTGGCAGGAAAGTCATAGGAGACCCCATTACAGTCTACCCCCTTTTCCGAGCCCTCCTCAGAAGCCCCTGCTGAGGAGCCATGGAAGAGATCGTGCAAAAGGAAGCATGTAGACTCCCCTGAAGAGTCTCTGACAGAGGATATGGATTTTGATGAAAAGGGACCCCATGGTCACCCCCTGATGATGTCTCCTTTGGGGACATCCTTGAAATATTGAAACAGAGGGTTGATTGGAAGCCCACTAACCCTTTTTCCAAGGAGTCCATGTTTCTGCAGGCTGTCTGTGCCTGGCCATCTACCTCTTGGGTGACCCTGCCTGCAGACGAGCTGGTACAACTCCTGGTGCAATGCGCCTGGAAGAACCCTGATTCTGTTAAGTTGATCCCTCAGAGACCTGACAAGATACTCCCCCCCCCCCCCCGAGGAAAAACCACATTGGTCAAGAGGTTTACCAGTCAATGCTATGGTGGTGGTGGCGACCACGAAAAACGATCTCACCGAAGAGAGTCATACTGTTCATCCACCCAACAGAGCGCCCTGGGCTGTGGACAGATAAGGGAAGAGAGTTTTTGCTTCAGTGACTTTTGCCATATGGTCTCTGAATTATTTGTCACATTTTACGAGGCTCCAAAGAGACTTGGTTTCTGAACTCTCTGGAACATTTGCAGGACAGGTGTCTGATGAGATAAGGGACAAAGTTGCCTTGCAGCTTGCAACCCTGGAATTGATCTCCAAATTGTCCATGAGGTTGCTCTCGCATGCAACTAAAGGGGTGGCTAGAGCAGTGAGTTTAGGCATAATTATGAGATGCCATGTCTGGATGCGCCTCTATGACTTCGCGGACCCTTTCAAGTCTTCCTTCCTGAACGATCCAATCTAAGCATCTTCCCTTTTTGGCCCCAAGGTCAAATACACCCTGGCCAGGTGTGAGCAGGATGGTAAGACCCTGTCTGCTGTAGGTCTACGTTTTTCCAGGAACTAGAGGTGTGGAAAAATGTGGCACAAAAAATCTCAGGGACCTTTCTGTGCCACACGTGGTGATGATACCCCTAGGGGCAGAGGTGGTAACTCTAGAAGATGCCCCTATCGAGGCAGAGGTGGTCCGCATAATCAGGGACCCAGGGATTCTTTCTCTGGGCAGCTTTACTAGTGCTCCTGAAGAGTGACCTGTTTGCTTTCCTCTGGAAGCAGATGGAGACTTTTTTCTGCACCACACTGCCTGGCATTCAATAACTTCCAATTGTTGGGTGCAGAACATCATAACCAGAGGCTACACCATTCCACTCATCACTTATCCAAAACTTCCTGACGTTCCACCCAGTCAAAGGGAGGAAGCAGCTGCAGAAATAAACAAGCTGTATCAAAAAAGAGTCATCCAAATAGTTCCACCAGACCAGTGCAGATCCAGATTCTACTCAAGATTATTTTTGATGCCAAAAAAGACAGGGGAATGGAGACCAATTCTGGATCTCGGCAATTTGAACAAGTCCATTGCACACATGAAATTCTGGATGGTCACGGTTCAGTCCAATCTCCCTTTTCTAAGGGAAGGCAATTGGATGTGCTCGATAGATCATCGGGACGCGAATTACCACATCAAAGTGGACAAACGCTCCAGGAGTCTACTTTGCTTCCAGCTAGGAGTCAATCACTACCAATTTTGTGCCCTGCAGTTCGGACTCTACAGCCCCCAGAGTGTTCACAAAGTTCATGGTAGTGGTCACAGCTCACTTGAAGTTGCAAGGATTCCGGGTGTTTCTATATTTGGACGATTGGCTCCTTACCGCCCCCACCAAGCATCTTCTGGTAACAGCCCTGAATACACACTTTTCCTGGCGAGACTTTTGGGGATTATGATAAACTGGGAGAAATGCAACCTTGCTCCAGCTCAGAAAGTAGAATTAATTGGAGCAGTTTTCAACACCCATTCTTGTCTGGTGTCTCTCCCAGAGATTGAGGCTCCAGCTCCGGGTGATACTTTCTCAAAACAAAGCCTCAGGAAGGGAAGTTCTTCAGGTTCTAGGATCCATAGCAGCTTCCATTCCAATAGTACCTCTTGCGAAACTGCATATGCGAATACTTCAATGGCTTCTGCTATCTCAGTGGTTTCCGAATTACCACCCTCTATGCTTTCAAATTCAGATAACCAGTTGTTGCAAGCAGGACCTTCTTTGGTGATGAGGCCAGAGAAAGAACTTTGGAACTGTCCATTCCATCCCCCCAACCCAAGGCCATTGTGACCATGGATGCTTCTCTGATAGGGTGAGGGGGCTATTTCCAGGGAAAGACAGTCCAAGGCACATGGTCCACTTTGGAGGCCCACTTGCATATCAGCGTTCTAGAACTGAGAGCAGTGCTGATAGCGTTGCAAGCATTCCAGTCTGTTCTTCCTTCTGGAACGATCACTTTTCAATCAGACAGCATGTCAGTAGTCTGGTATCTCAACAAGCAAGGAGGAACCAAGTCCTGTCCCCAATGTTGAGAGGCCATGAGAGTTTGGCAGTGGTCGATAGCTTCCAACCTCTTTCTGATAGCAATGCATATCCTTGGGAATTCCAACGTGATTGTAGACAAGCTGAGCAGATGTATTCTCCTGCCTCATGAGTGGTCCCTCTTTCCCGACGTAGAGGCAGAAATTTTCAGCTGCTGCGACCTGTTCGCCTCCCCATCAAACAGCAAATGCAGCAGCTATTTTGCCCTATTCCCCCCACAGGGGGAGTCCCTGAGGGATGCTCTGATTCACAGTTGGCCCACAGGACTGCTATATGCCTATCCCCCCATCCCTCTGATTCCCCAATTCATAAAGAAAGCTATTCAGTTGAAATGCAAAATGATCCTCATAGCCCCCTTTTGGCCTCAACAGGTTTGGTTCCCCTTCCTTCGGCCTCATCTGTTATGTTGACCATGAATTCTGGACCCTTTTCCAGACCTGATTTCTCACCCCCAAGGGTTGAGTCACCCGAACCTATCCAGTCTCAAGCTGACAGCTTAGTTTCTCCACTTCCATTAATTGCCAGGCAGGATAACCTTCCCTCACCTGTATGTGACATTATCCTGGCCTCTCAAAAATCATCCACCAGAATACTATATCTAGACAAATGGAAGTGGTTCTCTATTTGGTCTAAGAAAAGGAGGCTAGACCTGTACTCTGCTCCAGTTACAGCAGTTTTACAATATCTGTCAAAATTGTTTGATGATGGAGCTGCAGCTTCTACCATGAGTACATCTAATGGCCATCTCTAACTTTCATGATGGGTTATATAATTCCCTCCTCATCTTGCTGCGATTATGGAAAACTTCTTAAAGGGATCTCTCACATTAGGCCTCCAGTCAGACAACCTATAAAGCCATGGAACCTCACATTAGTTCTTCAGTCCGTAACTCAACCCCCGTTTGAACCGGCAGCGAAATGTGGCCTCAAATTTCTATCTTGGAAGTCCCTTTTCCTGGTAGCCATCACATCATCCAGATGAATTTCAGATCCTCAGGCATTATGCATATAGAGGCCCTATTTAATCTTCGACAAGGACAGAGTATCACTCCGGACAAAACCATCTTTTCTCCCCAAAGTTATTTCAGATTTTTCCATCAATCAGACCATTGATTTGCCAGTATTTTTCCCAAATTTTACTAATAAAGGAGAATACAGTCTACATTCTTTGGATGTACACAAGCAACTGAGGTTTTATTTAGACAGAACAAAAGAAGTACCTAAAACTGACCAACTTTTCATTTCCTTTTCTGGACCTAGAATGGAACATTTTGTCTCTAAGGTCACTTTATCAAAATGGCTAAGGGACTGCATATGCTACATCTATTCACTTGCAAAAAAAACCTATACCACATAATGTTCAAGTCCACTCTACCAGATCTATTGCAATGTCTGTAGCCTTCCATTTGAGTGCCTCTATGGATGATATTTGTGCAGCAGCCAAATGGGCTAATCCTCACACTTTTATTAATCATTACAGTTTGGATGTAGTCTCCAGAGGGTGAGCTGCCTTCGGCTCAATGGTGCTTAGGAACGTTCTTCCATAAGGGCCGCCCAAGGAACACAAGGTAGCTGGGGATCTCTCCCATCAGTGATGAGTGGAAAGAAGATTAACAACATCAGATAAAGAAGTTATGTCATACCATAATTTTCCATCTGTGTTGTTGATGATCTTTCATTTATCACTTCCCACCCTCCTTTCCCCTCCAAAGGCTCCTGGGGATACTTTGGGTCCAAGTGGTGAGTTAGGGCATTTGCACAGAAATGGCCTCTGCTTTACTAGTACAAGATGGGCAAAGTCGTTCTGAGGTAACAGGGAGAAAGGCACTACCGGTAATAGCTTAGCTTGAGAGTTTTTTTGGCTGGCGCGAGGTTGGTATTAGGCTGACTCAATTCCAAGGGCTCGGAACCGAACCCATCAGTGATGAATGAAAGAAGATCAACAACACAGATGGAATATTATGGTAAGACATAACTTCTTTTTCTCAGACAATAGACGTGTGGTTGCTAAAAATACTTTGGGTAACTTCCAACAGGAAATTAGCTTTGCACTACACTATACTAGTAATGTGGATATGTTTTGTGACATCATTAAGAGAAATTAGTTCATTCTATTATCTGATGAAAAGATCAGGCAGCTTGTTGGGGAACATCCATGTTTTTCTTTTTAAAACAAGAAGTCCTTAAAGATGCTATTGTGTAATGGGAAAAATAGAGTTGTTAGGAGAGAGGATAGTGTAGGTATACAACCTTGTGGGAAATTGAACTTTTGTGTTTATATTGATTGTGTTGGCTATTTTAGGCATCCTATCACAGACTATGACTTTATTATCAGAGCAAAGGCAGACTGTTCTACACAGAATGCTGTATATTTGGCATGTTGTGTTTCATGTTCATCATTCTATGTTGGAAAGACGAACAGAACACTAAGGGAAATAATTAGGGAACATGTTACAGCCATCAGGAAGTCAGATGCTAGGAATGCACTAGCCAAACATGTTCAGGAAAGTGGTTCATCACATTCATTTAAGTTTAGGGTTTTAGAATGTATGAAGGGAAACATCTTGGACATTTTAGAAATTTTACAGAACAACATGAGACTCTATAGATTATCAAGTTACAAGCCAATTGGTACCCTGGTCTAAATTGAAAGGTCACTTTAAGACCTTTTCTTAAAGCTCGCAATGTATTAAAATGAGGCTCTTTTCCAGCTCATTTATTGTGACATCATTTAATTGTTGTTTTTTTATTTTTATTATTTTTTTTGCCATGTGATTTCAATCAGGAGTATATATTGAGTTTTTTCATCATTGTTTTAATTGGTCTGAAAAAGTGCTCTAAGAAGCATGAATGCTCGTAATAACTGGTACCTAATTAAAGTTTTTTATTTTCTGCTGTGGTTGGTCTGGTCTGTTTTATGTGTATATTAGTATAGATTATACCTAGTCACACTTGCGTTTCAGTGTTCTAAGGGTGTCACCTCCTCAGACTTTCATCATGTACCTATTGGCTGTTCTTCATGATACAAGAGAAGTGACTTCCTCTGTAGAGGAGTCTACACCATCCATTGGAATTGTGGCTTGTCATTCTGGCTGTAAAGGCTCTACAAAGAAAGTTCCTTTCTGAGCCCTTCCCAATTTACTCAATTTTTTTCTTATGATACCTAGGCAAACAATGGGTGATTTGTTGTGCAGTGAAGCAGAGCAAGTCTAGCAGTGGATTATTAAAAAATAAATTAATTAAAAAGGACATCACTGTATTAGCAGCTCCCATCATGGTGAAAGTGAGTGTGCTGTTGACCATAGGAGCTGCTTTTCCAGTCCTCTGGTGGACTTGAGTTTTGAGGAGTCCTGCCTAGTCAAGGTATAGCACCCCAAAGACTGGCCTATATACCACTTAAAAATGCAGATCTTCCCCTCATCTGCTGTGGTCAGTAGGGTAGGGTTTTTTGCTATGGATGAATTCTCCCCCTCTTGGGAAGTTTGATTCCTGTATGTATTCTCATCATTCTCTCTGATTCCATGACTCCTCACAAAAAAAACAAATCTTATCCTCCTCACCCCTAAGTTTATAAGAAGAATGTTTCAGACTGTCAAGTCAGTGGCAGTGCAGAAAGCTTCCCAGTTTAGGCTGAGGAAGTCCTCCATGCCATGGGTGTCAGCAGACTGCACCTCAGAGCCTGGCTGCTTCTTTACATCTGCTGGTCATACCAGATCTCCCACTTAGGATTTCAGGGATGAATGAAACCACCTGGAAGCATTCTATATGAGAAATGGCAAAGGTTCTCTATTGGTGTGAAGAACTGTCTCAGGTTTATTTATTTATTGACATTTGTTAACCGGGTTTGTCCAACTGGGCTTGTGGCCCATTTTCAGTGGAGATCTGAGGAGAAAAACTCCAGTAGTACATTTTAAACAAGTACAATTTAAAATAATATTGATATAATAGCAGATATAGCAAAAATATTCACATATGTTGGGTTACATGCATAAAGTTAAAGTTGCATTAAAAAGAAGCTAAGTAACAATTTTACATTGATATAGTTCAATAGGTCAACAATAAAAAAAAATTGTTTGTATAAAATTATGCAAATCATAGTAGACACATTGGAGAGAGAGATGTAATGAGGTACTAAGTATGGTCCTTTTGAGGGTACATAAAGGGAAGGAAGACTAGGTAGGGTCATGGCAAGGGCAGGTTCTGCAATTGAGAAAATAAGCTTTTAGTTCATTTTTAAAGTGTGAGGTGTGGGAGATTGAATGCAAGTCAAGGGGAAGTTTGTTCCAAGCATGGGCAAGGGAGTGTTTGTAGAGTAGTTTGCCTACTGACCTTTTTGGGTGGTAGATATCAAGTAATTGTTGGTTAGAAGTATGGAGGGTCCAGGATGGGATGTAGATGGAGACAAAGGAAGATAGAGATGGACAGAAGGAGGGTTTATAAAGAATAGAGTGTAGCATATGAAATTGATAAGATAACAGAAATTGGGGAAGTTCAAGCCTTTGAAGAGAGTTTAAAGACATGCAGTGGTGTGAGTTGTATGGGGAGTTAGTAATGAATCTGGCTATTTTATGGTAAGTCTGTTTGAGTTTGTTTAGAGTAGAAGCCTGGATATTGGTAAGAACTGGGGCAGTGTATAAGAGGGAGGGGGGGAGGTGTATGCCTGGCCCAGGGTAAGTCTAGATTCAGGGGTTAGGAATTTTTTGTTCCAATGTAGCAGACCTAGTTTCTGTTTTTTTTTTTTTTTTTTTTTTTTTTATACATTGGAGTTATGTGTAGGTTGAACTTCAGTTCATCGATAATGACCCCTAGAATTTTTGTGTGGGTGTCAGTTTGGATAGTTGTATTGTTAGAAGATGTAATAAAAAAGGAGGTTTTGTGATGAGAAAGAGAACAGGGAAGGAAAAGTAGGAGTTTGGTCTTTTTGGGATTTAGGATCAATAGGTTGTGAGAGAGCCATTTTTCAGTGGATAGTAGGGCCTGTTCGGTCAGGGAGTGTAGTTCAGGAATGTTATTTGAGATGGATATAAGTGTGGAGTCGTCGGCATACTGAATAAGGGAGGATTCTTTGCATGAGGTGTATCTTCATTGGTGAAGATGTTAAACAAAAGGGGTCCCAAGATGGAGCCTTGAGGAACAACAGTTGAGATGGGAAGGAAAGGTGAGGAGGATGAGAGCCATTTGACAGATTGTTCCCTGCCAGATAGGTAACTATTAAACCAGGCAAGTGCAGAGGGGGATAGGTGGAGATTTGCGAGTTTGGATAGTAGTAGAGGATGAGAGACAGTATCAAAGTCTTGGATCTAGGAAGAGACAGGAAATGAGTTTATTGTTGTCTAGGGCTTCTGCAATGATATGAGTGAAGGAGAGGAGAGCAGTGGTGGTGCTGTGGTGAGGACGAAATCCATGTTGGGTAGGGGTAAGTAAGTGGTGTGTGAGGAGGTGATTGAGAAGCTGTGAGTGAATACATTTAAAATCTTGGAGAGGGGGGACAGAATAGCAATGGGTTGGTAATTTGAGGGGTCAGTGGAGTTTCCATCTTTATGAAGAATGATAGCGAAGAAAGATTTCCAAAGGGTGGGGACAGTTGATTCCAGAATAGAACGATTAATTAGTATAGATATAGGATAGGCAATTGAGTCAGCAGCAAGTTTGAAGAATGTAGGAGATAGATTGTCGGTGGAAGGAGAGCAAGGTTTTAGCTTGAGTATTAGAGATTTGATGTAAGTAATGGGAACTGGCTCAAAAGAAAACAAAGTTGTGTTAGTTGGACTTGGAGGGGTGGGTGTTGACGTAGAGTTTGGCTTAGAGGTTACCAGATTTTGGGTGGAAGAAATAAAGTGTTTATTCAGGAGGGTAGCTGTTTCCTGAGAGGAAGAGTTAGGGTATGGGGAGGGATTAGAGGGCTTTCCAGGATTGAGGATGTTGTTGAGAGTTGACCAAAATTTTCGAGGATTGTATTTGTTGTTAAGCTGAGCAGAGCTATAGTATAACTTTTTGTCATCAGTTGTATGTTTTTTTGCAAGGTTCCTCAGTTGCCTGTATTTTTGAAGAAAAGGTGGTTGTTTAGTTTTAGTCCAGGTTTTCCAAGCACAATCTCTTTGTTTCATAAGGGACCTAGTCTCTTTGGAGAGCCAGGGAGCATGATTTGATTTTACTCTGATTTTCCTAGAGGGAGCAAAGGAGTTTAAAGTATTCATGAAGATGCTATTGAAAGTGCTTACAGCATCATTTAGGGGGAGGTGTTTTAGGATGGACCAATCTATGTTGTGGAGAATGGAGTTAAATTGGGATGAATTGAAAGTCAATAGTTTTCGACAGTGTTTGATAAGGTGAGATTTAGGAATATGGTGGTAGGGAGATGATCGCTGAGTGGTGGGATTGTGGTATTGGTGGGGGGAATTGGTAAGGATCCAGTCTATGATGGAGCTGGAAGTGGAATTTTTATGGACGCGAGTGGGAGATATATTATAAGTTAGTGGAAGCCGTGTAGGTGCATACTGAGTTGGGGGGAGTCATTTGTGAGTTTGGATCAATCAATGTTGACATCACCAAGAATAAGTGTCTCATATGGTATGTTGTGGGAGAACCAGGATAGGATGTTTTCAAGAATGGGCAGATTGTTACCAGGAAGAAGGTAGATAGAGGCAATTGCAAGTTTTTTGTGGGGATTCAGGTGGCAGTTAAGGATGATGATTTCAGCTGGGAGGAAGTCAGGAATTGGGGATGGGTATGGTGAGAGGTTAAGGCTGTTTGAGTAGAGGATGGACACGCCACCACCTTTTTTACAGGTCTGTCAGATCAGACGATATTATAACCTGGTGGAAGTATTTCACTATTTGAGATTTGTGGCTTGAGCCAGGTTTCAGATAGGGATAGGATGTGAGGGGTATTGAGAGCTATCCATGCAGCTCAGTGACTTTATTTGCTAGACTCTGAATTTTCAATGAGTAAATAGTTAAGTATTTGGATGGAGATGATTGTTGTGACTGAGGTTGGTGACTGTTAGAGGAGTAAGATGGGGGCAGTGTAGAGGTAGTTTTGGGGAGAGAAGAGGGGCCAGGGTTGGGATGGATATCTCCAGAACAAAGTAGGTTTTTAATGAGGAGAGAGTGTGTAGTAGATGCTAGATGGAGTTTGTATAGTTTTGACTTAGCTTTGTGGGAAGGTTTAAAAAACTGTATTATGGATAGTTTATATAGACTTGAGGTAGAGGTAGTAAAGAGATTAGGGAAGATAGTAAACGATGAAGTAGATGGATATATGTTGTATGAGTGAGAAGATGGTGAACATAGGAGTGGGTCAGAGAGATTGGAGTGGTAAGAGGTGGAGATGGAGAGAATAAGGAGTAGTGCAGAATATATTAGAAAATACATGTTGGAATAAAATATGGTCAGCTAGAGTAGGTAGAGACAGTGGTATAGATGAAGTGGTGTTGACAAGATTGACAGATTAGTAAGGTGGTTGCGGCAATAGGCAGGAAATGGAATTGTAGTGGCTAGTGGGACAGGAAAGGGACAGATAGTTAGGTATAAAGGTAATTGTAATGGGGTGGGTGGGAATGGGGGTAGTGTAGAGGAGCAAAGTGAGCCCGAGCATGGCGGGGCTAGCACCCTGGTCAAGATGAAGTCATAGAAACAATCAGAAAAAGATAGTGGAAAACTAGCTTGAGAGACAAGGATATAAAGTTTCTAAAGGTATAGTCACCAGAAATAAAATAAAAAGAAATAAAATATGAGCAGAAGTAAGCTTACAGTAGGACACTGGCCTCAAGCTACACAAGTAGATTTACTTGAAGCAAACCCAGTGCTGTATGGTTAAAATAAGCTACAATAGAGAGGGGCTCTGGAGGGGGAGAGAGAGGTATTACTAGCAGCTGAAAGCAGGGCAAAAAAAAAAGTTGCCTCCGTTGTTTAGCATGTAGGTGTTCCTGACATGTCAAACATCTGTATTGTTTTGGGTGTCTCTTATTCCATGGTCATTTGCATGTGTCAGCTATGTTTCCCATTGTGGCTTTGTTGAGAGACTCAGTACTGACTGATCAGGCAGTTCCTGAGATGAGATTCTGCATGCGCTCCCATCGTGTAAGAACCCTTGCCCTATACCCCCTTTGAACCCACCAGCTTAGTGGCTTTGACATGCTGCTTTTTGGGAAATTCTCTTCCTGGTGGGCATTACATTACTGTTACTTGGAGATTTAGATGGTCATCTGTACATAGCTTTATCTATTTTTTTCACAAGATCAGAAGCCACTTGGGAGCAACTTAGATTTTCTTCTGAAAATGGTGTCAAATTTGTCTTCAAACAAATCAGTTCATCTCAATGTTTTTTTTTTTTTATGGGTGAAAGAGCTCTCTACTCAGTGGATGTGCACCACCACTCCAGGTCCAGTTGTACCTCAAGTGAGTGCATGAGTTTAAGAAGACAAAACAGCTATTAGTTTTCTTTGCTACACATAGGAGAGGGCTGACAATTGCCAAGGAAGCCATCTCTTGGTGAACTGCCACCTGCATTATCTTTTGACATCATGTGGCACCTTAAGTCATTATAAAATGCTAAAAGTGAAAGACCACTTTCTTTTGGGGGTTACAACCTCTTACAGTTTTTGTTTCAAAAATGTCTCCATTGCAGGCATTTGAGTCATGGCTACTTGAGAATCGTGTCATACTCTTACCAAACAGTATTGCTTTGACTGTTACTGCAGGAGTCTAGCATCCTATGGTACCTTGGCACCTTACTCATTCTTGTGAGCTTTCACCTCTTGTCATTCTGTGAATTCTTCTGCCATGGATATATATTTTATTTATTTTAATACTTCTTACCTAAAGGAGTTAATTGCCCTTTACTCCCCCTGTCAGTCTCTGTGCTGTGCCAACATGGACCTGCTAGCAGTGCCTTGAGTGCTGCTTGAAACATCTGGTGATGGAGCCTTCATCAGGCTGTGCTACTTTGTAACTTGGGCAGTGTTCCAGAGATTCATGAAAAATTTTCTTTTACATAACATATCAGTTGATCTTGAGGGGACCCTCCTTTTTCCTCACTGTGCCTGGATGTCACCTGTATTCATCAGTTGTTGTTGAAGTTGCCTGTAAGTTGATCAGGTAAATATTTATATTATATTGGTGGGCTCATGATGTAGACCTGCTGTCCTATTTTGGTATATGATAGTGTGTGCCAGCATAGGATGCACCAGCCCCCAAATGTGGAAGCTTCAGAGAACAGAACTGTAATTAAAATAAGAGGGGGGAGCACTTCCAGTCCTAGCCCTCTGAGGAGGATCCCTTTGTAGATTAACTTGTTTAGTAAGAGTGTTATTTTCCCACCAGTGTTGAATGTTCTTACTGGCAGTATGTCCAGTGTGAGTACTTAGTCTAATCCATATTTTTGTTTCTTGCAAGAATATACAGAAGAAGCAAGGTGGAAATGACATTATACAACCATAATTTGTTCAGTACTGTTGTATGGCTAACATGTTCTGTAGATTCCAACCTGCCCTCCATTCAGTCATCACAGAATCTATTTTTTAAGGATGTAGCATTTAAAGAGTTTGCCAAATCCTTTGTCAAGACATTCTTACTATCAACCACTGTTTCAGTAGAGAAATAATTACTTGTTCAGTCTGTCCATATTTCATACGTTTTCCTTATCCCTCACTGTCTTAGTGGCTGTCATCTCTGCAGTCTGTACTGGTTTCTTATCCTGTTGTGTTTCTATTGTGTTTTCAACTATTCTGTAGTGACATCAAGCTGCTGTCTCTGTTGTACGTGGCAAATTGCTGACTTTTATATAAGCGGGGGAAGAACAGGATTTTTACATGCACCTGTTCACACTGCCTCCATGGTGATTAGCAGATATAGTGCAGTAGCTACTGTACTGACCCTAATACTGGTCCATGCTTCCACACATCTGCATCCCTAATGTTACGTACTCTTTAGAAAATATGATGCCTGGTTCTGTCCTCTGCCAAGCCTGGCTGCCAGCCATCCACCAGGTATTACTAAAGCTATAGGATAAAAAGTATCCCTGTCCTTACAAGGCAGACTAACTGGTAGTGACTTTTCACCTCCTACCTCTAATACTACCAGTTAAACTCTGTCATCTGAGGTCATTCAGTGCTACATCTCACTATGTTACGCCACTCTCTTATTTTCTTCAGTCTAAATGATTTCCACTGTGGAGTACAACATTCTACCCGAGTTTTGATCAAAGATCCAAACGATGTCAAGATTATGGATGCTTTTCTAAATCCTGTTCTTAGGTCAGTGTGTTCCAGTGTGAATCATTAATATCAATAGATGGATTGTTCAAGACTAAGTTGGTCAGAACAAGGGGTCCCTCCTTTTTGGGATTTTGTTATTTGATGTTGAGGGGGGGAGCCTGTGAATGCATGGGTGGTGTGGGTGGCTCTAGCCCCCTCAGAAAATTAATGTATTGCCTTTCTTCTGCTTTCAACCAATACTGTTTCCCTTGTTCTCTTTGGTGAATATCATTTGATGATTTTGTGTGATAAATTGCAATTTTGAAAACTACACTATTGTAGAATAGATGCATACCCTCTCTGGCATATGAATGCCGTAATTGTAATGCTTTTACAGTACCACATGATTCATTGCAGAGCTAATCTTACATGCATCCTTTACAGCTATTGCTGCATGTAAGCTTTCTTCACCAGCCTTGTAAATGGTTCATGCATTACAACAGATGAACTCCATTACTTGACACTTATTTGTAGTTAAACCAAGTCATCTGTGTGGCCATCCTTTCCACACCCTTTTGCATGCTAGTGGCTTTGTCATCCTCCCCTTCCCCAATGTAATATGCTCTAAAACACACATCTTATTTTCTGTTTCCATAGTTATATGGAAGTTACCATTATACAGAACTGTACACTGATGCACCTCTCTGATTCATGCACTTTCAGCTGAAAATGTAAAATATTTTCTATTCCATTCTCTGTTTTCTCCTTGTTGGCACTCTTTTACCCAGTTTACTCTGGGCTAACTTGGTCAGCCCTCCTTCAGTTTTGTCACTATTCTTCTATTGCATATGGTCAGGCTCCTTGCTAATGTTCAAGTGCATCACATCTCCTGAATTCCCTCCATCTAGATGTTGATTCAGTTGTAAAACTGATATAAATTAGTCTGACACTATTTTGGTGAACCTTTGCTGTGTGTTTCCAAGCATTTAGTTGTATAATTCAACAATTCTAGACTTCTGGGTTTTTCCATTAACTTTACTTGAAACTATGTCATATTCAGGGGGCCTGTAGTTAATCTTCCCATTATGTAGTCTTGTTATTAAAGCAACAGCATGGCTGAAACCACCTAATAGTCATGACACTGTCATGTTTGTTAAGCATTCATCATTCTGTGCAATTTATGAAAATTTGCTAGCGGTGCCTTTTGATAGCATTCTTCTGTTCGTGCCTCTGCACTGACATCCACTGGTTCACAATTAGTCCAGATGTTGCCTCCATGTAAACTGATTGTCATTCTTTCCACTGACATCTGACTAACTGTTACTCACTTAAGAACTCCTTTTAGTTTCAATAGTTTTAACTGAGGTGCCCTCACCCACACTGTTTTTGTCAAAATTCACTTTGAGTCCAGGAGAGACATTGTAATTTTAAGGTCCCTTCTGACGTGCATCATAGGAGTAGATGCACACAGCTTATGTTGCTCTTTCTCCCTTGGAAGAATTTTCAAATTCATATTCATCACTTTGAAGTTTTATAATTTTATGTTCGTGCCCAAAATATCAAGGAAAATCCCAGGTCAAAGTTTCATCAGCACCAAGACATATGCAGCAGAATTGCAGTTTTTGCAGTTCATTCACCAGGCAAAGAATCAAGAAAGCATAACAGAGAAAGACAAGCAAAGAATAGATTTTAAATGGTGAAAGGCAAGCAATCTGTTTATAGTTGCTACTTCCAGGACATTGATGTTGAAGAGGGGTTCAGTTTATAGTTTCTGAATGATAAAAAGAAAACCTCTTCTAGTGGTGCCACCTTGAATCTTATGACAAGATCCAGGAAAAAATTTTTTTCTTTTTTTTAAACAAGAAAATCTTTATTGAATTATCACTTATGACATAGGCAGTCATACATATATAAATGAAAACGAACCATATTGACATATTTTCAGTTACAAACATTATCGATCACATATAATATTCCATACAGTCATTGTCAAACATTACATCAGTTCTTGCCTTTTCTTAAACCTTGTTCCTCCTCCAAAACTTTATTCTGTATGCACTGTTCCCACAATTCCCATTTTCTCTATGTAATTTGCACCCACCCTTTTTTAAAGACCCCACTTCCAGTTCTTGTATCTCTATTATTATATTAACTACTTTTAGAACAGTTGTTTTATAGGTTCATAGATTAGTACTAGGCTAACTGCCCTTGTGGGCCTTTTTAAGCATAGCCAATTACCCCATGTGAGAATCAAACCCTGTACCTTGTGTCTGTAAGGTAAACACCTTAATCATTATGCCAGCCCCCTACCTTTAAATGCTCAAATTAATCCATAGCTATTTTATATTCATAGGTTAGTACTAGGCTAACTGCTTTGTGGGACATTTTAAGCCTAGCTAATGACCCCATGTGAAAATGAAACCCTGCGTCTTGTGTCTATAAGGGAAACACCTTAACCATTATGCCAACCTCTCACTGCTTATGCCAACCTCCCACCATTTACTAGTAACTGCTTTTTTGCAACTGCCATAATTAAACTCAGCAAGGTCTTACTATGTCCAGGCAATTCCAGTTCTGTATCACAGCTAAAAAAAAACAATTTCCTTAGTTACAATAGAATGCTAATCCATTATTTCTGACCGAGTAGTCTGCAGGGAAGTTTTAAAGTCTGCCAGCTCAATAGACAAAAGTATATGTTTGATTTTAAAAGCTGTTGTCTAGTATCACTAATTTGCTGAAAAAATGTTTTGGTTAGTATTCATTTTAAACATAAATTGATTGGTAAATGAATATGCATAGTTGTACAAAGTAAGATGGTAGATGAGTAGTTTGGTTTCAGATTAGAATGTAGCACAACTGACTTGATGTTTGCAGTGAGACAGAGTGGATAAGAAGCTGGAGATGAGGAAAGAGTTCAGCTGCACATTCCTAGACTGTTTTTTAGACACCTTTATTGAATTATCACTTTTAACGTAGACAAATTTACATTTATGCAAAGTAATCAAACCATATTACATTAACAAGCATTATGCTTCTCATATATTGCTATATATCATATAACCTAAACAACATTTCATAAATTATTCAATTCCTGCCGCCCTCTTTTAAAAAAAGAAATATCTTTATTAAACCATCACAATGTAAGCAATCATACATTTGAATAAATGAAAATGAACCACACAGACACAATCCTAGTTGCAAGAATTTTACATCACAAACCATACTGACACACTCCCACTTGCAAACATTATACATCACTTATAATCTACCCAATCATTTTCAGTCAAACATTACATAGCTCATTTAAGTCCTGCCTTCTTTTAAGCCTCATTCCTCCCCTGTATGTATTGTTCCCACAATTCCCATTTTTCCCATGTATTTTATTTATTTATTTATTTGCAGTTGATTTACCAGGATAGTCCATTGGGCCAAAAAGAACCCGTTTTCAATGGAGTCCTGGGGAGAAAAGCTCCAGTACAGATAACTGGGTACATACAAGGATTGCTAAATAATTATACAAAATGGTAGATAATAGTCATAGGGAGAAAAGCTGCAGCACACACAGAATTAGGTTCAGACAAGATTGCTAAATTTATAGAGAAGTGGTAGAAAAAACATTTCAATTCACAATTCATAAACATTCTGAACAATACAAAACAAAGAGGATTAAGGTGAAGTAAATGAGCTTGGAAATAATGTGAGATACATAGCTAGGAGTTTTGCAGAAGGAACATAAAAGTACCTTAAAGGGTGGTAACAGAGGGAACACAATCTTTGAAAGATAGAAGTTTGGTCCTGTAAGCATATTGGTGAATGATGTGATGTATTTATGAGGGGTGGGTTATGTAGTAAGTATATTTATGTAGTTTGCTTCTACCCTTTTCTAAAGATCTGAATTCCAGTTGTTTTATCTCTGTTACTATATTCACTACTTCTAATGTAGTTGGTTTAGATTTTGATGTCCATTTTCCAGTAATTGCTTTTTTGGCAGCCACCATAATTAGACACAGCAAGAAATTGCCTTGTCCAGGCAATTCTGATTTTGTATCATAGCTGAGAAAAAAATCATCTCCCTCATCACTCCAATCCAGCCACCCTGCATCCCCAACATTGCATCCTGCAGCGAATCCTTAAAGTCCACCAACCTACCGCACTCCTATAAAATATGTTCCCAAGTACGTCTTTATTTCCCGTCACACCTCCAACATTTGCTCTCCACCTGAGGAAAAATTCTCTGGAGTCTACCTGGGGTATAAAAATATCTATGTAAACATTTCCAATCAAAAATCCTATTTTTTTTTTTGTGAATTACTTATCCAGTTTCTCTTCCCAATCCCTTCTAACCTCCACTGATTGATTCTTATAGTTATTGTGAAATATGTTATATGCTATATCAGTTATTCCTTTTTTAATGGCAGCTTCTGTTCTAGATTCTACTGAAAACTCTATCTGTGCTGGTCTTTCATTTAGGACCCCCTATTTCTTTCTCTTTGCCTATGCTTTATCAATCTTTGATTGGGAAGGCAATCTCTAACCTCAGTCCAAGTAATTCTTGGCCTCTTCCCATTCTATTATCTTTCCCTCTCTATTTATTTGCTCCCAATACCTTGGTTCCTTTGCCAGTGTTTTCCATTAAATTCCAGCCCCCTCTTGTCTATTGTCTCTGTCCGTAATTGCAGTCACCCTCTTGGCAGAATCTCCTTTCTCCATTCCCGTGTTGGCTTAGTTCTTAGAATACTTTGTACTATTTTATGGGCATTCCTAGACTTAAGAGAATGCATATGACATGGTCCCAAGAAACCTGATTTAGGCAGTCCTAAGATGGTTCAAAGACATGGAAATATTGGTAGAGTTGGTGTAGAAGGACCCAGTGACATAAATACAGTGTTTGGACTCAGATGAATTCCCATTGGGAGTGGGTGGGCATTAAGGTTCAGCTCTGAGTCCACTGCTGTTCACACTGGTGTGCATAGAATGATGATAATCCGGTTTGTTAACTGGGTGAGCCTACTGTACACTATTCCTTTTCAATGGGTGACCCGGGAGTAATGACTTAAGTGACTTGGTCAAGATCATGCAGTAGGCAAATGAGGCCTGAGGGAATTAAACCCCGTACCACAGGAACTACAGCTCACAACCTTCCTCTGCACCAACTTCCAGACAAAATTATGACATAAATTGCACTTAACCACTATGTGACATATTTTTCCAACAATGACCTTTAGCTTTTTGTATTGGTAATAGTTAATTCATTCATTTATTCATATGTCTATCTATGTATGTATTGCCAAACGAAGATGAGGAAAGGAGGCCATGATCTCTGAAAAGAGTTAATGTTGCATTATTTTCTGCTGTCATGTGCTGTAAGAAGCCCTGCCATCTATTTTTGTAATGTGTCTTTGGATAATATTTGCATAGTGCTGTTGCAATCAGCTTACTTTTTCATATTCTGTTACAAACTGTGCTTCATCACTGGGATAGAACATCCTTTGTAAGGCCATGCTACAAGGAATCCTGTGTTAATAGTTATCACTTTCTACATGGCTACAGAAGGCTTGGTATTTCCCTTCTTTTATTCTGTGTATTGCACCCTGTTTTTCATTACCTGGGATAGTAGTCCCAGTTCAACTGCATTTACCCTTCAGACCTTTGCATCTTCTTACTGGCTGTCCCAGATGAGATACTGTGCTAGTTGGGTCTCCTGACCTTTTGGAAGGCAGAGCCTAGTGGCTATTACATAAGGATGAGTGGAGCAGAGCAGGGAGCCATCATCCTTCCACAGCCATTCAGCTGCTCTATCAAAGGGGAGTGACTTGCAGTGACCTTAGGTCCCACATTGCACAGACAATATCTGCCTGTCCTCATTTTCAAACTAGAACTGTACTTGTGGAGTCCCTGGTGTACACCACAAGTCATGTAAGCAGCACAGTGTCCTACAGCCCTCTCCTCGGGTAGGAGAGAAGAAAAGCAACTATATCACCCTGTCTCCCAAATGAAACATTCCGACTTCTCACACTGTCCCTAACTTTTTTCTTAGGCAGCACAGATGGTTGCATTACCTCTGCACCATCTAAACTTCATCACAGTATTCCCATCACGTCTTGGACATTCTAATTGGTTTAGCTATTAGTACTTAAAAATAGTTTATTGAACCAAACAGTAAGAGAGAGAGAATTTATTCTTTTGCCGTTAATTTGAAGTAATCTAAACTTTATATTAAACTGGGGTATTTTAGACTTCATTAATTTTCAAGAATTTTCAGAGCTATGTTTATTTAGTTTTTCCAGTAGAAATTAATTAATTTTCACTAAGGATATGCTACTTTCTCCCATATGGCTGTGCAGGTAGCTTATTAAGAACTGCATTCCTTAAACATTTGTTAACCAATTATATATAACTTTCAACCTTTGAATTTAAAAAAAAAAGAAACTTGATCAAAAGCACCAACAGAAAGCAACAGCACAAAGGAAAGCCTAGTAGGATTTGTTTAAAAAAAAAATTTAGCACTTCACAGTAAAAAAAAAAAAAAAACCTGTGGATAGCAGTACTTTTGTTCTCTTTCAAAAGAACTTAATCAGAACATAGTTAAAAATAATCAAGAATCAAATGTGTGACTTAGTGCATCTAGTCCACAGCTGTTTGTACTCCAGTTTACTTAAAGAAATAAAAATGTATTTTATAATCTTGTAAAATCCTAAAAGTATTAAAATATTACAGTGTAAAGTAGCAAGAAAACAATAACGTAATAAATTGCACCCAAATATAAGCTGTTCCAAGTGTGTCTTTAGACAAGTAAAAATACCACTGCATGCATCTTTCAAACCTTTTGGGTTTTGAGCCTGAGAATGCTGTTGATAGAAACTGTAACTTTAAACCCTAGAGGTTGAATAGAATTATGTAGAAGTTGCCAGTGAGTCTCCCATCTTTCCTAACCTGTCTTTTCGGTTACTGCCCCTTTCATTCAGACATATTTTTCCAGTATGCAAAATATAAATTTATTTTGATCTTTGCATGTTTTGTGTGCCTATTTACTGACTTAGTCTTATCTTGCTTTACGGTGGCATAACATAGCTCATAAATACCCTAACGCAGGGCATGTTCATCTTAAAAATATAGAAAGAGGAACAGGTGGAGCACTTAAGCAGTAATCCATGACTGGGTGTGGGTATATCAGAATTTACCCATGGTTGGCTTGGCTTGATCATGAGGGCAAAGACCACGTGATTAAGCAAAGCTAACTGTGGGTAAATCCTGATATACCCACACCCAGAAGTGGATTATTGCTATTATGCAGTTTAATTTTTTAGAAAAGAAATTGCTTACCTTTCTTAAATAATGTCTCTGTATAAAGGAGCTGAAGTGTTCCTCCATGTTTTTCCTTCTTTATTCATGCACTGAGCATGCATGTAGCACTTGCGGTCTCACACTTGCCCAGTGCATCAGTGCAGTGCAGGAGAAGCAATGGAGAAAAAAGAATCTCCATTGCTTTTTTTTTTTTTTTTTTTTTTTTCCGAGATTTTTACAAGGGACAGTGAAGAAATAGAAGGAAAATCAGGTACATTTATGTTTCTTTATTTTTGAGAATACACCTGATTTTTCTTTTATTTTTCTGTGTCCTTCAACATATTGCAATAGAAAGTCCAGCTGCTCAGTGGTACTTTAGTGGCCAGACTTTCTTCTACTGGTATATGCTCAATTTACAACAGGACTGCTGATTGGGCTGTCCATCAATGTGCTCCTTTTTGAATACAAATGAGCTGTCATTGTATAACTGGCCATATGTACCACACCCTGAGTTTGGGAACTGAAATTAGCTTTGAACTGAAATAGTGTTGTTTTGAAATAGCCTTAACTGGAAGCTCAGTACATCTACCTCAACAATATATTTGCATTAGTATGTCATTCATGCATCATAAGAGCCTTGCAGAACGAACATGTAGGATCAGTCCCTCTTTGTCCCTTCTCCAGCAATTCCATCAGATTATATATATTTTTTAGTAAATAAAAGTTGATGTATCGCCTATTTTGTTAGCCAGTCCTGAGAAGCCAAATATTACTTTCCAATTCCAAATCCTATTTCTAATGTTTTCTGCACCTTGGGAAAAACGAAGAGTTATGGCTGTCTATTTAGGATTATGTAACAGAATGATTTTTGTATCTTTGTTGATAAAAGACTGTACCAAAAGGAGATTAAAAAGGTTTTTTATTTTTTGTAAAACTTCTACCTCATTTGGGTCCAGCAACCATGTTGGTTACTCTCTCTCCACAAACATATCACTCAACTTAAGTCTTTCCTCTTCAAATCTTTCGTTTTCCAAAGTACATTTGGAAATATGAATCAATTGCCCTATGTGAAGATTACATTTTTGCCAAAGTGGGTGGTTACTAAAACCATTGGGCATGAACATTCTTGCAATTCACAGCATCTAAAGAATGAATAGATTCTGATTTGTTTTTATGTAAAATTAAGAAATTTAGCTGTATTGTTGAAAAACTCAAAACATTTTTCAAACTTATTCTTCAGGGGCTGTCCACAAAATAAAAATATCATCAAAGCTCCTTTCATAAAGTGTAATGCTAGTCTAATATTGACTATTAAAAACAAACTTTGATTCCCATACCCACGTAGTGATATTAGCAAATGCTGGTTTAGAAGAGGTAACCATAGTGGCCCCTTTAATCTGTGAGAAATACTCTCCTTGGAAATAAAATTGCGTTTAGGGCTAATTCCATACCCTTCACAAGGAGGGTGATGTCATGATTTTTTTTTTTTTTTTATGTTGAAGCAGGGCCTCAGGAAACGAGGACATACTTATGTCCATGTGGTATGACAGAAGAAAGATATTTTATGTTTACAGTCAGCATAAGCAGATCATCTGAGTATGGTATTTTCACTAATTTGAATCTTTCAAAATATGATTAATACCCCACAAAATTTTTTTTAGCTTACTGTTTCCAAATTTAGCCAAGGGCTCATTTTTTGAGTAGGACATACACGAGTATTCCGTCCATATGTGGTTATCAACCTAATAGGCGGTGAATCCTGATTGGTCTTGTCCTTATATGTCAAACGATCTTTCCTCTCCAAAGATGAGACCTCCCGATATGCCATGGTAACCATACCTGACTTGTACCCCCAGGTTTTGAACCTTTTAACCATGTCCTGCCTATGATGATCGTATTTATTAGAATCAGAGCAGATGTGCTTAATTCTAAGGAACTGTGATTTTGGGATATTCCATATAATATGGGGTGGATGATGACTGGACGCATGTAACAATGAATTGTACTGAGGGTATTTACAGAATACCTGGGTGTCTAAGGTTATCATCAGTATTCCTTGTAATCAAAACATCTAGAAATGTGATTTGATTCAAATCATATTTACACATGAACTGAATCCCCCATTTATTACTGTTAATATAGTCCATAAACTCCTGTAGATAAGCAATGTCTGCTTTCCAAACTAACCAACAGTCGTCCAAGTAACAATGCCAGATATCCATCTCAGACAGGTGTAGATTGTGAAGTGAATCATAGATTAGTTGTTCTTCTATGTATGCCATGAATAAATTGGCATAAATGGGGGCAAAAGATGCCCCCATAGCCATCCCACGAGTCTGCCAAAGACTCTCCAAATTGCCTAACTACCTGTCATTCTTGGACTGTATATTGACCCTTGTTCATCAGACTTCTTGAATAGAAACATAAAAGTGGTGAATGTTATTCTAGATTGGGAGATCATTTGGCATCAGTCAAAAACTGCTTTATTTGCTAAATCATATTGCATTGATTTTATGATTAACCATAACATTTACACCAGCTAAACTTGCTGTTTCTGATATTCTATCTTACTTGTATGTCATTTCTTTTATGATGAAACTGCAAAGTTAAAGCCAATATTGCAGAACAAATTTAGTTAGGTGTGTGAGAAAGTTGTGTTAATAGCTTAAATGAACATTACATGATCTCCATAGTTCCTACTAGTCATTTTTATCTGAGACACTACAACACAAATGAAGCTGCATGAAATATATTAGTTTTATCATCTACAGCAACACTGGTTTTGAAATATTATACAACCCGCGACAGGAGTACTAAAGATAATCTTTTTCTAGTGAGTGACCTAATGCAATAAAATTGCTCAAGCTAATAAAATTATGCCTAATTTCAACAATGTGTGTATATATATTCCACAACTACAGAAGTTTGATGGAAATAATGTATGTAATGTGTGCCTAGATCCTAAATTAGTTTATATTAACCCATCCTTTCATTGTTTTGCATGATAATCTATCTTGTAAACTCACTGGGTAGCACCTGATAAACCTAGATAATTGGATGTGCACCTTCAGATTCTCCCTGGTCTGTGTTGTCTTGCTGTCCTTGTGCCTGGAGGGAACATTTGACTGTGGATTTTTTTTACTAGACTTGTAGTGGTTTGCAGACTGATTGCACTGTACTTAGCTGTCTGAGCTAATATCTAGGAAATAGGTTCATACTAGGTTATCTGCCCTAGGGCATTTATAAGCCTAGCCAGAGTGTGTTTGGCTTTCGCCACCCATTTTAAATTAATTTTGCTATGCCCTTTTTCGAGGTTAGTATACTGTGCCTCTGTCTAACAGTGACACAGAAGTGATACCCGGGGTAAACCTACAATCTCCCATCCACTCATCAAGATTCCTCTTGAAGAGAGTCAATGAGGGACTCTGCCTAACCTGGACTGGGATTTTATTCCAGAGTGAAGGGAGCCTCTGGGTTATGAATCTGTCCCTCCAGCATGTCCTATTTATTTCAGTGCTGAGGTTCAAGTCTCTCGAGCGTGTAGCTCGGTGGGATTTGGATTTTCTGATGTGCAGCATGTCCATTAATTCTGGGTTGGACATGGCTTTATACATCAGGAACAGATCGCCTGTGAGCAGGCAGTATGCCACTGAGTAGAGCTGGAGTTTCTTTAACCGGGCAGCATATGGCATCTGTTTAAGCCCTTTGATCCTCTTGGTGAGGTACTTTTGGGGTCTTACCAGTTGCTGCAGGTGTCTGGTAAGGTACATCCCAAAAGGGGCATTGTACTCAATTATGGGCCTGATGAGGGATGAGTAAAGAGACACGATGACCTCCCCTGATCTAGATGTGAATCCCTTCATGATTAGGTGGGCTATATAAAATGTTTTTCTAACCGCTTTGGCCACGTGGTTGTCAAATGAGAGATTGCTATTAACTTGGGTCCCCAGGTCCCTAATTACTTCTTCCGTACTTAATGGATTACCACCTATGTGGTAATTTGTGGGCACTTTGTTTTTGCCAAAGGGAATGACTATACACTTTTTGGCATTTAGCTTGAGGCCATGGCTCTAGCACCAGTTGTCTGTTTCTATGAGGCTCTTTTGGAGGATGCTTATGTCGGCTGGAGAGTCGATTATGGCGCCCAGTTTGCAGTCATCTGCGAAATTGGTCAGCCACAGTCCTTCCGTGTTGGTCTGTACCTCCGAGAAATATATACTGAACAAGAGAGGTCCTAGGACTGAGCCTTGTGGGATGCCACTTGTAACTGGTTTGGAGTCTGACATGGCTCCAGCAATTCTAACCATGTGGGTTCTGTCCTTGAGCCAGTTTGCAACCCGTCTAGTGACATAGGGGTTTATATTTAAGCTGCTGAGCTTATCTATAATGCCCGAGTGGGGTATTGTATCGAAGGCTTTTGCGAGGTCCAGGTATGCTGTGTGGACCACCTTTCCCCTCGTCATTGGCCTTGGTGACTGTTTCAAAGAAATCGACCAGGTTTAAGAGGCAGGATCTGCCCTTAACAAAGCCGAACTGGGTAGGATCCAGTGTCTGTAGGTCCCCAATATCTTTATTTATGAGGTCCATGATGATCCTTTCCATAGCTTTGCAGACCAAGCTAGTCAGGCTTATGGGGCGATAGTTTCCAGGATCCGTTGAGGCACCACCTTTGTGGAGAGGGACCACTGTCGCTGTACGCCACTCTTTGGGTACATATCCTGTAGTAAGGCTGAGACTGAACAGTAGTTTTATGTTTGGGTTTAGCTCTTCTTGGAGTTCATGTAGGACGCAGCCCGGGACACCGTCTGGTCCCATTGATGCTGTGTTTTTTGCTTTGGAGAGGGCGTATCTTACCTGAGCATCTGAGATGTCAGGGGGGCAGCACTCTGCTGGGATAGATATTTGCCCTTTTGGTGGGGGAGGGGGGGTAGTTTGCGCTGAACCTGTCAGCTAGGATGTTGGCAATGTCTGTGGGTTCGGTGTAATTTTTGTCATTTTGGACTAATTCTGAGCATATCTGGGAATTCCCACCCAGGTTCCTAACATAACTAAAGAAAGCCTTGTGATTATCCTTAGTGTCCTGTGCAGTTTTTCTCTCTAAGCTGGCCTTAGACGATTTTATGAGTGCCCATAGTTTTTTGCTAATACTGATCAGAGATGCCTTCCCTTTTTGGGATTTTGCTCCATCATGTAGTAGCTTCTTCCTTCTATTGTATAGTTTGTTTATGGCTGGGGTCCACCAGACAGGATGTCTGCCTTTGGAGGATTGGATCTTGGTTTTATTTGGGATAGCATGATCCATGCATTCCTGAAGGTGTTCATAGAATGCATTTATAAAGGATTCTGCGGTCTGGGCCGTATTTTCCACAGGCCTCGGGGCTTCGAAGGATTCCACCTCGATTTTGAGGAGTGTGAAATTTGCTTTAGAGAAGTTTTTCACTGTGGTTTTCTGGGCAGGGGATGGGGTCGGGATGTGAATATCCAGTGAGATTAGTTTATGGTCTGATCTTACCAGTGAGGGATACACTTCTGGTCTGGAGTATAGAGTCCCCATGTTGATGATGATCAGGTCCAATATGTTTTCCCCTCTTGTGGGAGTGGTAACAAGTTGTTCCATAGCATTTGAGTTTGTAAATTCTAGGAACCTTTGGGCTAGGATGTTGGAGCTAGAGTAATGCTCCCAGTCTATGTTTGGGTAGTTGAAGTCGCCCAATATAATGGTGTTTGGAGAGACCTTCATATTTTCCAGTGTTCTCAGGAAGGCCGAGTGGGGTTCCTGGGTTTGGGAGGGTGGTCTGTAGCAGGCTATAAACTGAAAGGCAGTTTTACCCACTGTTAGTTGCACATGGATAGTCTCTGATGCTTCGTGTTGTGCCACCAACCTGGAGGTGTGGGTATCTTTGATGAATATTGATACTCCCCCTCCTTTTGTGGTTCGGTCCAAGTTTTGGGGCCGAAAAGTATGGTATGAGGTATAACCTGGTAGTGCTGGGGTGCTCTCAGGAGCCTTGAACCAGGTTTCTGTTACTGCACAGATATTGATGTTCTCCATGCTAAGGAGTGTTTCGAGTGCATGTATCTTGAGGTTTAGACTTCTGGCGTTGAGTAGCATTACTCTTAGTTTCTTATCCCTTGTGATACCTATGGAGGTGGGTTTGTCTTTTGCCTAAAAAAGGCACTATGGGGGTAGCAAGAGCCTTTGCCAATATCCGAAAGCCCAGGGGTGACAGGTGCAAGCCGTCCCTAGTGAAGCATCGTGGCTTGTCGAGCATGTCCTCCCAGGCTGGCAGGCATTGGATCCCCTTTGAATGACACCAATACTTAAGCCAATTGTTGAAATTGATCATCTTGTCTTCATATTGTGGCATCATTCTTGGTGAGGGTAAGATGCTACTCAAGGTCAGGGTCATACCGGCCTGGGCTACATGCTCAGAGAGCTCCTCTATGTCTCTCTCTCTTCATGTAGTCCAGGGAAGTACATCTCAGGTCATTCACACCAGCATAGACAATGACTGAGTCATGTTTGTACTTGCCTTGGAGTGACCTGAGTGCTTGTGTTATGTGGCGGATCCTAGCACCCGATAGGCAGCTCACCGTGATCTTCTCCTTGTTCAGCCTAGTGAGCGGGACGTCAGTGTGCCTGACGACAGAGTCACCTATTACAAGTGTATCAGGTGTGTTGTTTAGCCTTAAGGGCTGTGACTGTTTGGCACACTGGCTTTGTGAGCTATGTGTTGCACGTGTTTTGTTTTGGGGTAGCGATTGCTTGGGTGTCTGCTTTGGACGTCTCTGCTGCTTAGGCAGATTTTTATTTAGAGCCTCCGAGTATGTTTTTGTGTGTTTATGTGTTTGGTTTGCTATCGTGGTAGGTCTATGTGAGACTGGAATTGTAGTGAGTGTGGTTTCCTTCTCCTCCTGACTGGTTACGCCAGTACTGAGTTGAGAGAGCTTAGCCTCCAGTTTGGCTATATGGTTGCATCTCTCACATGTGTTGGAATTTGTTGGGAGGAGGAGAGGGTTGTCTGTACATAAGGCAGTTGTAACATTGCCTCAAGATTCCCATATTCACCAGCTGGACCAGAGAGGAGATTGACAATTGACCTTTGGACATGCTAGAATAGTATTGGGAATTCCTTTATAATTGAAAAAAAGGCTCAATGGGGAATAAGGTACTCAAGGGGAGTTTGTGAGGGTGTAGTGCTTTTAATTTTTTAGTGCTGACTTATATAATTGCTTTAGTGAGCAAGTGCCAGGTAACTTCAATGCAATGTGTTACAGGTAACTTAAATGCAAAAACGACAAACAGTAACTTTCTTTCAAGTGAAACAAGGAAATAAGTACAGTAAGCAATGCAGATATCACTAGGGATCCACAGAAGCACTGAAAAGCCGCGTTTTAGGTGGAATTAGCGAAGGGTTTTGCTGACTGGTGGGTTATTGACCAGAACAACTCAAGTCATAACAAAGAAGAGAAGGTAGAATAAGTTGCAGTGAAATAAGTCTAAGTGTTATGACTTGGTAAGCTGTGGGAGCTGATTGAGGTAATTATCGAGATTGAAGAGTGGATGCATGTTTTAATGTTACAGTGCTGTTTGAGATCTTAAACCATGAGACGTTCAGCAGACTTTTGCAGACTATAGAAGAAACATGTCATGTTTGAGATCTTAAACCATGAGACGTTCAGCAGACTTTTGCAGACTATAGAAGAAACATGTCATTCTGGATGTGGTCCTGACCAAGTTGGAGGGGTTCAGGGATATCCAGGTGACAGCACGTTTAAGCAGCAGTGATATTGCCAATATTTAGATTTTTAGAGAGATTACTAGAGTAAGGGGAAGAGTGAGAATATAAAAAACGAAATGCTTTTTTTTCCTATGTCTGACCAATGTTAGCATCTGTCTTCCATCAGGATTGTTTGGGCAGTGCACTGCCTTTCCCTTGGCATGCAACTTTAAAGTGTGTGTGTGTGTGTGTGTGTGTGTGTGTGTATGTATATATATATATATATATATATATATATATATATATATATATAAAATGTATGGATGTTCTTCGTCTCACATTGCTGCATTCATAACCTGTGGGTAGTCCGCTGTCCTCGGTCGGCCCGAATACCAAAGGGTTAGGCTGACGTCGGTCATGGTCGCCCGGAGCTGACATCAGTATGTAGTAGTACTTAAGTGCATGACCGACGTCATATCCTCAGTCTTTCTTGCCGCGTGGTCCGAAGCAGAAGCAGCGTTTGCAAGTGCCATTCGGCGTTCTGAAATTTTCATTTTCGAGTTTCAGACCGAAGACCAAGTTGGGCTAAGTACCCCGTTGGGGAAAACTTTTGTCTTTTCTTGCTTCAGTTAATCCGGATGTCAGAAAAAGTTAATAATTGTATTTCTTGTGGGAAACAGATACCTCATAGGGACTACCATTCTCTTTGTATTCCTTGCTTGGGGTCTGAGCACGACGTTGTCGGGTGTCGCTTTTGCGCTAGATTTAATAAGCGCACCATTAAACGTAGATTAGACTGTGCTAGGCTTGTTTTCGGTAAGCGGTGTAACTACAACATGCCGTCGGATACTCCGACGCCCGCTACCGCGAAAAAGAGGAAAGAGAAAGTTTTAAGGTCTAAACCGGAGGAGTCGTCCGTTGCGGACGCCGGTTCTATGGAAACCACGGTTGAATCTGTGGATCCAGCCGAGGCCTCGGCTGAATCCCAGGGGGAGCCTTTACTTTTGCAGGAGTTGGTCTCTCAGGAGTTGGGCCAGGCCGAGGGGGCTTCTCAAGTTTCTGTGGTTCCATCCTTACAAAAGGTTAGTAGGCCTTCTACTTCAGTGACTAAAGGGCCTGCTAAGTCTAAATCTGGTCCTACTGGTTCGGGACATAGCCCTAGTTCCTCAGGTTCTGTTCCTAAAAAACATATGTTGAAAATGGCAGAGTATGTGATTACTTTGATTAGGGGTTCTATGCCCCCTCCTGAGAAGAGGCCTAGGGTGGAGACGGATTTAGAAGGAATAGAGCATTCTTCTGATTATTCTGAGTCCTCAGCTGAGGATATTCAGGATTTTCCTTCTTATTCAGATTCGGAGACAGAGGATTCCTGTCCTTCTGCTTCACCTCCAGAGGATTTTTCCTTTTCTGAAACCCTGCATTCCATGAGGGAGCATTTCAAGTGGGAAGGTCAGGATTTTTCGGATTCTCGTAAGAGGTTGAGGGAATTTTTGTTTTTGCCACAACATAGGCCTTTGGCTATTCCCCCTGTTTTAGATGTTGTTCAGGATGTGTTTTCTGAGGCTTCTCTTAATCCTGATTCATTACCCCCTGCTCCTGTCAAGCCAGACAGGTATTACAGAGTCCCTGAAGCTCATAAATATTTGTATAAGAGTCCTAGGGCTGATCCAGAAACCATTATTCAAGGGCCTAAGGGTGTTAAGGCTTCGGTGGTTAAGAATCCGGTTCCTTTGGGCAAAGATTCTAGAGCTTTGGATAGGTGGGGTAAAAAAGTGTACACTTCTTCTACGTTAGCTATGAGGGCTTTAAATTGCCAATTTCATATGCTGAAATAGCAGAACTTTTTGTTAGGTCAATTGAAATCTAAGGTAGATGCTTATCTGAGGGTATAGAGTGCAAGGAATTGCAAGACTTGGTTCATGCTTCTGATCAAGTTGGTAAACATTCCTTGCAGTGTGGCTTTGATGCTATTCAGGCTTCTTCCAGGGTGGCTGCTACTGGTTCAGTGATTCGCAGGCATGCCTGGCTTAAGGATCAAAATTTGTCAGAGCATGTGAAAGCTCGGATTTTGGATGCTCCTCTTCAATCTGAAGTTCTTTTTGGTTCTCCTGTGGAGTCAGTTTTGAAAAAGATGGAAGAGAAAGCTAAGTCGATGCAGACGGTTAAGGACTTTTTGCAAGTGCAGCCCCCTAAATTTAGCAGGAATTGGCCTGCAAAAGGATGGTCCTACCCTTCTTCAGATTTTCAGTCCAGGGGCAGGTCTAGACGTGGTAGGGGTAAAGCTCAAGCTCAGGGTTCCTTCAGACCTAGGACTTGGAGTTCTCCTGCACAATCTTCTGGTGAGGGCAGGGGTCAGCCTTTTCGTAAACAGACCCAATGACCTGTATTTTCTGCTGCCAGATCCCTCTTGTCTGGCAGCTCCTCTAGGGGGAAAGTTGGCTCTTTTCAAACAGAATTGGCATTTGGTCACCCAGGACAAATGGGTGTTGGACATAATAAATCAAGGCTACAAGTTTTATTTCCACATTTTTCCTCCTTTCAAAGGCATGCCAGACATACCTCCTCAGCAAAGGCTGGAGGCGCAGGAACAAATTTCTTTGCTTTTACAGCTGGGAGCAATCCAGGTGGTTCCTCCTTCTGAAGTAGGCCTAGGGTTTTACTCTCGCCTTTTCCTAGTACCAAAGAAAGGAAATTCTTGGAGGCCAATTCTGGATTTGTCCATTCTCAATACATACCTGGACATTCCAAAGTTCAAGATGTTAACTTTACAGCAACTTCTGCCTATGCTAGGCAAAGATCACTGGATGGTAACTCTGGATCTCAAAGAGGCCTATCTTCACATTCCTCTCAGGCCCAGTTGCAGGAGGTTTCTGCGTTTCCGGGCTGGTACTTCTCATTATCAGTTCTCTGCATTGCCCTTTGGTTTATCTACTGCGCCCAGGGTGTTCACGAAGGTTCTGGCCCCTGTCATAGCATTGTTCAGACAGGGGAATTCAAATTTATCCTTATCTGGACGATTGCCTGATTCTTGCTCAAGACAAAGACAAGTTACTTCAGCATCTGCAGTATGTAATGGCAGTTTTAAGATGCCTAGGGTATTCTGTGAATGAAATAAAGTCCAGTCTAGTACCCTCTCAGGACATGTGCTTTCTGGGTGTGAGACTGAATACAGCCTCTCAGATGGCTTTTCTGACCCCGGACAAACAAAGAACTCTTCACCTATACTTTCAGCAATTATCAGTACAGTCCAGGCTGACTGCAAGGACAGTCCTACAAGCCTTGGGGTTCATGGCATCTTGCATTCTAGTACTTCCCAATGCCAAACTGCATATGAGGAAGCTTCAATGGTATCTCAAAAGTGTATGGACTCAACACTGCCACGATTTGGACACTGTCATTCGGATAATACCTTGCATCCAGAAGGAATTCTTGTGGTGGGCACAGGAATGTCACCTAAACAAGGGACTCTCTGTGATCCGACCAGAGGCGAGTCAGATCATAATGACGGATGCCTCAGAACTGGCTTGGGGAGCACACTTCAATGGGAAATGGATTCAAGACACGTGGCCTCCCAGACTACAGCATTTGCATATCAACATGAAGGCGATGCTAGCAGTCCAGTTTGCTCTGTTGGCTTTCAAGGGCCTACTTCAGCCAGGACAGGTGTTGATTCAAACAGACAACACTACAGTCATGTGGTACATCAACAAGCAGGGGGGAACACATTCTTACCCTCTTTGCAGACAAGCAATGATTTTGTGGGAGACTGCTCTAAGTTTGCACATTTCTCTTCAAGCTCGGTTTCTGCCAGGAGCACAGAACTCCCTAGCAGATGTCTTGAGCAGACATATGGTGGACCCCCACGAGTGGAAATTGGATTCTCAGGTGTTCCAGCAGTTGACAATGGCTTGGGGAACTCCAGACATAGATCTGTTCGCTTCTCCTCTAAATTTCCAACTACCAAAATTTTGCACAAAGATGTTTCACCCTAAAGCTTGGAAAGTGGATGCTCTTTCTTTCAGTTGGAACAACCTTCACGTTTATGCTTTTCCTCCTCTGCCTCTCCTTCCAAAGGTACTCTTGAAAGTCAGGAGGGACAAGCCTTGCATGATTCTAATAGCACCAGATTGGCCACGTCAGCACTGGTATCCTCTGCTGAGGAGTTTAATTCAGGAGCCTCCTTGGCCTTTACCACAGCTTCCTCACTTGTTGTCCCAGTCAAGCAGTCATTTGCTCAATGTCAGAGTGCAGTCCCTACATCTAACGGCCTGGCGAATTCTGTTTTAGAGCCTGTGGGGTCTCAGCTTCCTCAACAAGTTTTAGATGTTCTATTGGAAGCTAGGCGGCCTAGCACCAGAAAAGTTTATGCTGAAAAATGGAAGAGATTTTTTCTTTGGAGCACAACAAAGGGCTTTGATGTCTCGGGGCCTAATTTGAGTTTTACTCTACAGTACCTTACTGAATTACTGGACAAGGGTTTGTCATTTTCCTCTGTGAAGGTTCATGCTGCAGCTATTTCTGCTCACTATGATTGTGACCCTCCTTTATTTTCGCATCCTTTGCTTAAACAATTTCTTAGAGGGGCAAAAAATATAAGACCCCCACGTAGAGCTCCTACTCCTTCCTGGGATCTCAATTTTGTGTTGGAGAAGCTTACTTTGCCTCCTTTTGAACCTGCAGCTACGTCTGAATTGAAATTTTTGTCTTGGAAGACTGCTTTTTTGTTGGCCATCACTTCTGCTAGAAGGGTATCTGAATTGCAGGCTCTCATGGCAGTTGAACCTTTTCTGATATTCCATAAGGATAGAGTTTCTTTGCGTACTAACCCTACCTTTATGCCAAAAGTGATTTCTAATGTGGCCTTGAACCAGTCTATCCATTTGCCTACTTTTTATGCTGATCCCCAAAATAAAGGGGAAAAAGTTTTGCATTCTTTGGATATCCACAGACAGTTACGTTACTATTTGAGCAGAACTAAGGAGTTCAGACAATCTCAACAGTTATTTGTTTCTTTTGCTGTGACTTCTCAAGGGAAAGCTGTGTCTAAACAGACTATTTCAAAGTGGATTGGTAACTGTATTGCTTTTTGTTATTCCCATCATGGGAAGAATGTTCCTGCTGGGATCAGGCCTCATTCCACTAGGGCTACTGCTACATCTACTGCTTTTCTGAGGGGTGTAGCTACTAAAGATATTTTGGAAGCAGCTACTTGGAGTTCAGTTCACACTTTTTCCAAGCATTACCATCTCCCTCTTTATTCTAAGTCCAGGGCTGGGTTTGCCACTGTAGTATTACAGGGCATGTTAGCAGCCTCTAATGCCTTTTAATTTGCTAGCCTCCCTTTTTCCTTTGCTTTGGGATTCTACCCACAGGTTATGACTGCAGCAATGTGAGACTAAGAACATAGTACAGTTTTGTACCTACCATAAATGTAGATGTTCGAGGATCCACATTGCTGCAGTCCTATTTTCCCTCCCTCCTTCCCCTCTGTTGTTGGGGTGGTTATTGTGGTTGTTGTGCCCTTGGGATTATTGTTATTTTTCCTTTTCTGGTTGTTGGGCATTCTATTTTTCTTTTGGGTCTGGCCTTTTCCTTCTAAAGGCATTCTGACATCTGGGGCAAGAAAGACTGAGGATATGACGTCGGTCATGCGCTTAAGTACTACTACGTACTGATGTCAGCTCCGGGCGACCATGACCGACGTCAGCCTAACCCTTTGGTATTCGGGCCGACCGAGGACAGCGGACTACCCACAGGTTATGACTGCAGCAATGTGGATCCTCGAACATCTACATTTATGGTAGGTACAAAACTGTACTTTTTACTAAAACACCATTTGAGACATTCTGTTTGACGAGCACAAACAGAACCCTGTCATGCGACCTTTGGCCAGTCAGCATTCAGCTAGGGCTTTCACTGCTGTTTGGGTTTGTACATGTACAGAAGGCTTCAAGTCTAAATGCATACAATTCAGCAAGCCTCTCAAGTTCTGCACCTGCAGTAATGTACCAGCTAGGCACCCGTTAATAAACTTCCCAAGTCTTAAATCAGAAACACCTCCGCTGGCTTTACTAAAAAGGGCTACCCTCCAACAAAGTATCAAAACTCGATTGTACCAAAGTAAACAGCACAAATTGTTGTTCCACAGATGTAAAAACCACTTGTTGTTACAACAAGGACAGAGTATTTAATAAACGAAAAATAACACAACTACAAGAAACAAACTGGGATTGAGCACGCTTTCGTCTTAGTCATATAAACTTCATCAGAATCCATTGTTTAACATAGTCAGATACCTTAAATACACTATTGATTAATTGGTAAATTGAATAATAACTTCATTATTACAAACAGATAAAAATCATTTATGTTCACTTGTTGACTCTTATACAAGAACTTACTTTGCTTTTTATACACATTATGTAAAATGTATTATAATCCATATTACATAAAATATATAAATAAATATGTGTATGTAAAACAAATTTATGTTTGAGATATGTATTGAATATGGTTAGGGAAGGTTTTAAAGTGGATGATGGAATTAAAGAATACAGTAATTTGACAGTGGAAGAAATTAGGATCATGAAAATGTTACAGTGCAATGATAAAATAAGAATTATGAAGCCCGACAAAGGGGGAGGGGTGGTTTTGATGAATCACTGGGACTACACTAGAAGGATGCTTGATATTTTAAACATAAGTGATAGATACCAGATCGCATCCAGGAATGAAATGAATATTTGCTACAAGAAAATAGACCTCTGGTTGGAAGACAATCTTTTACAGGGTCTTATAGATGTTGATCTGTACAATTTTTTTAAAGTACCCAAACCAGTAGTCCCAGAGATATTTGGCATCCCAAAAATACATAAAGAGGTCCAAAACCCCCACTTAGGCCCATTGTGACATCCCAGTGTTCAAAAACGCAGACCTTAGCCATTTATGTAGATACTAAATTAAAAAATTTCCACAAGGATTACCAACACATACTTATTGATTCTTGGGACTTTCTATCTAAATTCAATGCAGTTCCATTTAATGAGAATTATGTTTTTATAACAATTGATGTTAGAGATTTATTTTCAGTAATATCACATGATATAGGTTTAAGTTGGTTTGAACATATGTTAATTGAATTTAATTTTCTTAATACAGTAGAGTTTAGATTGATTCTTGAAAATATGGAATTAGTGTTGAAAAACAATTTTATATACTTTCAAGGAGATATTTATCATCAGATAGGTGGGGTAGCAATGGGGTCCTCGTGTGCCCCCATCTATGCAAATATTATTATTATGCTTTTTTGGGAATTGAAATATGTTTTTAAATCTAATTTCTGGGAATATGTTATTACATATTTCCGGTTTTTGGATGACATTTTTATTATTTGGAATGGCACTGTGGAACAAATTGATGAATTTATCGAATATCTACATATAATAACTACCTTCTTACAATTTACTTTCCAACATAGTACCGAACAGGTAAATTATCTTGATGTAACAATTACAAAAAATAGGATAGACAATAAATATGAATCCAGAATTTTTAGAAAAGAGTGTTTTTCAAATTCCTATGTACACTTTGAGAGTGACCATCCACTATATTTAAGGAGGAATATTATAAAGGGTCAGATGATAAGGGCCTCACGAATGACTAGTAATAATGACAAGTATTTAGAAGAAATGGAATTTATTCAAGGGTTGTTTAGGGAAAGTGGATACCCTTTGAGGCTGATTAAGAACGTTAAGAGAGAAGTTATGAAAAAACGGAATATTCAGTATCCCCCACTGTTAATATACAATAATGTAAATACGGGTAAGGCAATAACTGATTTTATGAGAACTAATAACAACATTATGGATAATAATGATCTACCCAGGTTGATGCTTACATATTATAAGGGGGTAAGTTGGATACAGAAGGGGATTAATGAGGTTTGGAGAATCTTCTCTAGAATGAGTATGGATTGTTCTATTTTTCAACAACCATTGAGGTTTGGCTATAGGAAAAACCACAATTTTAAAAAATTGTTTGAGAGGAAAAAATCTTTATTACCAAGTGGGACACAACAAAAAGTGGGGACACACAAGTGTGGTAGATGTGCACAGTGTTCGTTTATTATAGGAGAAAAGAAGCTCTGGTTGAGGAATATAGGCCTAAACTTGAAAAGTAATGGCTATTATACCTGCCATACCCAGGGTGTGGTCTATTTAGCCTATTGTTTGTTTTGTGGGAAGTACTATGTTGGAAAAACTGAACGTAAGCTAAAACAACGTATATATGAACATATAAGGGATATAAACAAGAGAAATGATAACAACGCACTGTTCAGGCATACTAGTATATGTGCAAAGGCTAATATCAAGTTTTGGGTCCTTGAAGAGGTTAAGAGAGGGGACAGGGGAGGTGACTGGGAATCCCTACTGGAGTATAGAGAATTGATTTGGCAGCTTAGATTGGATGCCTGTGGTCCCAGTGGGATGAATGATCACCTCTCCATCAAACCCGCATTGAAACTTTTAGCAAACAACCCCAAAAGGAATGAATACATATATACATATACAAAATCAAGCTTTGGCCGAGGTAAATTATTTTATCAAATTCTAGTAATTAGTGGCTTCTTGATTATAATATTAAGTTCATTATATTTATTAATATATATTTATTAATTTTATGGGTAATGATGTATTTATTAATGTATATTTATATAATTTTTTATATATTTATACATGGTATATTTATGTATTTAGTATATGATATAATACATGATTATTACACATTATATGTAAACATGTTAATTTTGTATAGGTTTTATATATATAGGTAGTTATACTATTTTTAAGTCAGGAAAGACATGTTTTCATGGATTTATTATTTACACACATAGTTGCACTATAGGACATTATCCAAAAGGGTTTTAAGTATATATATACAGTTTAGAAATGGTTTTTACAATTTTAATATATATAGTTTGTACAAACTAACATTAACTTCCTATAAATCTCATGAAGCACTTTTTTATCTCAAACATAAATTTGTTTTACATACACATATTTATTTATATATTTTTATGTAATATGGATTATAATACATTTTACATAATGTGTATAAAAAGCAAAGTAAGTTCTTGTATAAGAGTCAACAAGTGAACATAAATGATTTTTATCTGTTTGTAATAATGAAGTTATTATTCAATTTACCAATTAATCAATAGTGTATTTAAGGTATCTATGTTAAGCAATGGATTCTGATGAAGTTTATATGAGTAAGACGAAAGCGCGCTCAATCCCAGTTCGTTTCTTGTAGTTGTGTTATTTTTCGTTTATTAAATACTCTGTCCTTGTTGTAACAACGAGTGGTTTTTACGTCTGTGGAACAACAATTTGTGCTGTTTACTTTGGTACAATTGAGTTTTGACACTTTGTTGGAGGGTAGCCCTTTATAGTAAAGCCAGCGGAGGTGTTTCTGATTTAATATTGTACATTTGGTGGAGAAGAAACTTCCCAAGTCTGTTATACACCTCTCATTTGTTCATTAGTCTAGGTGTAACATCTACAAGACATTATTAAGCTAAGGACCACATAGCCATATTTGTAGCCAACATTCCTATCAAATCCCATCACCTTGTCACTAAAACAGTTGTGGTGGCTGTAATTTACACACTTCCTGACCTCATTACAACTCCTAATGACTCATTCTTTGTTGTATATTTTAGGCCATGTCTGCCTTGCCCAGTAACTATCCTCAGGCTTTACCACTAAGCAAGTTGTTCAGCCCCTTTAATGCAAGTGCATAATTTATTGTTTGTGCATTATTTACCAGTTCTTTTTCTTAAGTAGCTATTTTTATTTTTCTCTGTTATTAACAGACAAAGGTTCAATCCCAATGTGAGTGAGAGGGAAGCTGCAAACTACATCATCAAAATCATTTCAAACTGCTTCCTTAGTAACAGGTTTGTCTACTTCTGTTACTTTTGTTTTTGTTGTGATTTGATTTCTAATCCCCTTTCCCTATTTTGATGATTTTTTTCTTTAGCTTGCACTTTTTGTTGAAGGGTTGCTGGGCTGGATTGGAGGGGGGGTTAAGAACAAAGGGTGAAGTTTAATGTTCAAGGTTTTGTTTTGTGGATGACCTGTACAATATGTTCAGTTTCATGCAGATGTGTTTGGAAAGTTTTTTAAATAAACTAACAACCAAGTGCAGCATTACTAAAACAACTAATATAAGAAAGAAAGTGTAACACAAGAAGGCAAGTTCCAAAGGTTCCACCCAGAATTGTTTAAAAAAACAATTTTAATGAAACATACTAGATCGACTGCCTTTGTCCTAACATAACCAGGACTTCGAATGAATAGAAGTGTTTTAAGTAGCTGGAGCAGACCATGTTACAATGCACATTTTGTGTTATATTGTTACATATTTTGAAGGTGTGCTACTCAGGTCCTGGTTATCTGTAGTATATGTAATAGTATCAGCATAGATAGCGATGCTGTTGATTGGATTGGTTAGTATTTTTGTTTGCATTGCAACTGTAACTCATGTTTATTTTTACTTTTTTGTAGGAGCAAGACGTACGACATGATCCAGTATTATCAGAACCAAATACCCTACTGAAACGTCAGTCAGTCCGCAGAAATTTTTGTGTGACTCTTTTGACAACTACTGTACTTTCTGTTCTCCACAACCATGTGCACTGTTTCTGACGTTTGACCTGCTGCCTCTGTCCACTCAGTCTGGTCAGTAGCTGTAATGCTGTCTAGGCTGTGCTGCTTATCATTCCTATCATTTACTGATGGTCATCGTAAGGCTGTGTGCTGCAGTGTAATTCTTTGTTCATGGGAATTAGTCATAGGCAATTGTCCTTTGGACCAGACTTTGAACGTTTTGAATTCTTCACTGTGGAGCTTCTGTTTTCCTCAAGCTGAAGGTGCCAGCATCATGCTTGGCTATAGTTCTTTTTTGACACAAGAAACCTATGACCACTCAATTCACAAGGGTCAATCAGTTCCTTCCAGGTCACTACAGAGTGTGATAGGTCTCCCAATTTTTGCCTTTTTTTGCATCACTAATTAAGGTTGTTAATGTCGTTGTTTGTATTCCTGCTTGCTGTTTGATGCTTTTTTTTTTGGGGGGGTGGAGTGTTCAATGATATCCCTGAAAAAAAATCAGCAGGTACAATTGTGGGAAACGAAATCCTCCAATGAACCACTATTTACAGTGCTCTTTTGCTGGAACAAAGATCACCAAGTTGCCATTTGAGCATTGCAAGAATGTGAATAAAAAGATATTGCTTAGCTGCATCTGAAATGTCATTGCTTTTTTTGAGCACAAAAAGCTTCTTAAACTAAGACATGCAATGTTTGTCCCTTCCTCTACTGGAGGTGGTCTTCTTTGTGTGTGATGAAAGAAGAAAATAATTCCCCCACAGAAAACATGGACATCTGACAATAGACAAATCTGGAAGGCTGTTAGTTTAAGGAGTCCACAAGTAGGAAGACGGTGTTGGCCTTAAATACCCTCCAAATTCTTCAAAAGTTTAAAGGCATTGGTATCATTTCTGATCCTGAATGGCTGCTATATTAGAATTCTACCTCTGTTAGCCTCTTTGGAGACAGTTGACCACTGGCAATGGGAAAAAAACCAGGATTTGATCATTTCTGTAACTATGCAGTAACCTAACACTGATTGCCAAGCACCCAGTGGATGATATGGTCTTAATTAACCAGCCTTTCTTCCCAGGAAATTGCACAGCTCTCCACTTTGCATATTTATTTATTTAGCTGATGGAAGCAAATGTAGTTACTACTATTTCAGCAATTCTTGCACCTGCAGGGCTTTTCAGTGTATTATTTGACTTTGACATTGGCTTACAGGTATCTGCCCTGACCCCAGTTTTACCTGACTACAGAAAATAATTCAAGGAAGAATACGTGTTGGCATGGTTATGGACTACCCCTGTCCTTCCAAGCTGTTGCACCATCTTTCTAGGGTGCAGTCCTTCCTGTGAAAAGAGCACATCCCTCTAAAGGGACTTCTGGATCTGTTTTGCAAGTTGAAGAGGACCTGGCCTTTTCAGGCCCACTAGACTACTGTACAGATAATAATACAGAGGATATCCTCTTTGAAGAGACCATGAACTTCAGGAGAGAACATTTTCAGTGGTGGTGATGGGGAATCAAAAGTGTTGCCTGTCTCTCAAAAAGGGCAACTGGGACTCCTAATTATGGACTTTTCAAGATCCATAGCCATTCTTTCTGTTATTCAAGTTATTGAGGACTTCTTTGAAAGTGTCTTATTAATGCCAGACTCCCAGCCACCCACTTTTAAAAAGCAGGCCCATTTTCCCAGAGGCCTGCAAATATATAAATGCATATTAAAAGTCCTGTAGCAAATCCTGATGCTCTTTTAGTGTATGCAAGCAAGGTCTAAGTTAATACCTGGGTTCAGTGTTCTCCCTAGCAAGAGGGAAAGAAGGGTGCTTGACCATTTTGGCAGAAAGATTTGTACTTTTCTTCCTTTGGAATCAAAGTCACCAGCTCTCAGTCCCGTAGGATTTAGTATCAACATGATGTCTTTCTACAGATAGAATGCATAAATGCATAAGCATGAATATTCAAGACAAAATCTTGAGAGATAATCTGTGTAAATGGACCTAGACTTCCTTAAAAGTGGGGAACATGCAGTTAAACAGGGCTGTGATGCACCTGTGCCAAGTAAGGGCATCATTAATAAAAATAATCCCCGTCTTAGAATTCCTGCCTTTACAGTGAATGTAAAGGGCTACTTATTCAGTGTATCCTTAGAGAAAGATGTGCTGTTTTCTTTTCCTTTCCATGGTATCTTTAAGAAACTAGAAGGAACGTGCTGGGCAGAGTGCAAGTGAGCTCCCAGAAAACACCTGACTCTTCAAATCACTTCATGGTAGCACAGACTAAACAAAAGATAACATCTGTGAAGAAATAAAAGATTTGGAAGGGTTGAAAAGACTGAGGCAGGCAGCATGGTAGAGGGATATATAGGTCCTTAGTAAGCAGTGAAAGTTGCAAAATATCTAACCCTGTTCTCCTTCTTCCAGCAAGTCAGATTTGGTCTGCACTTAAAACTTTGGGTAAGTGAGCTCATATCTCCAGGATATAAAACAGAATTCTTGGAGTTCTGTTCTGGCCTTGGAATTTCTTCCCTTTATTTTTATCGATTTAATTGTTAAACAGTTGCACTTACAGACTTAAGTGTTGCTTTTAATGTGTGACCTGGGAACACTTTCTAGCTAAGTGACTTGCTCAGAGTCGCACAGTCTGCAAGAGGAAATTGGAGGACTGAAACCCAGGATTACAGGATGAACCTTGTTAACAGTTGATAGCCATAACCATTTGAGTGAGACTGCCACTCCTTTCAAAGTTGGAATAATTGCTATTTGCATGGTCATAGAAAGGGGCCCCAACAAGAGCAGGGCAGAAATTATGTTCTCTGGATTATTCTTGGTACCACAGAAGGATTAATCCTGGATAGTTAACCTATTTTTTTAAGGCTAAACAAAAGGTTAATGTGCAGTCCTTGCTTCGTTACCAGTAAAAACTTTTAATTCCTCTGGATTTGAACAACTATCTGCATATCCCTATTCAGGGGGACCACAGACAGTTCCCCAGGTCTACCACAGGGAATTACCACTACCAGTTTAGATTTGCCACATCTGACTTCTGCTGCACCTAGGGTATTTACCAAGTGCTTAAGACCACTCACTGTTTGTTCATCCAACAAACAAGGAGAGAGAGGTATATATCCCTGTATAGACAATTGCCCGATACAGGCCTTCTCAGAGAAGGAGCTAAAGAGATTTCTGGAATATGCTGCTTTTTACGTAACCAACCCAAGGTTTCACTTGATCTTTTTAACGTTAAGCCTGATCCCACCCTTCACTAACACCTTTCTGGGTACAGTGTTGGATACAAAAGCAGACAAGATGTTCTTGCCTTAGGAGAATACCCCACGTTTGCATCAGTTCCTCACTTGCATTGTGCATAGTATGTTCCTCACAGCCAGTGTCATCTTAAAAGCTTTATATTATGTCAGCTTTAGACCTAACAATCCCCGTGGCTCAGTCTTCAAATGAGGTGACTCTAGTAGTACCACACAAATGTTTGTTAGCAACATTGCCAGAATTTGGAACTGCAAATTTCTGTCTTTCTTGCAGTTGTGAAGGAATTTCTCTGGTTAGAAAAAAAATATCAGAATCACTCCAGGAAATACCCTTTGTGGCTGTGAAGTAGTCTGTCAGTAACATAAATATCTTAGATTAAGTCCCAGGTTTGTATCATCATGCCTAAAGGTGCAAGAACAGTGGTCCAACAAGCTCATATACAAATATATAAATGTGAAAGTGATGGTGGTGATCATAATTTTTGAACTACAAATTTTCACATCAGTGCTTCACCCAGGCAGCCTGTAATGGGTGGTACTATGATGATGTGGCATCTGTAAGAAGGCACTTGCTCTTACCTCTGTTTGCAGATTGCTCGTATAGATGGAAGTTGGGCTAGAAATGAGGCCCTTGTCTCTAGATTATCTTCATATTCTGACATCAGAATACAGTTGGTAGCTCATCTGAATAGGGCTTTCGGCATGCTGCATGAATGGCAGTTGAACAGGAAATTCTTCCCCACTATACTACAGAAGTGGGGATCTTGGAGGGGGCGCAGAATGGCTTCCAAAAGTGCTTTTGGTGAAACATTTTGTGAGTTTTTAACATTGTGAAAGAAGGTGTTGATATATTTTAGACAGTCTGACCAAATTTTTGTCTCTTCTGTCAGAGAAACATGCCATTTTCCACACCTTATCTAAGTACTGGCTAATTTTATTTTCATTTACTTTTATGTTAACCAGGTAAGCAATCAGGTCCTTCTCAACCATGACCTAGGACACAAAGGCAAGGATAAATACAGTACATTGAATTAGTATAATTGTGAGGATATGTGCCATAGCAGTGTAGACCAGTGTTTACATGTTATTTAAGTCTACAGGCTAGGAATGCAGTCCAAAAGCAACACCAATACATTTTTCAAGGTGTTCTACAAAATCCTCCTCAGTTCAAGGTCACGCTACCCTTTTAGTAACAAACAGCTTTAGTTCTCTTCCCATGTATAAGGAATTATACTGCTGCAGTGATCCTTATGATAGATGCAGTATGTCTGTGTGAATATACTCACCCTTACTGTTGAAGTTTGAGTAACCAGAAATCACTGTTGTACTGTGAGCTTCCTTCTTCTTTATGCACTCCCCTTGTATGTTCCTAGATTTCTTATAATTCCAATAGAAGTGGAGTAGAAGAGCAGCACTGCTAAGCTGGGGACGGTGTTTCATCCTTGAAGTAAAGTTCTTCAGACAAGAATTACCCCCCCCCCCCCTTTACAAGACCTCTTCTTGAACACCTAGGGTGATTGGGCAGGTTTCACCGCTGAGCTCAGTATTTCCTGATTACTCTTCCCAGGTCCCTTAGGCACACTTGTTAGTGAACCATTTTTTTTCCTTTGATTTTTTTGTTTTTATACTTGTTGATAATCTTTTGATCCAAAATAGAGCAGAAGATGGCATAGGCTATTGTCCCATTTGCAGCCATCTGTCACATATATACTTTTGACATGGAGAGAGTAGATCATCTGTACTCTGGGAATGTCCAACAGCTCTAGGAGTCTAGTCTGAAGAATGGATGCCCATATGTGGCCATGCTCCACGTATCAGGGATCATACTACAGCCGTGATCTTGTTCCTTAAGTGTCTCTGGTTATGGTGAGTTTAGTTGCACAAGTGTGCTTTATGATGTCTGTTGCCTTGCACATGCCAACTGAGTGCTATCCCAAATTAGGAAGATTGCAAAGGGTTAGAAAGAAAATAAAATCACAATTGTCTTAGTCAGTGGCATGACTGAGGAATGGTCTGGTAGTACGACAGCACAGAGTTCCATAATAAGCCTTGTTTATGGTTACTGACTTGCACCCCTTTCAACTATTTATTTTTTTACTAAATAACCAGAGAGGTGACCACGGAGTATATTGAACGCCAGTTTATTCTTCTCTCCAGACAAGGATGAAAGTTAAATAATCCAAATAAAGAAATACTGCTAAACGTACTAGCTGGATAAAGATAAAACGGATTGTTTTATTAAAGCATGCTGTCGGTAAGCGCTTTCACAAAGGCTTCTTCAGACCGTTAAAATTCAAAGCACATTTAATTAAGACTTCTTATATACAAGTCGATGACATGTTAAACAATCCAATTAATATCAATTAAACATTTAAAGTTGTATCCTGATATTTGCATTAGATGCGAAAGACTTTTCTGTAATTGCTAATGCACCAAATCCTATTATAGCATAACTAAAGACTGGCTGTAATACTAACAGTGCCGACTCGCTATGCATATAAAAACTATATCATTTGCATCAGTAGAGTTAACTTATATAACAGTTATAAACAATAATTACACTCAAAAACATTGCTCTTTATCACTGTATAAAACCACAAACCATATGTCTAGATCACAATGCGTGTCCTTGGTTCAATGACGATATAATTATTCCACTTAGAATTATAATAACTTCGAAGTTCTAATTTCAAGATGTCCGGTATCAAACTATAAATGTGCATAATACAATGGGTAACATATACTACGATGTTACAAATTGTATTGTTGACTAAAACTTGTATTCTAAATGTGCTCGCAGATGGATGCATTAGTCATCTTATCCATCCAAATGCGGAGGTGTATTTCCATACCTTTATATGGTAATAGCACAAACAAACTTGTCATTGGATATATACCTTGTTCTAATGAAAATCACAAGCAAGTCATAACATTTAGTGACCGAACATCTAAAAGTATCATCTAAGGATACAGCCTAATGAACGAGTGCGGCTACATTCATAAAGCAAGTTAAATGTCTAAATTACCGTAAATCTAAATTACAATGAGTTGCAGTTTTTATGTAAATGATGAACAATGTATAACTATGAAAATTTTTTAAAAATATGTATAATATAATATTAATAATTAACCATAATAAAAACACCTAATAATAACCTGATATAAAAAACTATTACAGGGGTATATAAAATAACCGCTTACCCTATCTAGTTGCTTGACTATAGTAAACATTAACTGACTCAACCATCAAGGCCAGTAGTATGGCTCTCAAATTATAGGATGCGTGTCTAAGTCTTGAATATGACAGGGTGAGCAAGAATTACATCCAGTTGTTGTTAGAATTTTTTCAACCTGTAGAAGAACAACTGATCCAATGCATACTGGATCAACAAAAAGATATGTATTTTCAGTACCCTAACACCTTAGTAGATAAAGCACTATCCAATGTTTTGGATGGTGTAGAAGTCTTTGAAAGACTATTATTACAACAGAAAAGGAACAACATAGACAGGGATACTCAAGACTTTTGAACCGGCCAAGTATTCACCTGGCCTAGACCAGGGCAAACTTCCAGACCTGTGACCACTAGGGGAATGAATGACGCCCCATACCTTGGTTCTTCGTAAACCCACACCACCAATAATATTTATGAAAATTCCTGCCACGGTAGTGTGGAAATAGCGGATCCCAATAGAGCACTTCCTGCAACACGAACTGATTCTGCCATGCCGAGTATACCCAATAATACTCCTCAATTGAATACACCTACAATTATACATAAAGATATTCCGAATATCTCTTTAAGTATTGGTCCGCCATTACAACCGGTAGTTCGGCCCAAGAACAGTAACTTTTCAGGACATAACCCTAATATCCATCAAGAGCCACACCACACGACGGGTTTACCCAAATTCCCCCTTCCCATAGCCATGGAGAGGGGGGTCAGGAGAAATTGATCCATGAGCAGAGGGCGGCAAAAGAGAAAGCTGTCAGAAGAAAGAGCACCCAATCAAACATTGAAGAAAATGTGGAATCAGACGGGAATTGTCTGATTTGGAACATTTCACATAAAAACTTAGATCCTCATGAGGTTAATGTACTCAACAAAGGACTTAGTTTTATTCCGACAGTATACAGTCAGCTTATAGATGTATTAACAGATATTAAAGTTTTTACTAGAAATGTTATGCTCCGCTATCAATTTGGAGATAGTAACAATAGGCAGCATTGTAAAATCTTTAAACGACCAAGTGAGTACATTCCGCAGAACCATCCATTTGTTGAGGCATTTTACAACTTAGTTGAAGATGACCTATATAAGGCATATGGTGAAACCCACATTAAGCATTGTAATTATAAGAGACACAGGAATAACTTAAATTGGAATGAGAGGAGAGCATTGTTTCAGTTACAGTGGGATGATACCCTTGTCTTTAGACCAGCTGACAAGGGGGGGGGGCATTAGTAGTAATAGATAAGGAATATTATACTAAAGCCATGATCAGCATGCTCAATGATAGTAACTATTATATCCAAGCAAGAAGCAGACGAGATCAAATACAAGCTACACAAAATGATAAATGAATTAGTTAATAACTTCAATATCAATACGGAAGTAGCAAGATTTTTGGAGGTGGAATTTCCAGCTAAACCACACATACAAGGTATCCCTAAAATTCATAAAGATGGCACAAATCCTCCCATGAGACCCATCGTCTCGGGTAGGACATGGTGTACCGAGCCGTTTACTATATACGTAGAGAAACATTTGAGACCGGTGGTAGATAAGAATCAGTTTATACTAAAGGATACCAAACAATTTCTTCTTGGACCATTACAAATTCTGTAATGAAGTACAATTGAAAGATAACATGATACTTGTAACCCTAGATATCCAATCCTTATTTACAGTTATACCCAATGATTTGGGAGTTTTAACAATTAAAAATTATTTGGTTAAACATAGCGAATACACAGATAGACAGATCTTATCTGTCTATTTTTAGAAATCATCTTGGAGAATAATTTATTTCTGTATGAACAGAATATATACATCCAACGTGATGGCGTAGCTATGGGCACATCTTGTGCCAGTAGCTACGCCAACATGTTTTTGGCCAGTTGGGAGGAAGAACAACTTTTTATAAACTCCTGGCATAAAGAAAAAGTCCACTTTTATCGACGTTTTGTGGACGATGTCTTCCTGATTTGGGAAGGTAGCATGGAGGAATTGTCTGGATATTTGACATGTATTAATAATATGACTACATATTTAAAATTTACGTCACATTCTTCTAGGACTAGAATTGAATATCTAGATATCTTTGTGGAGCGAGTTATGGACACTTATGTTAACACTGGCGTGTATAGGAAACAATGTTACATAAATTCACTGCTCCATCGGTATAGTATGCATCCGAGTTATATATTTAGAAATATTATTAAAGAACAAAGTACGCGCAAATATTATTAAAGGACAAAGTACGCACATTTCCTGTTTGAAAGCTAGTGATGAAGGATACCAGCATGAAATTAATTTATTTAGACAAAGGCTCTTGAAACGTGGTTATAAAGACCATGAAATCAAAAAGGGGTTATTGAATATTAATTTATTGAGGGAAGAAAGAGCAGCACCATATTTTTCTGTGCAAGGTAATTTTAAAGTGCAATACATAGATAGCAAACCACAGGTCATAAAAATACCTATGTTTTTTACAAGTGATGTGCAAGAGATTAGGGATATTATCAATAATCATTGGTGTATTCTCACCATGGACAATGATTTATTAAACATTGTAGGTGAGAAACCTTGCTTCTTGTACAAAAACAAACCCAACCTTAGAAGACTACTTTGCAATACTAAGGTTAAGGCAACAACAAATTCAAGCATTGGTACTCACCCTTGTGGTAGATGCAATTACTGCATATATATTGAGAGAGGTGATAGTTTCATGCATCCAGATACGGGTCAGAGTTTTAAATTTTATGTTACAGCAGATTGCAATACCTGTCATATAGTTTATATAGCCATCTGTCAATTATGCCAGTGTTTTTATATTGGCAAAACCAATAGAGCTTTTCGTACTAGGATACGTGAACACTTATATGCTATTAGGATTCGACATCTAACCAATGCTCTGGCCAAGCATGTTGTATCCATGGGTCAGGACCATACTTTTACTTTTATGGTCATTGACCATATTCAACCTTCTGTTAGAGAAGGTAATATACGTAATCACACAGAAACTAAAGAAAATAAATGGATCATGAGAGTGAGAGCAGACAAGGGTAGAGGGTTGAATGAACGAGCATCCATTAAACCTATATTAAAAGCTAGATGCCTTATTGCCAAGTAATCTCTTCTCATTTCATATTTAACATTATATTCAATATGTTTGTTTCATTGGGCTTGTGTTTAGAAAATCTTAGAATATATCTCAATTATATTGCATTTGTATTTTTGTTTAGTGGGTACTAGGGGATAATATTGTTCATAAGAAGCTGTAGGTTATGATCCTGAGCTATCAATGTATGTTTTTTAAACAACATTTATGTGCACTATATTTTACTAATAATCCAATTGATTGTAGCGTATGTTCTCTCAGTTTTAGGGTACTTAGAGCATTATGACTGACTAATAGATCCGTCAGGTTGGTGATTCTTGGCCGCTTATAGGTTTCAAAGGATTATAGTTGAGCCCTTATTTTTAGGATGCATGAACTTGTCATATTCAAGACTTAGACACGCTCCTGTAATTTGAGACCCATACTATTGGCCTTGATGGTTGAGTCAGTTAATGTTTACTATAGTCAAGCAACTAGATAGGGTAAGCGGTTATTTTATATACCCCTGTAATAGTTTTTTATATCGGGTTATTATTAGGTGTTTTTATTAATATTATATTATACATATTTTTAAAAAATTTTCATAGTTATACATTGTTCATCATTTACATAAAAACTGCAACTCATTGTAATTTAGATTTACGGTAATTTAGACATTTAACTTGCTTTATGAATGTAGCAGCACTAGTTTATTAGGCTGTATCCTTAGATGATACTTTTAGATGTTCATTCACTAAATTTTATGACTTGCTCGTTATTCTCATTAGAACAAGGTATATATCCAATGGCAAGTTTGTTTGTGCTATTACTTTATAAAGGCATGAAAATACATTTCTGCATTTGGATGGATAAGATAACTAATGCATCCGTCTGCGAGCACATTTAGAATACAAGTTCTAGTCAACAATACAAATTGCAATATCGTAGCAGATGTTAGCCAGTGTAATATGCACATTTACAGTTTGATACTGAACATCTTGAAATGAGAACTTCGAAGTTATTATAATTCTAAGTGGAATAATTATATCGTCATTGAACCAAGGACATGCATTTATTTCTAGACATATGGTTTGTGGTTTTATACAGTGATAAAGAGCAATGTTTTTGAGTGTAATTATTGTTTATAACTGTTATATAAGTTAACTCTACTGATGCGAATGATATAGTTTTTATATGCATAACGAGTCGGCACTGTTAGTATTACAGCCAGTCTTTAGTTATGCTATAATAGGATTTGGCTAATGCAAATATCAGGATACAACTTTAAATGTTTAATTGAAATTAATTAGATTGTTTAACATGTGATCGACTTGTATATAAGAAGTCTTAATTGAATGTGCTTTGAATTTTAACGGTCTGAAGAAGCCTTTGTGAAAGCGCTTACCGACAGCATGCTTTAATAAAACAATCTGTTTTATCTTTATCCAGCTACTACGTTCAGCCGTATTTCTTTATTTGGATTATTTAACTGTCATCCATGTCTGGAGAGAAGAATAATCTGGCATTCAATATACTCTGTGGTCACCTCTCTGGTTATTTATTTAGTATTTGCATTTTTTCTTTATTTACAAGCCGGGAGGTGTTCACTCTGTTGGGAGCTTCCATTTATCTTTTTGCTATTTATTTTTTTATTTCACTTGCTCTTGATGCAGAGGGTAGTATCACATTTTGTGGATTGTAAGTTGAGGATTGTGTTATAGACCAGAAGATCCTGTGCAAACTAATCATTCCAGACTGCAAGTCTTAAACTTATGCTGTAATATGTATGATAGCCTGTGGGTGCCACAAGCTGAGAGACTGAGACAGAGTTCATTGCATGGCAAATTTCCTGGCACTTTTGCTTAATACTGTAAGTATTTACTGGATACAGAGATGTATATTGTTTCTTCATTATTTGTAAAGTTGAACAGAGTTGTTTAATCTATTGAACAAATAAAAAGATGTAAAACTATTTAGATTTGCTGTGTTGTATACTGTGATTTCTCTGGCAATCCGCCTCATCACTGTGAGGTATTTTGTTGACTTCTTCCAATGTGATACCTTACAAGTTGCTGTGAATAAACTGTGTTGGAAGTCACTGTTTTAAAAGGTACTGATAGGTGTAGGAGGGGGGGTACCTGTGCTGTTAGTGGTGGAAGTCCCCACCCCCAACCCAAACAATCATTATGACACTTGGATTAATATTAGTAAGGTAAAGTACATAACATTTCACTCGGAACATTTTTGGACAGTGAATTATGGTGGTTTGTGTCATTCGCCCTGACCTAGCTTATTGTATGTATTGTAAATATGTTCTTACTCCAGGGTAATTCACAGGCAGATCTGTTTGCTTTCTCCCAGAACAGACAGATGCCTCTGTTTTGCATGAGAACTCCACATCCACAGGCTTGGAAGGTGGATGTCTTCTCCTTTTCATGGGCGGGGATGTTTCTTTATGCCTTCCCCCTTCACACTGATTCAAAAAGTCCTTCTGAAGATTTAGAGGGACAAGCCAAAAATCGTGCTGGTGACCCCCTTTTGGACAAGACAGCATTGGTTTCCCCTACTATTTGTATTAGCCAAGGGCAATCACCACAGGTTACCTCACCGATTTGACCTACTCACATAAGACATGGGATCCCTCATCCACCCTCGTTGCTCAACCTCAAATTGAATTTGAGTGATAGAAATTTGATCCCCTTTAGACATCTGTATTCAGAGTAATCGATGTCCTGCAGGAGTCCAGGAAACCTAGTACCAGGAGAAATTACTTAACTAAATGGAAAAGATTCTCCAGGTGGTGTCTCAAGAACAAACAGGACCCATTACTTGCTCAGGTACCTGTGGTCCTTTCTTATTTGTGTGAGCTGCTACATTCAGGACTGATGCACTTTTCTGTAAAAGTGCATTTGCCAGCCATCTCAGCCTGTCTCCATTTAGTATCCACTTTGGCATCCAGGCTAGAAGTAAAACTCTTCTTAAAAGGAGTCCTCCATATCAGACATCCTTGTAAGCCTATTCCTCCTTCCTGGGATCTTTAATTTTGTGCTGGAAAACCTCACATTACCTCCCTTGGAACCAGCACCTTTTAAGTTATGTAATTGGAAGCAGTTTTGCTGGTGGCCCTTACTTCTGTCAGGAAGGTCTCTGAAATCAAAGCCGTTATGTCGACCCCTTCTAACCTTATCTTCCATAGAGATAGGGACTCCCTCAGGACCGATCCTTCTTTCATGCCTAGGGTGGTTAATGAGCTGTCCTTGAATCAGACCATTAATCTACCTGTTTTTTTCCCCTCAGCCTCAGAGCTCCTCAAAGGACTTTGCATTCCCTGGATGTTCATAGACAACTGCGGTATTATCTGGACAAGACCAAATCCATTAGAAAGTCTGGCCAGCTTTTTATCTCCTTTAACCCTAGAGCCCTGGCCAAGGCAGTGCCAAAACAGACCATTGCCTCATGGATTTGTAAGGCTATCTCATTTTGCTATTCCCTTTATGGAAAAGAATTGAACTCAAATGTGAAAGCCCATTCTACCAGAGTAGCTGCCTCTTCGGCAGCTTTTTTTCAGGGTCATTGAATACGCTTCCATTTTGGAAGCAGCCACCTGTTCTTCTGTACAAACTTTCACTAAACATTACAAGTTAGACTTGATTCTAGAGTCAGGGCTGGGTTTGCCAGGTCTGTTTTGCAGGGTCTCATTAACTCTGTCTGCCAACCTACCTCCCAGGCTCCTACCTAAAGCTTTGTTACTCTTTCTACTGTTATGAATACTGCAACATGAGAATAGAAGGAGATAGAATAGTTGTGTAAGAACTTACCATAACCGTAGATGTCCTTCTCTTCCATGTTGCAGTATTCAATCCCCCCTCCTAACCCCCTTTTTTGTTTGCTTATATTCCTAAAAAGGGTATAAGAGCTGCAATATAGCTGTACAGCTTGAATACTTTCTTGACTGGTGGTATGTGTGGGTCTGGAAAGCTTCTTTTCTTCTAGCCTCTCAGGGGTACTGCTGTATGCAGCTGTCAGTTCTCAGCTGGGTATGTGCAGGCATCACATATATAGCCGACGTTGGTTTATGGCTCTGACATGCAGTGTTGCATGTACCCCTTATCCACTGACTTTGGTGTACTGGCTAGATGTCGTGTGCTGCAGGTAACAATCCTCCTACTGTTATGAATACTGCAACATGGAAGAGAAGGACATCTATGTTTATGGTAAGTTCTTACAAAACTATTCTTTTTTCACCATGATAGCTCATCATGGTATATGGGGAGTAACAGTGCCTAACACTGGCTTGTGAAGCAGTCCTTTAGGAAAGCTGTGTCGTTCCTATCTTTAAAGAGTCACTCTCCTGTTCGGTACTTGAACTTTGATTTACATTCTTGTCTGTCCTGCAGTCAGACTGGCTGGTTTGGTGACTAAAGTTTGTCTGCTGGAGGATAGTATTCATGCTGTGGTAGTTGCACCAGGTTGTAAGGTGTCAGAGTTAAAGGCCTTTAGTTATAGTAAACTCTGTTTTGTCTTTCAGAAGAATTGAGGGTCCCCTCATGACTAACCCAAATTTTCTCTAAAAAGTGGTTTCAGAACTTTCTTTAAACCAGTCCATTCACCTCACCATTTTATTCTTGAACCTCTGAGGTAATATGTGAATAAATATACACACGCCATATTTGCTGATTGGTGACAAAGCCCTCTGCATTGGATGCTTATTACTCTCTCACCATTCTTTTGTATTTTAATAGCCATTCCATCCAGCTTCAGTGGAAGATTTGTCCTACAAGTCTGGCAGGTATATATTTTTTTATATTCTTGTGTATGTACATCTTTTAGGTTTGATCTGTATATTTTGTTGAACTGGGTGCATGGAATGTGGATATGTCTTCATAGCCTAGTATGTGATGTCACAGCTTATGCTGGTAGGAGACGTATGCACCTCTGAGGGAAGAGATTTTTCAGAACTGTGCCAGGCTGCGGTATAATAGGAAATGGTAGGACTGTGAAGGGCCTTCTGTCAGGTCAGTTAATGTGGTAAGTACATATTTGTTAGGTGTTTAATCAGTAAGTAGAAATCACCTCTGCCAATGCAGAGGTAATCACAATGTAGTGAATGCTGCGGAAAGCATCAGTCTTGTGTATTGGACTTTAATCATGTGGAGTCAAAGCTCTGGAGAAAGATTTCTTTCTCTTAATTTGTAGCAGCCTTAAGATGATTTGTGTTCATTGGAAGGAGTTGTATGTGTTGAATCTCCTACATTGGGGGTGCTGATGTCTTAATCAATGTCAGAATAAATTCCAGTACCACAGTAATAGCTAATGTTAGAAAATGTTTGTATTGAAAACATGCAGGGACACAAGTTGCTACCATCATAGAAACAGTGTGGTATGGCAAGACAAAAAACATCAAACTAGTTTTGGTTAAAACCTTCTTCAGTGCAATCTAAAAATATCATTCTGCTTTAAATTTAGTGCATCAACAATCACTTTTAATATGAACAAATAGAAGAGAACCAGAAATTTAATGAAATCTTGTATAAAAGTAGAAGTTTAAACAAAGCAGGGAACACCCCTGCCTGGTTCTTCTGTTCAAACCGAGCTTGTCAGAGAGAAACCCTCCCACCTTAATCTTGCTTCCATCCCTTCATATAGCCTCCTTTATAACACAGTGTTCTATCAGGGAAACAAACTCTATAATCACCCTACTTATAAAATCCCAACTGACTCCATTAAATGCTCTCTGACGAGCTGAGTTTGAACAGAGGACCAAGGAAGGGGTTTCCTTTTTCCTTGTTGTTCGCTTTATATTTAGAGCCATTGGCTAAGAAAGAAAGGGACTCACATGTTCAAGGATATAATTGGTATGATGATCAATAAAATCTTTATTCACAGATGATATTTTTTACTTGTCTAATTCATAAAAGGACACTTGGTGTTGTGGAACGTTTTGAGACAGTTTAGAGGATTTTTAGCATATAAAATGAAGATAAACTAAAGAATATAGTGGCAAACCGTGCACCCACACATGAATTGGTTCAGGAGTACACATATTTACTGGTAAAACTAAGATGAAGTTTTTAGGTGTATGGATTAAAAAGGACACAATTATAGCATCTAAGGATATGTGGAAGGAGACTCAAGAGAATACAAAAATTGAGTAGTTGAATGTTCTTGGTTATGGATAGCAAGATACAAGCAGTGAAAATGTTTCTAGCCCATTTAGGCTTGTATACAGGTTAGGCTTATTTTATCTGCCTGATGAAATGTTGGTTGTAGTAAAGAGTTGATGGAATTTATTTAGGTGGGGAGGAGGGCAAGAGTTAAGTGGGACAAATTGATTCTCCTTGTAGAACAAAGAAGGTTATAAATCAAAGTGGAAAGGGATGATGATTAAACTGGGGGAGTCTGAGAAGAAAGAAGGATTTTGGGTGCAGTTCCTTAAATACATTAGCTACAAGAGTACAGAATATTCATAAAGTAGGAGAAAGCCAATACAGGGATGGTGATTTTTATTAAAAGGGGTAACTGCAAGTAGGGATATATAAAATAAGAAAAATTGAGTTTACTAGAGAAAATTTGCTAAGGAATCAAGATATTTGGAAGCAAATAACTAGAGAGGCAAAGGTAATGGGTTTGGCTGAGGACAAGCAGGACTGCGGACTGCAGTTAGTGACTGCTTTTCTCAACCGGGGATTGATAACAGAGTATAGGCAAAGAGAAGGTGATGGGGAGTGCTATATGAAAGACCATGGGGATGATTCAGGAAGGTACCACAATATTTGTAATCTGTGTACATGTCACAGTGCCTCTTTTGCTATTCAGCGACCACCCTAACATGTTTCTGCATGATGCTCTAGCAGAAAGGCATGCAGTACTACTTGGGGCTGGCTCATGGCCATGTTTAATGCTAATGAAGTAGTCAAGGGAGAGGCATGTACTATTTAAGCTATGTGCTCTCTCTCTCTCTCTCTCCCACTCCCACTACTGGAACTTCCTCCAGGAAGACATCTACACTTCAAGCAGTTCAAGCGAAGGCCATGTTCAGCTGCCTACCATGAACGTGGTATGGGGATGAGGAGATGGGAGGAGGTACTGCATTCATCCTAAGTGCCTTAATGGGACCAGCATCAGTATGGGAATATGGGGGTGGGGGGAACACTAGAGAACTAGGAATTACTCTACATGTAAGTGTCTGACTACACCAGCATCAGTATGGGGATGGGGGTGGAAAGGAACACGAAACCAGGGATTACTTTCGATATAAGTGCCGTAAATGCATAGAAATCACTATGGGAGATTGGACATGGGCATATTCATTAGACACCAGGGAGACATTATAATTCAGTGCCATGACGGTAGGGATTGGGAGTTGGGGGATTTACTAGACATCGGGGAAATGTTATAATTAAGTGCAGTAACAGTGCCAACATCACTTTGGGCAATCTGGGGTGGGGGTAGCACACTAGCCACTAGGGCAGTGCCATAATGGAACTTGCAGTGTTACAGGGACCAGGGATGGGTGAAGACAATAGCAACCAGACAGTACTAGATAAGTGTTGTAATGGCAGTTCACCTATTACAGGGGTCGGGGTGGGGGGATCCATGGGAGGGCAGTCAAGTCAGGGACAAGTAAGGGGAACTGTTGTCTATGTGAGTTTTTGCTTGTGCGAGTGGGGGGATGCCACTGCCTACATAAGCAGCAGTTTACTACTGTGACATGGAGATCAGGAATGATATGCATATTGCAGTAGTAACTGCAGTTCAGAGTACTGCAGATTAGTTAATAAGATCTTACTTCCTCAAGGCCTGCATGTCTGAATCACAGATTACAGCTGTGTGGGAGAAGGGCCTTCCTAGCATGAGCCATAAGGCTCACACTAGGCCCTTTAATGAATTCACAGATGACCAGTATAGTTTACATTTCAGTCTAAGACAGAAGCTGTGCTGTTTAGAAAGGGGAAGATTAGTAGGGCATGCAAAATATTGCATGATAACTGTAATAATCAGACAGAAGTCGGAGAAGATTCGGAAGATAAATTGAAAAGCAAACATAATGGGAGGACATCTGTATGGCTCCTAAGAATGCAACAAAGTCCAGAAAGTTTAGGATTTTTTGCTTGGAAGTGTCTGTATAGGTGTTTTTATACTCCAAGCAAACCAGATAATTTTTCCTGATGTACATAGCAGGTGCTGGAGGTGTGATGGGAAAGTGACAGATATTTGGTAGCATGCTTTTTGGAATGTAATGAGTTGGCAGATTTTAAAAATTCCTTAGTGTACTTTGTCAGAAATGTTTTTATTTTAAACACCTTTATTGAATTATCACTTGTGACATAGATTTACATTTATGTAAAAGTAATCAAACTGTATTATAAGTTCATGTTTACAGACATTATATTCCACATATAAGCAACATTGCATTATTCAATTCCTGCCCCCACCTTTTTTTAACAAGAAATATCTTTATTAAACCATCAATTACGGCATAGGCAATCAAGTCATACAGTTATATAAATGAAAACAAACCACACTGACACAATCCTAGTTGCAAGCATTTTACATCACAAACCATACTGACACACTCGCAGTTGTACACATTATACATAACTTACAATCTACCCAATCATTTTCAGTCAAACATTACATAGCTCATTTAAGTCCTACCTTCTTTTAAACCTCGTTCCTACCCTGTATGTATTGTTCCCACAATTCCCATTTGTTTCCTTTGTAGTTGCTTCTACCCTTTTCTAAAGATCTCAATTCCAGTTGTTTTATCTCTTTGTCAGAAATGTTGAAAGAAGAAATAGTTGTAAATAAGGAAATGCTTCTTTTGAGCTGTGATAGGGGATACAGATTGCTAAGACACTGTAAGACCTTACTACGTTTCTTACTATTGGTTGCCAAAAAAAGCAATTGTTAGAAAATGGAAATCAAAATCTAAACCGTCACTGAGGTACTGAAAACCATAAATCAGATAGAAAAACTGATGGTGGGATCTTTAGAAAAGAGAAGGAACAAATTACTTAGCAATAAATGGAAATTCTGAGAGTACTACTTACAGGTGCAGGAGTGATGTGTAAGGGAAGGCAAGAACTGAACAATTTATACAATGTTAAATTGAGTGATTATTGTTAAAAACAAAACATGTACGTATAATGTATGAAACTGAAAAAAACTTTACCATGGTCTATTTTCTATTTATGTATACATACCTGTGTCATTGAAACTATGAGGATCTAATGAAAATGTTTAGATTTTCAGAACCCCCATCCCCTTTAAAGGACATACAAAAAGATTGTGTGCACTTTCCAAAAATTAAGGTTACCCCTCCAGATAGGAACAGTTCCATATCGACAGCTATTTCCACAGGTATTACCTATAAACAATTAAGGATAATCATGCTAAAGTACATGTTGGAGCCTGTGTTCCCACTTACACTGGTTGCTATATTTTCTTCTTTATCTATGTTACTCTCGAAGATCTGAAAAAAAAATGTCTTGTATATTTTGAAGAAATATTAATTAAGAAAAAGTGCACCATCTACCTTTAAATAAAATAAATGCAATAAATTGTGCACTGTTATGTTAAGTGCACTGAAGTACTAAGGTTTATGGTGTGACAGTGACTTGTACAACTTACTCACTTCCAATAGTTCCAAAGTTTATTTGCTTTTCACTGAATTGCTTGGCAGTGTTCCTTTAACTGTTACTTGTACTTTACCTTATACATTTAACTTAGCATGCAGTGTTCAAACTTTTCATGATTAATTTCTTGTGCCTGCAGACTGCTCATCTTCGAATAAAAGCAGTGGGTAATGTGGAAAACCTAGTAACTTTGCAAATTCATGAAATGCCTTTGCAGATTTAATTCAGAACACACTGTTCAGATCTCTAACGGTTAATTTCTTTCACCTGTAGACCTCTAGTCTCCAACTGAAAGCTTTTGCTAATGGAAAAAGATGTAATGACTTCGCCATTGCGAAGAGGAAATATCCTTTTCCATGCCTTTTGTCATTTTGTCTTATTTTTCAAACCTTTTTGCTTAAAACATGTCTGTAACTTAAACTAAGACATTCACTTCTATAAAAATGTGTGTGCCTTAAATTTTGCATATAATATGATTAATACCCTTTTATATTCTCCATGTCAACAGCTAAAGATCATAATGTTGTGTTAAATTTAGCTTGTTTATTTTCAGCCTTTCTTACCTTATTGCAGTATAAAACATGGATACAGTACAACTAAGAAAAAGTCCTTTCATTAATATATGTCATGAACACGTAAAGACTCCCCATCTCATATTTAATGTATGCCTAACTGTTCACTATACAAAATTGCTTTACTATGTGACATGCAATTTACTTTATGAATTTTTATACAAATATTAATAAGAACAAAACTGTTTTAGTTATCATTACTTCTTTAGTCTAAACATTAGTGACAAAAATTGGGATTTATGCTTTAGAGTTCACTCACCAATTTAACAAAATCTTTCTCGGCCAGTAATAGATTTCACATTTCACATCTATTGTGTATCTAGTGGGATCACTGCTTAATAGTCCACAATTTATTTACCAGTTTACAGTGTTGCTGTTTTTTTTTCCTGATCATCTCCATCTCCCAGCACCAGTCTCTACTTTAACTCCAGGATACTTCTGATGCTTCTAGTCAGCTCCTGTAGTTTTTTTTTTTTTTGTCATCAAGCATTTACCTTTGGAACAAATGAAAATGTTTTACTGGCAGTCTCTCTCTTTGAGCTTTGTTATTATCAGAAGAATGAGACATAGAGTCCCTTTCTGCTTGATAGCTGGACTCATTTTCGGCTATTTTTTATTTTAATTTTATCATTAACCTGTTCTGCATATGAAAATATGTTTCATTGTCCAGTAAAAAAGAAAATAAATATAATATTTTGAAGACAGTTGAATCTCACACTTGCCTCTTAACATTCCCTGATTGCTAGGATTAAGTAACTTTATCTCCTATGTGGTGTACAGTGAATAATCATTTTTTGCAAACTGATTTCCCCAATTTTTAATACTTTTCCCTTCTTCCGCAGTTCTGTCAGAAGCAATTTCTCCTGCTGGCATAATTCCATGTTTACTAGTGTAGGTCTTGTCTGCTTCCTCATGTCTAGGTTTGGAGCATGTGCATGGTGTCCCCTCTCAGTTAACAAGTCCTGCTGTTAGACACCAATCCAATTGCTTAATAAAATTAATGCAGTCTGTTCTTTCCAGTTTCTCGAGTACAGCAGAAAATCTCAAAAGTTTTGTCTGTGTGCTCTGTCTTCTAACTGTACTATTTTTTGAAACGGCTCTTCTTGAGACGCCTCAGTCTGAGCCAGACTTTTCTTTTCAGTATCTGATTTTTGCAGATGTTCTTTATCACCACTATTGCAGTAGCTCTTGGGCTGTATGGGTTGTTTCCTGCCTAGCAAACAACCAGTAAGCTTCTTTTCAGTATCTGATTTTTGCAGATGTTCTTTATCACCACTATTGCAGTAGCTCTTGGGCTGTATGGGTTGTTTCCTGCCTAGCAAACAACCAGTAAGCTTCAAAAAGCTCTGCCCCCCCCCCCCAACTCCTTCACTCTGACTGCTGATTGGCTAATCCCAAGAAGTGAAATGACAGTGTGAAGCTTTTTTCAGTACTTTCTTGCCATCTCTCTGGCTTTACAAGTGCAGCAGTTAGCTTAGACTGTTGTTTCTGGCAGACAAGTCTTTGTAGGGGAACCTGTCCACTCAGAATTTATTGCACATTTTCTTATTAAGAAAAATTATTTGTATCTGTTTTCTTGCTAAAAGCTGTATTTCCCTTTTAAGTAACTCAGTATTTTTCACAACAATGGACGTTTCCTGTCAGGTACCTATTTTTACTTGGTGTTTGTTTATGTATTTGGAGCTAATTTTCTGAAAAGTTATTTATTGCTTTTGTAAATTTTGACTTTTGTGGAATAGAAAGTTTAATGGAGGAACAGGTGGATTTTTAGGTGTAATTGTAATCCTTATGCTTTAGTTCATGACAACATACATGCCATTTTTGTTCTGTCACTGTGTGGAGGTGTGTGAGCAGTACTGACAGGGGAATTCTATTCTAATTTTACTTTTTATAATTTAAGAGACTGTGAAAAGTGTGAGAGTATGTGTGCTGCTTGTGAACACTCAGTGACAACCTACCTTCCAACCCGGTCTCTCCAGCAACTCTTACTGTATTTGTTGTGTCTTCCCCTTTTATTGCATAGATACTCATTCTGGTCCAGTTGGCTGTTTTTCTGCAAAACCTAGAAAGAAAAAAATCACTTACCAAGGAGTCCTTGTCGGTGCCTTGGACTCATTTTGCTACTATGCTGATAGCCTAGTATCAGCCTATGAACCTATCTGCCCTAGGGCATTTATAAGCCTAGCTAGAGTGTGTTTGGCCTTTCGCCACCCTTTTAGATTAGTTGACTGTGCCTCTGTATAGTAGGTCACAGAAGATAGCCCTTTTAAGGTTAGCTTACTGTGCCTCTGTCTAGTAGGGACACAGAAGAGATTCCAGGGGTAAACCTATGCTCTCCCATCCACTCGTCAAGATTTCTCTTGAAGAGGGTCATTGAGGGGCTCTGCCTAACATGGATTGGGATTTTGTTCCAGAGTGAGGGGAGCCTCTGGGATATGAATCTGCCCCTCCAGCAAGTCCTATTTATTTCTGTGCTGAGGTTTAAGTCCCTGGAGCATGTAGCTCTAAAGGATTTGGAATTCCTGAGGTGGAGCATGTCCATTAATTCTGGGTTGGACATGGCTTTATACGTCAGGCACAGATCGCCTCTGAGTAGGCGGTAAGCAACTGAGTAGAGCTGGAGTTTCTTCAGCCTAACTGCGTAGGGCATCTGTTTGAGTCCCTTGATCCTCTTGGTGAGGTACTTTTGGGGTCTTTCCAGTTGCTGCAGGTGTCTGGTAAGGTACATCCCAAATGGGGCATTGTATTCAATTATGGGCCTGATGAGTAGAGGGGCACAATGACCTCTCTTGATCTAGATGTGAACCCTTTCTTGATAAGGTGGGCTGTATAGAAGGTCTTTATAACCACTTTGGCAACGTGATTGTCAAAGGAGAGATTGCTATCTACTTGGGTCCCCAAATCCCTAATTACTTCTTCCATACTTAATGGATTACCACCTATGTGGTAATTTGTGGGCACACTGTTTTTCCCAAAGGGGATGACTATGCACTTTTTGGCATTTAGCTTTAGGCCATGGCTCTGGCACCAGTTATCCATCTCTGTGAGACCCTTTTGGAGAATGCTTGCGTCAGTCAGTGAGTCGATTATGGCACCCAGTTTGCAATCATCTGTGAACTTGGTCAGCCATAGTCCTCCCGTGTTAGCCTGTACCTCAGAGACATATATACCAAAAAAGAGAGGTCCCAGGACTGAGCCTTGTGGGACGCCACTTGTAACTAGTTTAGAGTCTGACATGGCACCTGCAGTTCTGACCATGTGGGTTCTATCCCTGAGCCAGTTTGCAACCCATCTTGTGACATAGGGGTTGATATTTAAGCTGGTGAGCTTATTTATGATGCCCGAGTGGGTATTGTGTCAAAGGCTTTTGCGAGGTCCGGGTAGGCTGTGTGGACTACCTTCCCTTCATCTATGGCCTTGGTGACTGTTTCAAAGAAGTTGACCAGGTTCAAGAGGCAAGATCTGCCCTTAGCAAAGCTGAATTGGGTAGGATCCAGTGTTTGGAGGTTCCCAGTGTCTTTGTTTATGAGTTCCATGATACGCTCCATAGCTTTGCAGACCAGGCTAGTCAGGCTTATAGGGCGATAGTTTCCGGGGTCCGTTGTGGCACCACCTTTGTGGAGTGGGACCAATGTTGCTGTACGCCATTCCTTGGGTACATATCCTGTAGTAAGGCTGAGATTGAACATTGACTTTATGTGAGGGTTCGGTTCTTCTTGGAGCTCGTGTAAGACGCAGCCTGGGACACCATCCGGTCCCATTGATGCTGTGTTTTTTGCTTTGGAGAGGGCAGCTCTCACCTGTGCATTTGTGATGTCAGGGAGGCTACACTCTGTTGGGATAGACATTTGCTCTTTTGTGGTGGAAGGGGGGGGGAGTTTACACTGAACCTGTCTGCCAGGATGTTGGCAATGTCTGTGGGTTCAGTGTATTTTTTGTCATTTGCACTAACTCAGAGCATATCTGGGAGTTGCCACCTGGTTCCTGACATAACTAAAGAAGACCTTGTGATTATCTTTAGCGTCTTGTGCAATTTTTCTTTCGAAGCTGGCCTTAGATGATTTTATGAGGGATCGTAGTTTCTTGCTAGTACTGATCAGAGATGCCTTCCCTTTTTGGGATTTTGCTCTATCATGTAGTAGCTTCCTCCTCCTGTTGTATAGCTTATTTATGGCTGGGGTCCACCAGACAGGTCTCCTGCCTTTGGAGGAGTGAGTCTTGGTTTTATTTGGGATAGCACAATCCATGCATTCCTGTAGGTGTCCATAGAATGCATTTGTAAAGGATTCTGCGGTTTGGGCCGTATTTTCCACTGGCCCGGGGGCTTTGAAGGATTCCACCTCGGTTTTGAGAAGTGTGAAGTTTGCTTTTGAGAAGTTCTTCACTGTGGTTTCCTTGGCTCGGGTTGGGGACGGGATATGGATGTCCAGTGAGATTAATTTATGGTCAGATCTTACCAATGAGGGTTATACCTCTGGTATGGAACATAGAGTCCCCATGTTGGTGATGATCAGGTCCAATATGTTTTCCCCTCTTGTAGGAGTAGTGACCAGTTGTTCCATAGCATTTGAGTTTATAAATTCTAGGAACCGTTGGGTGAGGGTGATGGGGCGAGTAGTGCTCCCAGTCTATGTTTGGGTAGTTGAAGTCACCCAATATAATGGTGTTTGGAGAGACCTTCATATTCTCCAGTGTTCTCAGGAAAGCCGAGTGGGGTTCCTGAGTTTGGGAGGGTGGTCTGTAGCAGGCTACAAACTGAAAGGCAGTTTTGCCCACTGTTAGTTGCACATGGATGGTCTCCTATGCTTCGTGCAGTGCCACTAACCTGGAGGTGTGGGTATCTTTGATGAATATGGATACCCCCCTCCTTTTGTGGTTCGGTCCGAGTTTTGGGGCCGAAAAGCATGGTATGAGGTATAACCTGGTAGTGCTGGGGTGCTCTCGGGAGCCTTGAACCAGGTTTCGGTTACTGCACAGATATCTATATTCTCCATACTGAGGAGAGCCTCGAGTGCATGCATCTTGAGGTTTAGACTTCTGGTGTTGAGCAGCATTACTCTTAGTTTCTTTTGTCTTGTGTTGTCTATGGAGGTGGGTTTGTCTTTTGAGCCTTGCCGAAAAAAGGCACTGTGGGGGTGGCAAAGAGCCTTAGCCAGTATTCGAAAGCCCAGGGGTGACAGGTGCAAGCCGTCCCTAGCAAAGCAATGTGGCTTGTCGAGCATGTCATCCCAGGCTGACAGACACTGGATCCCCTTTGAATGACACCAATACTTTAGCCAATTGTTAAAATTGATCATTTTGTCTTTATACTGTGGCATCATTCTTGGTGAGGGTAAGATGCTACTCAAGGTCAGGGTCATACCGGCCTGGGCAACATGATCAGAGAGCTCGTCTGTCTCTCTTCATGTAGTCCAGGGAGGTACGTCTCAGGTCATTCACACCAGCATGGACAGTGACGGAGTCATATTTGTACTTGCTTTGGAGTGACCTGAGTGCTTGTGTTATGTGGTGGATCCTGGCACCCGACAGGCAGCTTACAGTGACCTTCTCCTTGTTTAGCCTGGTGAGTGGGACGTCAGTGTGTCTGACAATAGAGTCCCCTATTACAAGTGTATTAGGTGTGTTGTTTAGCCTTAAGGGCTGTGACTGTGTGGCACACTGACTTTGTGAATTATGTGATGGTGTGGGGTAGCGGTTGCTTGGATGTCTGCTTTAGAGTTCTCTGCTGCTTGGGCAGATTTTTATTTAGAGCCTCTGAGTATGTTTTTGTGTGTTTATATGTTTGGTTTGCTGTTGCAATAGGTCTATGTGAGACTGGATTTGTGGTGTGAGTGCTTACCTTCTCCTCCTGACTGACTTCGGCAGTACTGGGTTGAGAGAGCTCAGCCTCCAATTTGGCTATATAGTTGCATCTCTCACACATATTTGAGCTTGTTGGGAGGAGGAGAGGGTGGTCTGTGTACATAAGGCAGTTGTAACATTGCCTCAAGATCTCCAGATTCACCAGCTGGACTGGAGAGTAAACCCGAAACTGACATTTGGACATGCCAGAATAGTATAAGGAACTACTTTTTGACTGATCAAAAAGGACCAATAGGGAGCCAAGTACTTAAAGGGAGTATAAGAGGGTGTAGTGCTTTAGTTTATTAGTGTTTACTTATAAGATTACTTATACGAGCAAGTGCAGGGCTTTAGAATGAAAATAGAGTGCTTACTTTGAGATTTAGAACAGTTCTAAGGGAAAAAGTGAAGAGCAGACTTTGTGGAGTCGGGAATATTTTAAACCCGTTTAAGCGGCGCTGCCCGATGCTGCGCTATGTGCAAAATCACGCAAATGCAGGTTTTAAAGCAGGGAAACTGAAAGAGATAGGAATTGATCCAAAACGGCCAATGAGCTACTAGTTTCAGGGCTGAGACCACTTCTCCATGGACTGATAGGCTGCTCAAAGCTCCCCACTCTCTCATTGGTGAACAGAGAAGCTTCCTCCTATCCAAGTAAGGTTATGGGCAACACAGGAAACTATACCACAGTCCGGAATCAGCAAAACCTGAAATCTGGACTAATCTAGTTCAGCAAAGGCGGGAAAAGAGAATTTTTTTTGTTTTCTTTCAGGAAACAGCAGAAAAACACACAGGAAACACTGTAAATGCTATAAACAGGCTAGCGTACTTTAATGTGCAGCCTACAACAGTTATACAATACAAAAAGGACTTAAATTGATATAAAACAAGTGCAAAAACTGTAAAAAGCAGAAGGCAAATGCAATTTAAACTTTTTAAAGCACAGATCAGTTAGAAATTCGCTTTTTAGGCTGGAAAAGGCAGTCGGAGCAAAAAAAATACTTAAATCTGGAAAAGTCTCTCTTGGGTCTCTCTGCTGCCTGTATCAGTCTGCAGGACACCACGAGGAGCTGTGCGGAGTTGTATACTGGCGCAAAACCGTGCAAATGCGGGTTTTAAAGCAGGGAAACTGAAAGCGATAGGAATTGACCAAAACAGCCAATAAGCTACTAGTTTCAAGGCTGAGACCACTCCTCCAGGGACAGATAGGCTGCTGAAAGCTCCCCACACTCATTGGGAGAAGCTTCCTCCTATCCAAGTAAGGATATGGGCAACACAGGAAACTATACCACAGTCTGGAATTCAGCAAAACCTGAAATTTGGACTAATCTAGTTCAGCAAAGGCGGGAAAAGAGAATATTTTTTATGTTTGTTTTTTTCAGGAAAAAGCAGAAAAACACACAGAAAACACTGTAAATGCTATAAACAGGCTAGTGCACTTTAGTGTGTAGCCTACAACAGTTATACAATACAAAAAAGACTTAAATTGATATAAAACAAGTGCAAAAACTGTAAAAAGCAGAAGGCAAATGCAATTTAAACTTTTTAAAGCACAGATCAGTTAGAAATTCACTTTTTAGGCGGAAAAAGGCAGTCGGAGCAAAAACAGAGAAAAAAATACTTAAATGGAAAAGTCTCTCTTGGGTCTCTCTGTTGCCTGTATCAGTCTGCATGACACCACGAGGAGCTGTGCGGAGTTGTATACAGTAACAAACTTTTTAAATCACAGATTCGGTAAAAAAACTGGCGTTTTAGGCAGAATTAGTTAAGAGAGCAAGAAAAGCAGAAAAGTGATACTTAATCACTCCAAAGTCACTATTTTGTCTCTCTGCTGCTGTAGACTCTGCAGAACACCTGGAAGGCACTTTCTGAGTGGAATACAAGCGTAAAAACTGTGCAAATGAGGTTTTTATAGCAGGGAAGTGAAAGAGATAGAAATTAGCCCAAAATGGCCAATAAACTACTAACTTCTGGGCTGAAACCACTCCTCCAGGAACAGAGAAGCTGCTCAAAGCTCCCCTCTCTCACAGGTGAACAGAGAAACTTCCTTCTATCCAAGTAAGGTAATGGCAACACAGAAACTTGTAACACAGCCCTGGATTCAGCAATAACCTGAAAACTGGACTATACTAGTTCAGAAAGGCTGGAAACAAGTATATATATATTTTTTTAGAAAATAGAGCAGATACAATCAAAATTAGCCAATAACCTACTAACTTCTGGGCTGAAACCACTCCTCCAGGGAGAGATAGCCTGCTCAAAGCTCCCCTCTCTCACAGGTGAACAGAGAAACTTCCTTCTATCCAAGTAAGGTATGGCAACACAGAAACTTGTAACACAGCCCTGGATTCAGCAATAACATGAAAACTGGACTATACTAGTTCAGAAAGGCGAGAAACAAGTATATATATACATATATATATATATATATATATATATATATATATATATTTCCCCCCCAGAAAATAGAGCAGATACAATCAAAACAACACTTTACCCAATTAACCAGTTAAAAAGCTTAAAACTGAGCCCTGTTCCAGCAGTCTTCAATCAGACAAGTTCTAACTGCACAGTCCTGCCACTAGGGTACAGAGAAACCTTCTCCAAAAAAGATGGCCTGGATCAGTGCACAAGTTATACAAACAAAGCTAGATCCAGCCGGCTTGAATCTAGTCTATGTTACAGCAAACAAGGCGTACCGATTTCAGAAAGAAATAGTTCAAGTAAGCATGCACAGTAAGCCTTTAACCAGAAATTCCCAGGTCAGAAGGGCAGAATCTAGCCTCTCCTCCCACAAGAGTGCAGACTACAAACCTTCTTAATGAAAATAACTGGCCTGAAGCCCAAGTCCTTAACCCAGAACTAATACACTTTTAGAATAACAGACACTGAGCCTTCAATCATCAGTTCCCAACTTAGAAGGATGTACACTACCTGTCCTACCACAACAGTGCAGACTACAAACCTTCTTAATGTAAAACAACTGGTTTGATGCCCAAGTGCTTAAACCATGGGCCTTAGAATAACAGTTACAATTTAATCAGGCTACTAACAAGCAGTAATAAAGGCAGCAGAATAAATTCAATTGAGTACTTTTAAGAAGAGGCAAAAGCAAAATAAGGTAATAAAGTAGGAAGAAACACAAATACAGTAAGGCAGATGAAGTGCAAATTTTTTTTTTTTGAGACGGAGGAAACAGCAGATTAAGATACTGTAGGGGAATTCCCTTCCCAAGTGCTCTCTCTGTACACTGCAGAGGAGATGGGACTGGTAGGAGTATCCAAAATCAAAATTTGATCTCACTGTACTCAGTTGAGTGAGCAAATGAGATGGGTCCAGGAGGAGTGTGCAAAAAGAGATTTACAGCAAGGGTGGGCAATTCCAAGGCCACTGCAGAGAGACAGAGACACAATATTTACTGAGTCAGACACACAATATTTACTGACTCAAATCTTAAATAAGTGCAGAAAAATATACTTAAATCAGCTTGTGTCCAGTTGATATATGCAGACAAGTCTCAGTAGCCAGCAACTCGATTTAAAATGATTACTAGAAATGTAACCAACACAGATTTTAATGCTAGCAGAAACCCCCAAGCTAACTAACATCCCATTCCCATTCCTCCTGTACTGCCAGCCCTGAAGGATGTGTTGTATAATGTAACTCAGGCTAATAAATGTATTTTCTCTCTCATCTTAGAGCTGATCCAGCAGCCATTTCAATAGTGTCTGTTGCTGGCAGCAGGCTTGTCCTAAATACAAAGCTTATACCTAATTATAAAGAAAAGTGTTGAACGTATATGTAAGGGAATGGTTTCTACTTCCACTTTATCCTTCAGAATTCTGAATTACTAGGCATGTGTGTGGAAATTGATGCTTTGCCATATGGACAGTTTGAGGGAAATACCTTCCATTCTTCCTACTGAAGAAATCCGTTTTTTGAACCAAACTGTTTCTTTCCATTCTTGGGTATATAAACATGGTTTTAAGTGTGTATGATTGTGTAGATAGTGTGTATAGGACCTTAGCTACTGCTACAGTATTGAGAAGATATGTTTGTGTGTATAGCCAAAAGTTTGCTGAAGCAGTAGTCTTGAAGTCTTGGATTCAACTTCAGATAAGGAGGCATCTGATCTGTTTGGATCTTTTGTTATCCAGGTTCTCAAAACTTGTGAAGAAAGGGGACTTGATTCATGGAGTTGTTTCTGAGATATTTCAGGTTACCCTAATACAAGTTTTATAGGCCTCCAGATTACACAAAAAGCCAAATAAGCATAAACAGTATTTTTCTTGCAAAGAAAATGCAAAAAAGGGATGTTTGGTGGGTGACAACAACAAATAAAACAGGGTCTTTTCAGAAAAAGGGACAAACCAATAGTACAGAATTACTATGCTACCATTTCCTTACCCTACTCACTCTCCCCTGCTAGTATAGGATCATACAGAAAACGATGATCAGTAAATTACAACAAGTAGATATTGATTTACTCTTGATAAGATGGATAGCTACAATTCTAATAGGACATGGCAAACAAGTATCATGCAGCAAATGGACAGGTGGAATCTTTGGTTACAGGGCGTCCCACATGGCTCTGTCCTAGACCATTACTTCGTTAGATTGTATATTTCAGACCTGCTTTTTTCATCTGAGGTATTCTACAGTCTGTATGCAGATAACCTGAAATTGGGTAAACTGATTACATGTGTTACACACAGGGCGTCTGCAAAGGAACTTGACTAAATTGACCATTTGGGCACAACAGAATAATATGCTGATAAAGATATAAAAAAACTAAGCATATGAGATTTGGGAGACATAAACTGAAAGATGAATATTTAATACAGCACACAGTGATTGAAACTGTAGATTCATTTAAGGACCTGCATAGATGGGTAGATCCAGCTTTGAGCTTTTCTAATCATATCAACCAATTGGTTAATGATAGTTATAGAACTATATGTTGTATAAAATAATTTATAAAGTCTAGAAAATCAGAAATTATGAAGTCATTTTTAATTGCATTAGACCCAAACCTGAGTATGGCTCTGAATCTGTTGGCCAGTATGTTGGCAGTATCTGTTGGCTCAGTATAGGAGGTACCATTGTGTAGTAACTCAGAACAAACCTAGGTATTGCCGTGGAGATTCTTGATATAACTGTAGAAGGCTTTGTGGTTGTTTTTAGTGTCTGCCGCAATTTTGCCTTCATAGCTGGCTTTAGAGGTTTTGATGAAGGATCTCAACTTTTTGTTGAGGCTAATAAGGGGGTTTTTCCATTCTTGGGACTTCACCTTTTTCTGCAACAGTTTCTTCCTTTTGTTGTAGAGTTTATTAATGGCAGGGGGCCACTAGATTGACTTTCTTTTTTTTTTTGGAGGAGAACTTCTTGGTTCTGTTGGATATGGCTAGTTCCATGCATTGATGTACATGTTCATATAGTGCATTGGTGTATGATTCGGCAGTCATGCATCTATTTTCCATTGATATGGCTGCAGTGAAGTTAGCTACCTCTGTTTTTAGGAGTCCAGAGTCAGCTTTGGAGAAGTTTTTCATGGTAGTTACCTTTGCGGGGGGCATGGGTGAGATGTGGACTTCCATGGTGATTAGTTTGTGGTCGGATCTAACCAGGGAGGAAATCTGCATCAATTCCTTGATTTTTTTTTTTTTTTTTTTTTTAATTGCATTGTTATTTGTTGCTCAATTAGATGTCAGATAGGATGGGAAAGTGCAGTTGCAGTAGGCAGATTCCCTACAAGAATCTCCACTCCCAGTGCCTTTTTCTGTGTAGGCGCAGAGAACAACTATAGGAAGTGTATGATCTGCCAACCCTTTTCTCCGAAGACCTTACAAACTTGACTTCCGTTTCTTAATTTCTACATGGAGACCCAGCATCTTAAGTACTTCGCCTAGGCAAAGATGGTGGACCCTTCCAACCCTGACATCCCACCTGTCCAAAAGACAAAAACAAGGCTTAGGCCTAATATTATGACTACCCAGTACCTTCTTGGATGCCTGCTACAACAACCAGAGGCTGGTATGGCATCTGAGGTTCACACATCCAAAATGACTGATGCTGCTAACAATAGTAAGAAAGGAGGAACTTCATTTAATTACCTCAGAAGGACCGCAAAGTGTTCCACAGATTCTTGTTGGAAAACACTGGAGTCTGTTTCTTGAGGCATGTCAGGGGTGGATGCCTGCATATCTAGTGAAAGTGGACATCGCACCTTGAAAGAAAAAGAAAAAAACCTAAAAATGTTTTCTCTCCACAGACATCCTCTGATGAGCACTCTGGCCTACTCTTCTCAGATCCACTTGCCAGGACAAGTGGCTTCTAATGATGAATACTCTTGATGTTCTTCGTCTCACATTGCTGCAGTCATAACCTGTGGGGGTAGTCCGCTGTCCTCGGTCGGCCCGAATACCAAAGTGTTAGGCTGGCGTCGGTCATGGTCGCTCAGATCTGACGTCAGTACGCCGAAGTATTAAAGCGCATGACCGACGCCATATCCTCAGTCTTTCTTGCCGCATGGTCCGAAGCAGAAGCAGCGTTTGCAAGTGCCGTTCGGCGTCCTGAAATTTTCGTATTCTGAGTTTCAGACCGAAGACCAAGTTGGGCTAAGTACCCTGTTGGGGAATATTTTTGTCTTTTCTTGCCTCAGTTAATTCCGGATGTCAGAAAAAGTTAATAATTGTATTTTTTGTGGGAAACAGATACCTCATAGGGATTACCACTCTCTCTGTATTCCTTGCTTGGGGCCTGAGCACGACGTAGTCGGGTGTCGCTTTTGCGCTAGATTTAATAAGCGCACCATTAAACGCAGGTTAGATTGTGCTAGACTTGTTTTCGGTAAGCGGTGTAACTACAACATGCCGTCGGATGCTCCGACGCCCGCTACCGCTAAGAAGCGAATAGACAAATCGTTAAAGTCCAAGCAGGATGAGTCGTCCGTTGCGGACGCTGGTCCTTTGGAAACGGTGGAATCTGTGGATCCAGCCGAGGTTTCCGTTGAATCTCAGGGGGAGCCTTTACTCTTACAGGAGGTGGCCTCTCAGGAGTTAGGTCAGGCCGAGGGGGCCTCTCAAGTCTCTGTAGTCCCTTCTTTACATAAGGTTGTTAGGCCTTCTACTTCTGTGACTAAAGCACCTTCTAAAGCCAGGCTTAGTCTTTCTGGCTCTGGCATCAGCCCTAGTTCTGCAGGTTCTGTTCCTAAGAAGCATATGCTGAAAATGGCAGAGGATTTGATTACTTTAATCAGAGGTTCTATGCCCCCTCCGGATAAGAGGCCTAGGGTGGAGCCAGAGGTGGAAGGTTTGGAGCATTCCTCAGATTACTCTGAGTCTTCAGCTGAGGACATTCAGGATTTTCCTCCTTATTCTGATTCGGATGCAGAGGATTCTTGTCCTTCTGCTTCCCCTCCTTATTCTGATTCGGATGCAGAGGATTCTTGTCCTTCTGCTTCCCCTCCAGAGGATTTTTTCCTTTTCTGAAACCCTGCATTCCATGAGGGAGCATTTTAAATGGGAAGGTCAGGATTTCTCAGATTCTCGGAAGAGGCTTAGGGAATTTTTGTTTTTACCACAGCATAGGCCCTTGGCTATTCCTCCTGTTTTGGATGTGGTTCAGGATGTTTTTTCTGAGGCTTCCCTTAATCCTGATTCTTTACCTCCTGCCCCTGTCAAGCCAGACAGGTATTACAGAGTGCCAGAGGCTCATAAATATTTGTATAGGAGTCCTAGAGCTGACCCAGAAACTATTAGCCAGGGACCTAAGGGTGTCAGGGCTTCTGTTGTAAAGAATCCAGTTCCTCAAGATAAAGATTCTAGAGCTTTGGATAGGTGGGGTAAAAAAGTGTATACCTCCTCCACTCTAGCGATGAGGGCTCTAAATTGCCAGTTTCATATGCTAAAGTACCAGAATTTTCTCTTAAGTCGGTTGAAATCTAAGGTAGATGCTTTAGCCGAGGGTATAGAGTGTAAGGAATTGCAGGATTTAGTTCATGCCTCTGATCAGGTAGGTAAGCATTCTTTGCAGTGCGGCTTTGATGCTCTTCAGGCTTCTTCCAGGGTGGCTGCCACTGGTTCAGTTATTCGTAGGCATGCCTGGCTTAAGGATCAGAATTTTGTCAGAACATGTTAAAGCACGTATTTTGGATGCCCCCCTACAATCTGAAGTTCTGTTTGGTTCTCCTGTGGAGTCAGTTTTGAAGAAAATGGAAGATAAAGCTAAGTCCATGCAGACAGTTAAGGAATTTCTACAGGTGCAGCCCCCTAAGTTTAGCAGAAATTCGCCTGCAAAGGGATGGGCTTATCCTTCTTCTGATTTACAGTCTAGGGGCAGATCTAGATGTGGTAGGGGTAGGGCTCATGCTCAAGGTTCTTTCAGACCTAGGACGTGGAGTTCCCCTGCACAATCTTCCAATGAGGGCCGAGGTCAGCCTTTTCGTAAACAGACCCAATGACCTGTATCTTCAGCTGCCAGACTCCTCCTGTCTGGCAGCTCCTCTAGGAGGAAAGTTGGCTCTTTTCAAACAAAATTGGCTTTTGGTTACCCAGGACAAATGGGTGTTGGACATTATAGATCGAGGCTACAAGTTTTATTTTCACACCTTGCCTCCTTTCAAGGGCATGCCAGACGTTCCTCCTCGGCAAAAGTTGGAGGCTCACAAGCAGATTTCTTCACTTTTGAAAATGGGGGCTATCCAGGAGGTCCCTCTGACAGAAGTAGGCCTAGGATTTTATTCTCGCCTGTTCCTTGTGCCAAAGAAAGGAAACACTTGGAGGCCAATTCTGGATTTGTCTATTCTCAACACTTACCTGGACATTCCAAAATTCAAGATGTTAACTCTGCAACAACTTCTGCCTCTGCTAGGCAAGGATCACTGGATGGTAACTCTGGATCTCAAAGAGGCTTATCTTCACATTCCTATCAGGCCCAGCTGCAGGAGGTTCCTGCGTTTTCGGGCTGGTACTTTTCATTATCAGTTCTCTGCATTGCCCTTTGGCTTATCTACTGCGCCCAGGGTGTTCACGAAGGTCCTGGCTCCTGTGATAGCCTTCTTAAGACTAAGAGGAATACAAATTTATCCTTATCTGGACGATTGCCTGATTCTTGCTCAAGACAAAGTCGAGTTACTTCAGCATCTACAGTATGTCATGGCAGTGTTAAGGTGCCTAGGGTATTCTGTGAACGAAACAAAGTCCAGTCTAGTACCCTCTCAGGACATGTGCTTTCTGGGTGTGAGACTGAATACAGCTTCTCAGATGGCTTTTCTGACCCCGGACAAACAAAGAAATCTTCCCCTTTACTTCCGGAAATTATCCCTCCTGTCCAGGCTGACTGCAAGGACAGTCCTTCAAGCCTTGGGGTTCATGGCATCTTGTATTCTGGTGCTTCCCAATGCAAAACTACATATGAGGAAGCTACAATGGTATCTCAAAAGTGTATGGACTCAACACTGCCACGATTTGGACACTGTCATTCAGATAATACCTTGCATCCAAAAGGAATTTATATGGTGGGCTCAGGAATGTCACCTAAACAAGGGAGACTCTGTGATCCGACCAGAGGCGAGTCAGATTTTAATGACAGATGCCTCAGACATGGCTTGGGGAGCACACTTCAATGGGAAATGGATTCAAGACACGTGGCCTCCCAGACTACAACATTTGCATATCAACATGAAGGAGATGTTAGCAGTCCAATTTGCACTAATGGCTTTCAAGGATCTACTTCAACCAGGACAGGTGTTGGTTCGAACAGACAACACAACAGTCATGTGGTACATCAACAAGCAAGGGGGAACTCATTCGTACCCTCTTTGCAGACAAGCTATGATTTTGTGGGAGACTGCTCTGAATCTACACCTCACTCTTCAAGCAAGGTTTCTGCCAGGAGCACAGAACTCCTTAGCAGATGTTTTGAGCAGACAGATGGTGGATCCCCACGAGTGGAAATTGGATCCTCATGTATTCCTACAATTGACAGTGGCTTGGGGAACTCCAGACATAGATCTGTTCGCTTCTCCACTAAATTTCCAACTGCCAAAATTTTGCACAAAGATGTTTCACCCAAAAGCTTGGAAAGTGGATGCTCTATCTTTCAGTTGGAAAAATCTTCATGTCTATGCCTTTCCTCCTCTGCCTCTCCTTTCCAAGGTGCTCTTGAAGGTCAGACAGGACAAGCCTTGCATGATTCTAATAGCTCCAGATTGGCCACGTCAGCACTGGTACCCTCTGCTGCGGAGTTTAGTTCGGGAGCCTCCTTGGCCTTTGCCATCAATTCCACACCTTTTGTCCCAGGCAAGCAATCACTTCCTCAATGTCAGAATTCAGTCCCTGCATCTGACAGCCTGGCATATTCTGTTCTAGACCCTGGGGCGTCGCAGCTTCCTCAACAAGTCTTGAATGTTATTTTAGAAGCCAGACGGCCTAGTACAAGGAAAGTTTATGCTGATAAATGGAGGAGATTTTTTATTTGGAGCAGAACAAAGGGCTTTGATGTTTCAGTGCCTAATTTGAGTGTTGCTCTTCAGTATCTTACAGAATTATTAGACAAAGGTTTGTCTTTCTCCTCTGTAAAAGTTCATGCTGCAGCCATTTCTGCTCACTATGACTGTGACCCACCTTTATTCTCTCATCCTTTGTTTAAGCAATTTCTTAGAGGGGCAAAGAACATAAGACCCCCACGTAGAGCTCCTACTCCTTCCTGGGATCTCAATTTTGTGTTGGAAAAGCTTACTTTACCTCCTTTTGAGCCTGCAGCTACATCTGAGTTGAAGTTTTTGTCTTGGAAGACTGCATTTTTGTTGGCCATTATGTCTGCTAGAAGGGTATCTGAATTACAGGCCCTAATGGCAGTTGAACCCTTCCTGATATTTCATAAGGATAGGGTATCCCTCCGTACTAACCCTACTTTTATGCCTAAAGTTGTTTCTAATGTGGCCTTAAACCAATCTATTCATTTACCTACTTTTTATGCTGATCCCCAAAATAAAGGGGAAAAAATTTTGCAGTCTTTGGATATTCACAGGCAGTTGCGTTATTACTTGAGCAGAACTAAAGGGTTCAGGCAGTCTCAACAGTTATTCATTTCTTTTGCCTTGAGTTCACGAGGAAAACCTGTTTCAAAACAAACTATTTCTAAGTGGATTGGCCATTGTATTGCTTTTTGTTATTCCCATCATGGAAAGGATGTTCCAGCTGGCATCAGACCTCATTCCACTAGGGCTACTGCCACTTCTACTGCTTTTTTAAGGGGAGTAGCTACTAAAGATATTTTGGAGGCAGCTACTTGGAGTTCAGTGCACACTTTTTCTAAACATTACCATCTCCCTCTTTATTCTAAATCTAGGGCTGGGTTTGCCACTGCAGTTTTACAGGGCATGTTAGCAGCTCCTAATGCTTTCTGATTTTGCCAACCTCCCTTACCTTTGCTTTGGGATTCTACCCACAGGTTATGACTGCAGCAATGTGAGACGAAGAACATAGTACAGTTTTGTACCTACCATAAATGTAGATGTTCGAGGATCCACATTGCTGCAGTCCAATTTTCCCTCCCTCCTTCCCCTCTGTAGTTTGGGGTTGCTGTGTTGAGTGTGGGGTAATTATTTCTCTTTATTGGTGATTGGGTGTTTTTCTATTTTTGGCTATGGCCTTTCTTTTTTAGGCCTTCTGACATCTGGGGCAAGAAAGACTGAGGATATGGCGTCGGTCATGCGCTTTAATACTTCGGCGTACTGACGTCAGATCTGAGCGACCATGACCGACGCCAGCCTAACACTTTGGTATTCGGGCCGACCGAGGACAGCGGACTACCCCCACAGGTTATGACTGCAGCAATGTGGATCCTCGAACATCTACATTTATGGTAGGTACAAAACTGTACTTTTTGGTTTACCTTTACATGTGCATAATGCACATGGATGAAATTCAAAAGTCTGAAAGGACTTTTTCAAGTTTTCGGAAAGCCGAAAATAGAATGCATCGAATATGCAATGAGCGAATGCACAGTAACGTTCACTCATTGCAGATTTGGCATTTTTGGTGCGAAGTGCACTATAGTGGGGATCGGAAAGTGGACCCTTTCCCCACTGTAGTGCGACCTCGGAGTTAGAATAATAAAGTGGGGGGTGCAGGGAGGCATAGCCCCCCTACATTACACTTTGTATTTGAATTGAAGTTCGAAAATCAGCTAATCTGGTTTTCGATTTACTGATTTTCGAACTTCAGTGCAAATCGGAATGACTATTTTCGTCATTCCAGTTCGCACAAAAGGCCATTCGGTAGGTTGATTTTCAACCTTTCAAAGGTAAACCTCTTGTTTCCCCTGACTCTCTTGTTGAAGAAATTTCATTTGGGGAAACCATTTCCAATATGATGAAATATTTTGAATGGGAATTGATGCAAATTTCAGATGTGCAGAAAAGATTTTATAATATTTTGGAAGTAGTCACATCTGCCCCTGCACCCCACCCTGTTCTGGAAGCCTTTGCATCCACTTCCACTATCCCTGATTCTCAGCCTCCATCTGTTAAAAGGCCTCATAGGTCTGCAGGTACTTTAGAAAATCTGAAATTTCTGTACAGACCCCCAGTGGCAGACCCTTCAGTGTTTTCCATGCTTACAGACAAACCTTCTAAGCTGTTGCCTGCTGCCCTTGCCTTTCTTTCAGATAAAGACAGTATGGCAATCGATAGACTGGGAAAGAAGTTTACACCTCTTCTTTTTAGCCTTTAGAGCTCTGAATTATCAGATTCAGATGACTAAATATTTGAAGTCCATTCTAGAGAACTTGAATAAAACCTTGTCTTTTTTGGAAGATCCAGGCCACGTGGTGGCTCAGGCCTTGTAAGTTTCTGGACTCTGCATAAAATACAGCTATAATGCAGTGGAAACTTCCTGTAGAGTAGCTGCTATAGGTTCTGCATGGTTATGCTCTCAGGCCCTCCCTGAGATCATTAAGATTCTTTTCTGAACAGGGATCTTTTATTTTGTCCAGATACTACTAGCTTCTTTAAAAAGTTAGAAGAAAGCAAAATCATGAAGGATTGTAGCCAAGTCTTTCTTACTTCTTTGTACAGATACCAGAGAATCTACCCTCTGGAACCCACTTATTTTGCTTGCAGGAAGTCTAGGCCCCTTCTTAAAGCCAAGACAATACTCAGGAAAACATTCCAAAACAAAAAAAACATGCAGGGACTCTAGATGTGGGAGACCTCCCTACCCAGATAAGTCTGCCTAACTACCTTCAGTTCTCCTTCCTCCCTTTATCCAAAAGACTCACGTTTTCCTTAAAAAAACTGGCACATCAATATTATAGACAATGGGGTTCTCTCCATTATTCATCAGAGGTATAGAATGACTTGGAAGGCCAAGTTGCACTGTCTTGAATGTTTGAGTACCTTAAATAACAATTGGTCCTTTCTTAGCATTGATGTGGTAAATCATTTTTCAGTTATTCCACATGAGGAGGGTATAAATTACTGCAGGGAGAGCTTGCTGAAAAGTAAGCAGTTGTGTGAAATAAAGCTAAACAACTTGGTAGTATATATGGAATTAGTGCTAGAAAACAACTGTGAGTTTTGAGGGTGAACTATATCACCAGATTTCTGGGGTTGCAATGGGAGCAAAATGCGCTCCTGGGTTTGCTAATTTAATGCTCCTTCACTGGGAAGAAACATTTGTATTTCAATCCTGTTTCAAGGACAAAATAGTTTTATATAACCGTTTCTTTGATGATATACTGATTCTTTGGAGGGGTAACGAACAAGAAGCAGAAGAGTTTGTAAGTTACTTAAACACTACTACACCTTTCTTTAGCTTTACCAGTAATTGGAAAAGAGAGATGATAGACTTTTTGGATATCAAGCTCATTAAAACATCTGAAGGTATACAAAGTAACATTTTTAGAAAAGAAACATGTAGTAATTTGTTACTTCATTACCAAAGTTGTCACCCATTCCTTCAAAGAAAAAGTATAATCAAGGGCCAAATGATGAGGTTGTCACAATTAATTACTGACAACCACACCTACCAGCAATAGATATTTACCTTGATAGGAATGTTTTTGGATAGAGGTTATCCTTTGAAGTTACTCATTAATGTACATAATGAAGTGTTAAGGAGAAGAAATATCTCATTTTCTCCTATTTTATTGGGAGGTAATCAATGCCCCCCAGAACAAAGTTAATCTTACAACTCTAAGGCTTTGATTTTGAGATATAACCATCAAACACCAGCAATATTAGAAATTCTTAGGAGGACATGGGACATATGTTTTGACACTGAAATGAAGACTAGATTGGGACAGATACCAAGAGTGTTTTTTTGTATGGGGAAAAAAATATCAAGAACACTTTGGAAATGCCAAACTCTAAATTTACATGTTCAAAAATGTACAAATGTGAAGCATGTAGATATTGTAAGTTCATAAATGACTGCCCTTGTGTGACAGTATTTGGCTACAACAGGGTGATACCATACCCAGGCAGATGTAGTTGTAATTCCAACATGTTGGTGTACTTAGCTACTTGCACCACCTGCCCGGGATTCTACGCAGGAAAAAGATACGTAGATTAAAATATAGGATAGCAGAGCACCTTAGGACTATTAAGAACAGAGACACACACGATGCTATATATCTACATAGCACGGTTTACCATTGAAATTTTGCTGTGCAATTGCACGGCTATGAAGTATTCGAACTACAAATGTTCGAATACTTTATATGTGTGCAAGTTACATCAGAGAACGTTATATTTGCGAATGGACTGTGCATTCGCAAATATAACATTTGATTATGTACAGGGATCGCGGTACAGTGCGGTTAGGGAAATATATCCCTTTCCTCACTGTAGTTCGATCTCGGAGTTGGAATATTAAGGTAGGGGGGTGCAGGGGGGCTTGCCCTCTGCATAAACTGAATGTTAGGTGTAGGGGTTAGGGAGTTATATGTGCGGTTACAGCAGCACCACCACCGCAGTATGTTTTTCAAAATAGTTGTGTCTTTCGGCTTTTCCCGGTTAGGGGTCGCCACAGCGGAACTCCGGTCCGCTATAGTATAGAGCAAAAATGCATACATAAATCAGTAACATATCAAAACCTTAATAATATATGTGTCGACATTTTTGGCATTAACAACTGTTTTTTGACAATAGGGCCATTAGGTATTTGTACTTTCGATGAAACAATTCGCTTAGTACCGTTTTTGTTTTTTAATTTCAACATTTCGATAGTAAATCACACATCACTACATGTTTAAACTACAAGAAATTTATTTTCTTTGTGATTGACAGAGTAATTTCAAATGAAGGAGGGGGATGACAAACTTAGAGTAGAAAAATTAGAATACAAATGGCAAATTATTTTAAATGCAACCTGTTCACCTGGCTTGAATGACAATATATCTTTAATGCCAGTGTTGAAACAAAGGGCAAATGAAGTGTAATATATGTTGTATTATTAAAACACATATATTATTAAGGTTTTGATATGTTACTGATTTATGTATGCATTTTTGCTCTATACTATAGCGGACCGGAGTTCCGCTGTGGCGACCCCTAACCGGGAAAAGCCGAAAGACACAACAACTATTTTGAAAAACATACTGCGGTGGTGGTGCTGCTGTAGAGTTGTCGCCTCACAGTAAAACGTTGTCCTGTTCGATTCTCAGCTAAACCGTCTTCTGTGTGGCGACATGTGTGAATGGGCGTACTTTCGTTGAAGGTTGTGCGTCAGAGCTGGCAACTTGGCACGTAAAAATCTACTGCCAATCATTAGCGGACCAGAGTTCTGCTGTGGCGACCCCTAACCGGGAAAAGCTGAAAGACACAACAACTATTTTGAAAAACATATTATTGTGTCATTTTTATGAGTGTGGTTTAATTTGTTTATTTGTGGACACACTTTTATATGCAATGCGTTTGTATTGTATATATATTTTTAAAACTAGAAGGCCAGTTCAAGGATCAATAATTTAATTAATTATTCATGAGCAGGGAGAAGTGATTGATAGATTGAAAGGAAAGCTTTTATTTGTATAAATGTATGAATGGTTTATGGCTCTTATTAACTCTGAAGAAGCCATTTATTTATGGTGAAAGCGCTTAGTTTTTTAAGAGCACTTTATTAAATTGTGAAGTGTATTTCTTGTCCGTTTTTTATTTTCATTTACTAGTTTTACCCTTTTGAGTACTTTTTGCTTTACTTCCTGTGATTTTATATGTATGCTTTGTCAGATCAGTCTACAAAATGAAAGCAGATAATGTGGAATTATCCCTTCTTGACTTAATGAGGGGTTTGGCTACAGATCCAATAGAAAGTCTGTTGGAAAGCAGGTCAGCATTTTCATACAGGAGTTTTAATTCCAGTCTGTTCATTGCATCAATTCTAGTCGGATCAAGTTGCACGGTTCCAAAAATACAGCCATTAATTCTTTACGATATTTGTTTGCTTTCTGTCAGGATTAAGAGCTTCCATTTTAATAGGATCTGAATTGCTAAGCAAGCTGCATATTCCCAAAATGTGGTATTATCCAGTGCTGCATGTTTGCTTTATTACTTACAGTTGAAAGGGTGCCTTAATGGCTCACACTTAAGCTAATATATATATTTTTTGCTACCTTTGAATAAGAACACTGTTTGTTCCAGAATTTTGTAAACATTGGTAGTTGTTTGTATCCTTTATTGACAATATACAGTGGATATAAAGTTTACACACCCCTATTAAAATGTCGGTGTTTTGTGATATAAAAAAAATGAGACCGCTATAAATAATTTCAAAACTTTTCCCACCTTTAATGTGACCTGTAACTTGTACAATTCAATTGAAAAACAAACAAGTCTGTTAGAGGAAAAAATAAAAAACATACAATATGCTGCTTACATAAGTGTGCACACCCTTAAACTAATACTTCGTTGTGTGTGGACAGTCTTAAACTAAAACTTTGTTGAAGCACGTTTTGATTTAATTACAACATTCAGTCTTCTTGGGTACACACCTGCCATCAATTAAAGAGACTCTGATTAACCCCAAATAAAGTTCAGCTGTCCTAGTAGGATTTTTCTGACATTTACTCAGTTGCCTGCTACAGCAAAAGCCATGGTTTGCAGAGAGCTTACACAACATCAAATGGATCTCATTGTTGAAAGGTATCAGTCAGGAGAAGGGTACAAAAAAATTTCCACAGCATTGGATATACCATGGAACACTGTGAAGACAGTCATCAAAAAGTGGAGAAAATATGGGACAACAGTGACGTTGCAAAGAACTGGACGTCCCTCCATAATTGATGAAAAGACAAGACAAAAACTGGTCAGGGAGGCTGCCAAGAGACCTACAGCAACACATAAGGAGTTGCAGGAATTTCCAGCAAGTACTGGTTGTGTACTAGATGTGACAACAATCTCCCGTATTCTCCATATGTCTGGACTATGGGGTAGGGTTGCAAGACGGAAGCCTTTTCTTACACAGAAAAACATCCAGGCCTGGCTAAAATTTGCAAAACAGGACATCAAGTATCCCAAAAGCATGTGGGAAAATGTGTTATGGTCTGATGAGCCCTAGGTTGAACTTTCTGGCCACAATTCCAAATACGTTTGGCACAAAAACAACACTTCGCATCACCAAAAGAACACCATCCCTACAGTGAAGCATGGTGGTGGCAGTAGCATGCTTTGGGGTTGCTTTAATTCAGCTGGAACTGGGGCTTTAGTCAAGGTGGAGGGAATTATGAACAGTTCCAAATACCAGTCACTTTTTTCCTAAAACCTTCAGGCATCTACTAGAAAGATGAAGATGAATTTCACCTTTCAACACAACAATGTCTCCAAGCAAACATCCAAATCAACAAAAGAATGACTTCACCAGAAGAAAATGAAAGTTTTGGAATGGCCCAGCCAGAGCTCAAATCTAAATCCAATAGAAAATCTGCGGGGTGACCTGAAGTGAGTTGTGCACAATAGATGCCCTCGCAATCTGACAGATTTGGAGCACTTTTGCAAGGAAGAGTGGGCAAATATTGCCAAGTCAAGATGTGCCATGCTGATAGACTCATTCCTAAGAAGACTGAATGCTGTAATTAAATCAAAAGGTGCTTCAACAAAGTATTAGTTTAAGGGTGTGCACACTTACGCAACCATCGTATTGTAGGTTTTTTATTTTTTATATTTTTTTTCCCCTAACAGATTTGTCTGTTTTTCAATTGAATTGTACAGGTAATAGGTCACATTAAAGGTGGGAAAAGTTTTGAAATGATTTATTGTGGTCTCATTTTTTTATATCACAAAAACCTGGCATTTTAACAGGGGTGTGTAAACTTTTTATATCCACTGTATTTACAGTTTGGGACTCCACCTGTGAAATGTTGGAAAGTTTTGTGATTTTCTTTTTAATCATATAATAACTTATTTAAAGTTTGAATTTAATTATGGCTGCACAGTAGTAAATTACGTGGGCATGACTCTACACCAAAGAGAATGATGGGTTATCAGCTTAGATTTGGAGAGAACTGATCAGTGGGAACACATATTTAGACTGTACAAGTATGAACACAAATAAGGTATTGTTAAAATCCAGTTTGTTAGGGCTTCAAAATTAACTTGAGGATATCTTTTTTTTTTTTTTTTTTTTTTTTTGAAAGATGTCAAGAAAATGTTTATTTTTAAAGTCAGACATCACCAGTTGATGTTATTAAACAGGTTATCAAGTGTGGTGAGTAGCAGTTTAGAACAGCATGCTCCAGTCACTGAGGCTGATGTAGTAATAAAGGGAGGAATCAAAGGATTACATACGACATTGGTTGCAGTCCCTTTTACTAGTGACAGTTAAGCAATTGAAGGCATTGTCAAAGACACTAGAATTTGCTAAGGGGACACTAAGCTCTTGGTGGATGCACAGGAGAGAGTAATAGGATTGTTGACAACAGGAGTAGGAAGGGGAATAGGACACTTACTAAACTGGTCACCAAAACTGTGGGTACCTATTTATTAAGAGAATGGAATACTGAAGTGGCAGAATGCATTTCTTTGAGTGTAATTGTTTTGCTTCTAAGCAAGACAGGCCAGAAAGCATATTTGTGTTCTGTGGAATTAGGTCAGACTTCATGCTACAACTGCCTATTGGAACTCTAGATAAGAAATCACAGCTCTGCTTTGTTTTTTAAAGCTAGGGTGTGAAACATTGTAGAGTGCAAATGGTTTGTCATTCAACTATGACCTTGCTGTGTATCAGTGTTAGATATACTAAATATGTGAATGTAAAAGGTAATGAGACAATAACCTTATAGAGGTGTGAAAATCTGGTTTTCCATTTAAGTTACAAAAAAATAGATTATTGCATTCTTTTACTGTCAGCTAGAGTGTATGAAGTATAACTGAAGAATATTCCACAATGTACCACCTAAGCGGAAAAACATCTAATTTTGTCACTGGTATGTGTATAAAGCTAGCAACATAGTCTGCCATCTTAGATTCAATTTTGTATAATGTCAGTATGTTACTAAGTGCTATTTGAATAAAGTCTGTTGCCACAGCGTGATTCGTTTCCACCAGTACTTTAGGACAGAATGCAGTCACACTTACACACTACTCATTTTAATCTTTTTTTCTTTGTTAAGTAACAAAGCCCAGAAAACTGAATTGTATTAATGAACCTCTAGTGCCACAGCTAAAACATAATTTCTTGGAAGTGACAATATTACAAGCCATAGTGTCATAGGAGATTACTGGGCTAATGGCTCTGGGGCCCTTACAAGCCTAGCCAAGAGTTTATCCCCAGAAAAGAAACCGCAATCAGTACCTCTCAACCCTGTCAGTGAGGGACACAGGTGGAACCCCTGGGACAAATTTGTGGTTCCTCATCCACTCATCAAGGTTGCACTTGAAGAGGGTCAGCAACGTACAGGATCATAGGAGGTGCATATATCTATATTTGTATGTGTAAAATCTGCCCTATTCTAATGAGACCTAATAAACTACCAATAGTCTACAGAGCATAAATATTTATAATGCATGATATCATATAGTCACTGCATACCAGTTTCTTTACTGAATGAGTCCATATGGGCTAATCATATTATATTGGAAAGTAAATTAAGTTTCTTTGACTTTCCACATATTTTTAACATTGTCATCTATTTTATCAGCATTAACATCTTTACTAACCACATCTGCTTTCATTTCCTTATATTATGAATTCTGACAGTTAAAAAATACTAAAGGACTTTGAAAATTCTTTTTAGTATTTCTGCAATGTTCTGTCAGTATTTCTAAAAATTTCCTCTTAGTTTCACCAAAATACATTTTTATTGCAGCCACATTGAATAACACACATTAGCACTGTCCCGATTTTTTTAAATTTAATTCTGTAATAATCTGTTCTAATCTCCATATTCTGCTCCATAAGATCACATGCACTCTGTACTTTCTGTACTGTATTTGAAAATATATTGTTAGAATGTGTGATAACTGGGCGTGTAATATGGTAATGTACTGCAATGTCATTTATACTAATAACCCTTAAATAAGATGTCTTGGATTTCTTAGGGTATGAGCTGTTCTAAAGATATAACTTCACATACTAATTTCCAATAATTTTTAACACTTAAATATAACTTATCACTACAGTCATTATGTCACGTAACAAAGAATAAGATTTCTGCAACTTTGTTTCATCATTACCATATAAATATAACTTTATTAAATTTTCTACTTGTAGTCCAAGTTTTTAAACAGAACTGTCTAATGCAGTCAACTTCATAGCTTCGTTTTAAAAATTTGTATTAAAAGATTTTTCTTTGTGTATAAAATCATTCCAGTTTTTGCAATTACATCTGGTTCTTAAACTCACCATAAGGAATGACTTTAAAAGATGGGTAGGATGATAACTTTTGCCACATAAAAATGTGACTGCTTTAGTGTCTTTATGTAATCTGGAGATAAGTTTATGACCTGTAATACTTTTTAACATCAAATCCAAAAAGTAATCTTGTATTTGTTGACACCTAATGTAAGTTGCAACTTAAATCAGTTGTTTAACTCATCAAAAAATCTATAAAATTCTAGATCCTTCCCCTTACAAAGTAAAAGTAAATCATCTGTACAATATAAATATAAAATCACATTCTTATATTATATTCCAACTCAAATAAAGCCATAACCAAGTTTGCATAAGAAAGTGTATCACTAGGAGTTATGCAACATTCTTTAAACATCTGGCCATCAAATATACTATTATACTATATATATATATATATATATGTGTGTGTGTGTGTGTTTACTATCATAATCTTGAAGTGGATTCAGTTGAATCCACTTTGAACAAAGTCAGGAGGTCGAAAGGTCGAACTCCAATATTGTCGAAGTGCAACTCTTGCCCCATCTTGACCCATGTTAATACTCATCCCAAAATCTCATTCGATTTGTAATTCGACATTACTGGAGTTTAACACGGTCAGTTTTCACAGATGTTGATGATACAATCATTCGACCGAGTTTGCTTCAAGATTATGATAGTAAACCTATATGTGTGTGTGTGTGTGTGTGTGTGTGTGTGTGTGTACATATATATATATATATATATATATATATATATATATATATATATATATATATATAATGTGTGTGTGTGTTTTAAAGTAAACCTGACATACATACATTGCTGATGGATTTGATCCAAGGAAATAATATAAAGCTCCCACTCCTTGTCCTAGCATATAAGACATTAATATCTATAGTCACCCAATAATGATGTCCTACACAGTGTCATGTAACTTATGAAATACACCAGTTGAATCTTGCACATAAGAATCCAGTTTCATTATATATGTAATTTAAAAATATCAAATTTGTTATAAATAATTTTGATATCCACTACATTCTTGTACGTTTTAGGTATGCAATAAAATGGTATGACAGTTTCCATAGTTTCCATCGCATCATATGTATTTTTATCAAAAATCTTGGTTCTTTATCCACTAAAGCTGTCATTAATGTTCTAGCTTCGTAGTAGTGTTTTGCAGCACTTTTAACATAAGTATTTGTATCATTCATGTGTTTCAAACATATCTTTATATATTGTTTATAATGCAATATTACCACCTTTATCAGATGGCTTGATGACAAGATTCACAATCGGCCCATTTCCTTTAATGCCAGTCATTCATTTTTGTTGTAATGTATATGATGTCTTGTACTGCTGTCCCATTTAAAAATATGTTAACACTTCTGCGCAACCATTTTCTTTTTTAAAAACTATTTATAATAAGATTATTAAGCACTGGAGTTTATTTGTTTTCTATTTGTTAGTTGGGTTGGTACACTGGTCAGAAGACCCTTTCCATCCACAACCTGGGTCTATACGTACATGGATACATACATACAAATATTTCAAGCATTAATGTAGTTTGGGAGTCTGCTCCATGCATCAGCTACTCTGACAGAGAACCAATTTGCTACACTTCTCATTCCTGTAGAATCTTCTACATAGGTTGTCTGATGATTCTCTGATATTTTTTGATAACCTCAAACATTTCCAGAGGTAGTTGTCTATAAATGTCATATATACTTGAATAAGATCTCCTCTTAGATATCTGTAAGAGACACTGTGCAAGTTCAGATATTTTAGTCTTTCATAATAACTTAAAATTTCACATCCTTAGATGCCCTTGGTTTATTTCCACTGTACTCTTTCCAGTTTACTTGTGCTTGTTTTCTTATAGGGTTTCCATATTGTTATTCCATACTCAAATTTGGGTCAAATGTAATTAACAAATAATGACGTCATCATTTTTGATTTCCTAGACTTTATAAATCTTTTTATACAACCTATAGTTCTATAGCTATCATTACCCAATTGGGTGATATGATTAGAAAAAGTTATAACTGGATCTACCCATATACCGAGGTCCTTAAATGAGTGTACAGTTTCAATCACTGTGCGCTACATTAATTATTCACCTTTCAGTTTATGTCTCCAAATTCCCATATGCTTAGTTTTTGATGTATTTATCAGCATATTATTCTCCTGTGCCCAAATGGTCAATTTAGTCGTTATTTTGCAGACATACCTTATCTGTAACGCATGAAATCAGTTTACTGAATGTGAATGAAAAGAAAGACGACAAATATTCTCACAGCCTCGGAATCACCAATGAGTGTACGACCACCTCTAGTTTCAAAAAGAATGTATTTATTCCACAATAACAAATAAAAACCACAAGTAGTATGCACACAAAAAGTTAAGCGCTTTCACCCACAGCACTGTGGGCTTCATCAGAACATAGTAATTATGCTGAATTCACCCTATATTTAAAATATGGCACCAAACTACAGCTGATATTGAGCTTTTAAACTTTTAAAGCGGTACCTACATAATTCTAATTTTATGTGGTGCCTTGTATTGATATGGCAAAAAACAGCGAGACAGCTGGTACCAACAATTATGTAGGTACCGCTTTAAAAGTTTAAAAGCACAACATCAGCTGTTTGGCACCACATTTTAAATATAGGGTGAATTCAGCGTAATTACTATGTTCTGATGAAGCCCACAGTGCTATGGGTGAAAGCGCTTAACTTTTTGCGTGCATACTAGTGGTTTTTATTCGTTATTGTGGAATAAATGCATTCTTTTTGAAACTGGAGGTGATCGTACACTCATTGGCGATTCCAAGGCTGTGAGAATATGAAATCAGTTTACCCAATTTCAGGTCATCTGCATGTAGACAGTAGAACACCTCAGATGAAAAAGTTAGGTCTGAAAGATGCAATCTAAACAAGTAAGGGCCTAGGACAGACCCCTGTGGGACACCCTGACTGTATCCAAAGATTTCACCTGTCCAGTTGTTGTATGGTACTTACCATGTCCTATTTGTAAGCCATGCAACTATCCATCTTATAAAGAGTACATTAATACCTAGTTGTACTAATTTATTGATCAGTGTTTTATGTATGACCCTGTCAAATGCTGAAGTTAAATCTATCTAAATTATATTTATTTATTTATTTTATTTATTTTTCATTTGTTGACCGGGCTAGTCTAGCTGGATATATTTCCATTTTCAGTAGAGGCCCGGGGAGAAAAGCTCCACATAAAACTTAACAATGAAACATATTGTTAATGAACACATAGAATAAAAATAAGAAAAATAGTAATAAAAATTGGTAATAATTTTATCACCAATTTATTATTATTAACTGATGGGTTGTCATCTTAGATTTGGAGAGAACTGATCAGTGGGAACACATATTTAGACTGTACAAGTATGAACACAAATAAGGTATTGTTAAAATCCAGTTTGTTAGGGCTTCAAAATTAACTTGAGGATATCTTTTTTTTTTTTTTTTTTTTTTTTTTGAAAGATGTCAAGAAATTGTTTATTTTTAAAGTCAGACAGTACCAGTTAATGTTATTAAACAGGCTATCAAGTGTGGTGAATAGTAGTTTAGAACAGCATGCTCCAGTCGCTGAGGCTGATGTAGTAACAAAGGGAGGAATCAAAGGATTACATACGACATTGGTTGCAGTCCCTTTTACTAGTGACAGTTAAGCAATTGAAGGCATTGTCAAAGACACTAGAATTTGCTAAGGGGACACTAAGCTCTTGGTGGATGCACAGGAGAGAATAATAGGATTGTTGACAACAGGAGTAGGAAGGGGAATAGGACACTTACTAAACTGGTCACCAAAACTGTGGGTACCTATTTATTAAGAGAATGGAATACTGAAGTGGCAGAATGCATTTCTTTGAGTGTAATTGTTTTGCTTCTAAGCAAGACAGGCCAGAAAGCATATTTGTGTTCTGTGGAATTATGTCAGATTTCATGCTACAACTGCCTACTGGAACTCTAGATAAGAAATCACAGCTCTGCTTTATTTTTTAAAGCTATGGTGTGAAACATTGTAGAGTGCAAATGGTTTGTCATTCAACTATGACCTTGCTGTGTATCAGTGTTAGATATACTAAATATGTGAATGTAAAAGGTAATGAGACAAGAACCTTATAGAGGTGTGAAAATCTGGTTTTTCATTTAAGTAACAAAAAAATAGATTATTGCATTCTTTTACTGTCAGCTAGAGTGTATGAAGTATGACTGAAGAATATTCCACAATGTACCACCTAAGCGGAAAAACGTCTAATTTTGTCACTGGTATGTGTATAAAGCTAGCAACATAGTCTGACATCTTAGATTCAATTTTGTATAATGTCAGTATGTTACCAAGTGCTATTTGAATAAAGTCTGTTGCCACAGTGTGATTTGTTTCCACCAGTACTTTAGGACAGAATGCAGTCACACTTGCACACTACTCATTTTAATCTTTTTTTCTTTGTTAAATAACAAAGCCCAGAAAACTGAATTGTATTAATGAACCTCTAGTGCCACAGCTAAAACATAATTTCTTGGAAGTGACAATATTACAAGCCATAGGGTCATAGGAGATTACTGGGCTAATGGCTCTGGGGCCCTTACAAGCCTAGCCAAGAGTTTATCCCCAGAAAAGAAACCGCAGTCAGTACCTCTCACCCCTGTCAGTGAGGGACACAGGTGGAACCCCTGGGACAAATTTGTTGTTCCTCATCCACTCATCAAGGTTGCACTTGAAGAGGGTCAGCAACGTACAGGATCATAGGAGGTGCATATATCTATATTTGTATGTGTAAAATCTGCCCTATTTTAATGAGCCCTAATAAACTACCAATAGTCTACAGAGCATAAATATTTATAATGCATGATATCATATAGTCACTGCATACCAGTTTCTTTACTGAATGAGTCCATATGGGCTAATCATATTATATTGGAAAGTAAATTAAGTTTATTTGACTTTCCACATATTTTTAACATTGTCATCTATTTTATCAGCATTAACATCTTTACTAACCACATCTGCTTTCATTTCCTTATATTATGAATTCTGACAGTTAAAAAATACTAAAGGACTTGGAAAATTCTTTTTAGTATTTCTGCAATGTTCTGTCAGTATTTCTAAAAATTTCCTCTTAGTTTCACCAAAATACATTTTTATTGCAGCCACATTGAATAACACACATTAGCACTGTCCCGATTTTTTTAAATTTAATTCTGTAATAATTTGTTCTAATCTCCATATTCTGTTCCATAAGATCACATGCACTCTGTACTTTCTGTACTGTATTTGAAAATATATTGTTAGAATGTGTAATAACTGGGCATGTAATATGGTAATGTACTGCAATGTCATTTATACTAATAACCCTTAAATAAGATGTCTTGGATTTCTTAGGGTATGAGCTGTTCTAAAGATATAACTTCACATACTAATTTCCAATAATTTTTAACACTTAAATATAACTTATCACTACAGTCATTATGTCACGTAACAAAGAATAAGATTTCTGCAACTTTGTTTCATCATTACCATATAAATATAACTTTATTAAATTTTCTACTTGTAGTCCAAGTTTTTAAACAGAACTGTCTAATGCAGTCAACTTCATAGCCGTTTTAAAAATTTGTATTAAAAGATTTTTCTTTGTGTATAAAATCATTCCAGTTTTTGCAATTACATCTGGTTCTTAAACTCACCATAAGGAATGACTTTAAAAGATGGGTAGGATGATAACTTTTGCCACATAAAAATGTGACTGCTTTAGTGTCTTTATGTAATCTGGAGATAAGTTTATGACCTGTAATACTTTTTAACATCAAATCCAAAAAGTAATCTTGTATTTGTTGACACCTAATGTAAGTTGCAACTTAAATCAGTTGTTTAACTCATCAAAAAATCTATAAAATTCTAGATCCTTCCCCTTACAAAGTAAAAGTAAATCATCTGTACAATATAAGTATAAAATCAAATTCTTATATTATATTCCAACTCAAAGCCATAACCAAGTTTGCATAAGAAAGTGTATCACTAGGAGTTATGCAACATTCTTTAAACATCTGGCCATCAAATATACTATATATGTGTATATATATATATATATATATATATATATATATATATATATATATATATATATATATATTTATATGTGTGTGTGTGTGTTTACTATCATAATCTTGAAGTGGATTCAGTTGAATCCACTTTGAACAAAGACAGGAGGTCGAAAGGTCAAACTCCAATATTGTCGAAGTGCAACTCTTGCCCCATCTTGACCCATGTTAATACTCATCCCAAAATCTCATTCGATTTGTAATTCGACATTACCGGAGTTTAACACGGTCAGTTTTCACAGATGTCGATGATACAATCATTCGACCGAGTTTGCTTCAAGATTATGATAGTAAACCTATATGTGTGTGTGTGTGTGTACATATATATATATATATATATATATATATATATATATATATATATAATGTGTGTGTGTGTGTGTGTTTTAAAGTAAACCTAACTGACATACATACATTGCTGATGGATTTGCTCCAAGGAAATAATATAAAGCTCCCACTCCTTGTCCTAGTATATAAGACATTAATATTTATAGTCACCCAATAATGTTATCCTACACAGTGTCATGTAACTTATGAAATATATCAGTTGAATCTTGCACATAAGAATCCAGTTTCATTACATATGTAATTTAAAAATATCAAATTTGTTATAAATAATTTTGATATCCACTACATTCTTGTACGTTTTAGGTATGCAATAAAATGGTATGACAGTTTCCATAGTTTCCATCGCATCATATGTATTTTTATCAAAAATCTTGGTTCTTTATCCACTAAAGCTGTCATTAATGTTCTAGCTTCGTAGTAGTGTTTTGCAGCACTTTTAACATAAGTATTTGTATCATTCATGTGTTTCAAACATATCTTTATATATTGTTTATAATGCAATATTATCACCTTTATCAGATGGCTTGATGACAAGATTCACAATCGGCCCATTTCCTTTAATGCCAGTCATTCATTTTTGTTGTAATGTATATGATGTCTTGTACTGCTGTCCCATTTAAAAATATGTTAACACTTCTGCGCAACCATTTTCTTTTTTAAAAACTATTTATAGTAAGATTATTAAGCACTGGAGTTTATTTGTTTTCTATTTGTTAGTTGGGTTGGTACACTGGTCAGAAGACCCTTTCCAGCCACAACCTGGGTCTATACGTACATGGATACATACATACAAATATTTCAAGCATTAATGTAGTTTGGGAGTCTGCTCCATGCATCAGCTACTCTGACAGAGAACCAATTTGCTACACTTCTCATTCCTGTAGAATCTTCTACATAGGTTGTCTGATGATTCACTGATATTTTTTGATAACCCCAAACATTCCCAGAGGTAGTTGTCTGTAAATGTCCTATATACTTGAATAAGATCTCCTCTTAGATATCTGTAAGAGACACTGTGCAAGTTCAGATATTTTAGTCTTTCATAATAACTTAAAATTTCACATCCTTAGATGCCCTTGGTTTATTTCCACTGTACTCTTTTCAGTTTACTTGTGCTTGTTTTCTTATAGGGTTTCCATATTGTTATTCCATACTCAAATTTGGGTCTAATGTAATTAACAAATAATGACGTCATCATTTTTGATTCCCTAGACTTTATAAATCTTTTTATACAACCTATAGTTCTATAGCTATCATTACCCAATTGGGTGATATGATTAGAAAAAGTTATAACTGGATCTACCCATATACCGAGGTCCTTAAATGAGTCTACAGTTTCAATCACTGTGTGCTACATTAAATATTCACCTTTCAGTTTGTCTCCCAATTCCCATATGTTTAGTTTTTGATGTATTTATCAGCATATTATTCTCCTGTGCCCAAATTGTCAATTTAGTCATTATTTTGCAGACATACTTTATCTGTAACGCATGAAATCAGTTTACTGAATGTGAATGAAAAGAAAGACAACAAATATTCTCACAGCCTCAGAATCACCAATGAGTGTACGACCACCTCTAGTTTCAAAAAGAATGTATTTATTCCACAATAACAAATAAAAACCACAAGTAGTATGCACACAAAAAGTTAAGCGCTTTCACCCACAGCACTGTGGGCTTCATCAGAACATAGTAATTATGCTGAATTCACCCTATATTTAAAATTTGGCGCCAAACTACAGCTGATATTGAGCTTTTAAACTTTTAAAGCGGTACCTACATAATTCTAATTTTATGTGGTGCCGTGTATTGATATGGCAGAAAACAGCGAGACAGCTGGTACCGGCAATTATGTAGGTACCGCTTTAAAAGTTTAAAAGCACAACATCAGCTGTTGTTTGGCGCCAAATTTTAAATATAGGGTGAATTCAGCTTAATTACTATGTTCTGATGAAGCCCACAGTGCTATGGGTGAAAGCGCTTAACTTTTTGCGTGCATACTAGTGGTTTTTATTCGTTATTGTGGAATAAATGCATTCTTTTTGAAACTGGAGGTGATCGTACACTCACTGGCGATTCCGAGGCTGTGAGAATATGAAATCAGTTTACCCAATTTCAGGTCATCTGCATGTAGACAGTAGAACACGTCAGATGAAAAAGTTAGGTCTGAAAGATGCAATCTAAACAAGTAAGGGCCTAGGACAGACCCCTGTGGGACACCCTGACTGTATCCAAAGATTTCACCTGTCCAGTTGTATGGTACTTACCATGTCCTATTTGTAAGCCATGCAACTATCCATCTTATAAAGAGTACATTAATACCTAGTTGTACTAATTTATTGATCAGTGTTTTATGTATGACCCTGTCAAATGCTGAAGTTAAATCTATCTAAATTATATTTATTTATTTATTTTATTTATTTTTCATTTGTTGACCGGGCTAGTCTAGCTGGATATATTTCCATTTTCAGTAGAGGCCCGGGGAGAAAAGCTCCACATAAAACTTAACAATGAAACATATTGTTAATGAACACATAGAATAAAAAATAAGAAAAAATAGTAATAAAAAATTGGTAATAATTTTATCACCAATTTATTATTATTAACAAAAATTAAGGCACATCATCAATAGAAGTCATGACTAGAGTTAGGTCAGTTTGAAAGCTTCTTACTTAATACAAACGGGCTATGCCATAAGGCTCCTACTATAATAAGAAAAAGTACAAGAGGGTAGAGAAGAAGGAGGAAAAGTGTAAGGTAAAAAGAGAGGGAAGAGACAGTAGTCAAGAAATGAGAGAAGAAACGAAAAAAGACAAACAAGAGGAGATGGGAGAGGTGAGAGAAATAGGTCAGAGCATAGAAGGACTACAAGGGAAAAGAAAAGGTAATTGCTAAGTATAAGCACAAAGTAGGGTTAAAGGTCGAGAGGGGGGGAAGAGGTCAGTCAGGTGTTTTACATGAACAAAGCCAGTGATTTTGGAAGTACAGTTTGATTTGTTGTTTGAAGAGGGGTAGGGATGTGATTAGAGTTATATCCCTAGGTAGCAAATTCCATACTCGGCCTACAGTATTAGTGAATAAAGAGTCACCAGCTAAGTTGTGAGCTTTTATGGGTTTGGTCAAGAGTTTACAAGAGGAACGAAGGAAGGTAAGATTGTTATAAGGGAGTAAAAGCTGTGATAGAATAGGGGTGTTATCAGGTTGGTACAGAATTTTGTGGGCAATAGTAAGTTGTGAGATTATAAGATAGTTTTGTAGTTCTAGCCAGCCTAAAAGTTTCAAATTAAGGCAGTGATGGGTTCTGAAAGGGTTACCAGTGGCGAAGCGGGCAATGTTATTGTAGCAAGTTGCTAGTTTGTTTAGGTTAGTTTTCTTGAGGTTAGTGAAGATAGGAGAGGCGTAAAGGAGAGTGGATATGAGATGGGAGTGGGCAATAGTAGCTCTAGCAGATGAGGTGAGAAATGGGTTTAATACGGTATAAGGATCCAATCTTTCTGTTTACTGATTTGATGGTGTTGTTGATGTGTTGATCAAAAGAGAGATTGTTATCAATGGTTATTCCTAGCAGTTTAGTTGTAGAGTCTGGAGAGATGACAGTGTTGTTGTTTGACAGGATGGTAAAATTTAATGGGGAGGTACGAGTGGTGTGGGGGTGAAGAGGAGAAGTTTGTTTTTTTTTAGCATTAAGGAGGAGGTATCGTCTAGTAAACCATGTTTCTACTGTGTTGAAGATATTTTGGGCTAGTGAGATTAGGTCAGAAGAGGAGGATGCTGAACATATAATAGTGGAGTCGTCAGCGTATTGAATGCAGGTGGCTTGAGGAATTACAGAGTGAAGATCACTGATATAGAGGGAGAAGAGAAGTGGGCCAAGCATAGAGCCCTGAGGGACTCCAATAGAAATGGGCAATAAGGAGGAGATGTGGTTGTCCCAAAGAACGGCTTGTTGTCTGTTGCTGAGATATGAACTAAACCATTTTATGGTAAGTTTATCAAATAAAAGGGATTCAAGAATGTTAATTAAAGAAGAGTGGTTAACCATGTCAAAAGCTTTTGAGAGGTCAATGAAAAGAGCAGAAGAGAAAAGGTTATTATTGCGATTGCTGTTGATAGTATCAACAAAGGAAAGGAAGGCAGTGGTGGTGCTATGGTGGGGTCTAAAACCACGTTGACAGCTATAATATTGTGTAGGGAGAGATACTGTACAAGTTGCTGATGAATACATTTCTCCATAATCTTAGCTAAAGGTGAGAGAAGTGCAATTGGTCTAAAGTTAGAGTAGTCAATAGAGTTACCGCCTTTGTGTAGTGGGATAATATGAGAGACTTTCCAGATGTCAGGGATGGTTCCTTCTTGGATGGTCCTATTTATGAGTATAGTTATTGGGTATGCAATTTCTTTGGCTGCCTTTTGCAGAAAAAGGGAAGGGAGCTTGTCAGCAGAGGGGGTGCAGGGTTTCAGTTTGAAGATAAGTATATAGATGAAGGAGGTAGAGATAGGTTGTAGAGAGAAGTTGTAAGAAGAGTCTACTAGATTGTTTGGAGGGTAGAAGCTATTAGTGTTCAGTTGACTAGCAAGAGATTGAATGGTTTCAGTAAATAAAGAGTTAAAAGCATTTGCAGTTTGGTGAGGGGTGTCTGGGTCAGCATTTAGTGGGGAGGGAGTTTTGGCTGTTCCTGGTGATAGGAGTCTATTGATTGAGGACCAAAATTGTTTTGGTTTATTAAAATGGGTTTCTTGTAGTTCACAGTAAAACTTTCTTTTGTCAGTGATTATAGCTTTTTTGGTAAGGTTTCTAAGTTGGCAAAAATGAAGAAAATCAGAGCTGATTCTATGGCATCTCCATTTGGCCCAAACCTTGTTTTTAGAGAGGATTAGTTTCTTAGTTTCATTTGAGAGCCATGGGGCTGTATTCGACTTCATTCTAATGGTACGCTCAGGAGCATGTTTATTCAAAATGGAAAGAAAAGTAGAATTAAAGAATAATACTGCTTCGTTAAATGGGAGTATTTTTAAGGGGTTCCAGTTACAGGCTCTGATTTCATTTTGAAATAGGTCAGTTTTAAAGTGTTTGGTAGAACTTATTTTTCTTATATTAGGGAGGTGTAGATAGTCAGTCTTCTCTCTTGTAATATAGGTTAAGCAATGATCACTGAGGTCATTAGGCATAGTTCCTACTTTATATGTGATGTTAACTTTGTTTATGAGTATCCAGTCTAAAATAGTCTGTTTTTTACTTTGTTCATTAAGCCTTGTTGATGAGGTAATAGTTTGGGTGAAACCATTTAGGTTAATGTGAGAGGTGGGATTGTCAGCGTTAATAGTATTTCAGTCTATATTAAAGTCACCAAGAATTATAGTTTCTTGGGGGTAGTTGATGGAAACCCAGCTAAGAGAGTCTTCTATGATAGGTATATTGTTACCAGGCGGTATGTACATGCAGATGATGTAAAGGGCTTTCTTTGCATTTAGTTGAAGTTTAGTGATGATGGCTTCCACTTTACTGTCCTGGGTTGGACAGACTGAAAGGGTAGAGATGTTGAGATGATTCTTAAATAGAATCGCTACTCCACCACCCTTTCGTTTAGTACGGTCAAGCCTTAGTATATTATAGCCTTGGGGTATAATTTCAGTGTCTTTGGTGGCTGGCTTAAGCCAGGTTTCAGAGAGACAGAGAATGTCAAAACAGTGAGTGTCTAGGAGGGCATGTAGGTAGGGTACTTTGTTGTTTACACTACGTATGTTAAGATGCCCTAAGAGAAGGGTATTATTGGAGATTGGTCTGAATGTTTGAAGAGAAGGGTCCATGGGGCCAGGGTTGGGGTGAACATCACCGTCTTGTAAGGTAGGATCATCAGGTGTGGGTGTAAGGTTGCTCTTTAGAAGGGTTAGAGGTTTCACTTTTTTATCTGAGGGCAGGGTGTAGGTGAGGTGAGAATGCCTATGGAATTTAGGTAGGTTGTAGCTAGAGGTGGAATTGACATTTAGGAATGAAGTGAGAGGAGTGTGGAAGGTAGAAGTATGTTTCTGTAAGTGGATTGGCTGAATATTGAGTGGGTATTCTATGAAGGAAAGGAGATAAGTAGAGAAAAGTGTAGTTAAGAGTAGAACTGAGAGTGTAAGCAGTGTGGATAAGTTGAGGGTCATTTTTACGAGTAAGTGAAGTAGAAGTGATTATAAAGTAGAGGTATATGATTAGGGTTAGCAAGGTGGTAGTAAATGTATAAGTTGAAAAGAAAAATAATATAGAAATAAGACAAGTGAATAGGGATATTAAAGTATATACAAAAAAAAGAGGGATAGGTTAAGTGAGTGGAATGAAATAGAATAAGAGATAAAAGAGGAAGAGGAGAGAAGCAGGTCTTAGGATAGGAGGGTTAGTAAGCAAAAGAGGAAAGTAGGAGGAGGATGTGGGTTGTGGAGAGGGGAGGGGTTCAATTTCGGCGGGAAGCAGGAGGATAGGATGGTAGGGTAATGGGTGGGACTAGAGATGTATAAGGTTAGGACCCCTGGGGTGGGTGGGAATTGGGGGTAGGGAGGGGAGCGGAGTGAGCCCGCAGGGCGAACAGAGCGGGACACACAGAGTAGACCAAGGAGGAAGGAAAAAGTATCAGAGAAAGCTAGGTAAGTCAAGGTAATAGAAGGTAGCCTAGGAGGAGAGGATAAGAGCGAATATCAAAAGGAGGAGAGGGATAGGGGTAGGAAAGGTGAGAATAGAAGAATAAGGTAGAAATAAATACTAGTATAATGATTATAGATGGGGATAGGGTGACATCTAGTGTGCAAAGGCGGAGGTGCAGTAAGCATACAAAGGAGCTTCCAAACGTAGAACTAGACTAATGGGAGAGAGAGCATAAGCTAAGTAGCAGTCCAAGGAGAGAGGGAGGAGGTAATAAAGGAATAAGGGGGGGTTGCTGCTGGCTGCTTAGCTAGTGGCAAACAAAAAGCTTAGCAGGGAAAAGTTGGTTAAAAAAATTAAAAGAGCATGATGTAGGTAGACATACTTTCTTGTTATCTTGAGGTAGTGGGTAGCAGAAGGCAAAGTCCTGAACGTTTCCAAGGGTAGTAGGGAGAGAGCACCCTAGTAGAGGTAGTAGAGAGATTCAACCCAGGCAAAAAACACAGGGTAAATCAGGGGATAGCTAGTACAAGAGGAAAAGTGGAAAAAAAAGATAATGTTAAAGAGAATATTACCATACAGAGTTTCTAATACAGTGTCAAATGCAGATAATGCAGGTTATTCAAATGTTGAGCAGAGCAATATAACACATGAGGATATACAAACAGTCAGGCAAGGCCAAGCGTTATCATTAGGGAAATTGAACGTTTAGACATAGTAGATACTATAGGTATACCGCATAACAGGCTACTACAGGCTATATCATAAACACAACCATAGTGGATACTGTAGAAAATGCAAACAATTTAGTAACAGAAAGTAGGTTGGGTATAGGGAAGGCCTTAGCAGAGTGGGATCCCAGCCCAGTCTGCACGTGTAAGGCCACTACAGATTAAACTCAGCAGTTAAATGGCGAGTAGAGTTCAATTAGATCTGTACAATATTAAGCCAGTGTATAAAGGAGAAATTAACCCCTAGCAGGAAGAAAACCCTTAGATCAATGGTAATCCAAACAATTACCAAGTGATATCAGTATGGAGTTCAGTAAAGATAAGTAGCCTTGTAGCAGTCGCTAAGCAGTACTAGTGTAGTCAAACACAGAGGTAGACAAACAATACTAGGTACCAAAAGTCTAAGTCCTCAATAGTACAGCAGATAACAGTGTTAAACTGAAGAAATCTAAACCTCCTAAGCTTGACACACAGTCGCTAAATAGTGCTAGTATAATCAAATACTGCGTTAAGAAAAATAAAGCGCTGCAAGCACCAAAAAGGCTAATTCAACAAATGTACAGTAGTAAGCAGTAGTTATCCAATAGAAAACACTCAAAATCAATGTTGACACGCTGTCGCTACAGTTGGTAGCCTGTACATAAGGTTATAACATACTACACAGCCTTGTCAGCGACAATACTCTACATATAGAATGTATAACAACAACAAAAGCAGATTAAACTGCTATACATATACAGTAGGGCAAATTATTATGCACTTCCAGAAAAAGCATGATTAAAAAGCATGATTAAATGCAGTCGCTAAAGGCAGGATGTGTAACAAACGCAAACACAGCTGATAATACAGAGACTAGCATAGGAAAAATCCCAATTCAAAAGCAATATATAGAGCAAAACGCATTCGCGTCTACATGAACATCATGTAAACACATGTTAAAACATAGAAACCATACAGTTCCACCAAAAAATGTGTTTGATAAATAAGTCAAAACTTACTGCAGAGTTTAAGCGCACAGCCAAGCACGCACAGCAGCAGCGAGGTTGGCTGAATTAAAGATGGCGCCCTAGGAATTGGGACGTGCTTTAACTACTTTCAGAGGAAGTCCCTAGGGAGGGGGGGTGGAGATGGCAGGGAGGCAGGTATAGACCGGAAGGGGTGGGTACAGGTGACTAGAGGGGAATACAGAATCTTGACAGAATAGGGATAGGATAGTATACGTTTACATAAGTGAAACAATATAGTGTAAGAAGGGGGATAAGAGGATGAATAAGATAGATAGGGGAACAGAGAGGATAATACAGATCAACAGAAAGTAAAAGTGGTAGGACCAGGTAAAATCAATATTGTATGAGAAGGGTTATAATATGTAGGTAATCCTGGACACAGATGAGACTGGGAAAGAAACCAGGAAGACCCCAAAAAGATAGGTTAGGCAGGGCACAGAGTAGACCAAGGAGGAAGGAAAAAGTATCAGAGAAAGCTAGGTAAGTCAAGGTAATAGAAGGTAGCCCAGGAGGAGAGGATAAGAGAGAATATCAAAAGGAGGAGAGGGATAGGGGTAGGAAAGGTGAGAATAGAAGAATAAGGTAGAAATAAATACTAGTATAATGATTATAGATGGGGATAGAGTGAAGTCTAGTGTGCAAAGGCGGAGGTGCAGTAAGCATACAAAGGAGCTTCCAAACGTAGAACTAGACTAATGGGAGAGAGAACATAGGCTAAGTAGAAGTCCAAGGAGAGAGGGCGGAGGTAATAAAGGAATAAGGGGGGGGGGTTGCTGCTGGCTGCTTAGCTAGTGGCAAACAAAAAGCTTAGCAGGGAAAAGTTGGTTAAAAAAATTAAAAGAGCATGATGTAGGTAGACATACTTTCTTGTTATCTTGAGGTAGTGGGTAGCAGAAGGCAAAGTCCTGAACGTTTCCAAGGGTAGTAGGCAGAGAGCACCTTAGTAGAGGTAGTAGAGAGATTCAACCCAGGCAAAAAACACAGGGTAAATCAGGGGATAGTTTCTTGATATCTTGAGGTAGTGGGTAGCAGAAGACAAAGTCCTGAACGTTTCCAAGGGTCGTAGGCAGAGAGCACCCTAGTAGAGAGATTCAACCCAGGCAAAAAACACAGGGTAAATCAGGGGATAGTTTCTTGTTATCTTGAGGTAGTGGGTAGCAGAAGGCAAAGTCCTGAACGTTTCCAAGAGTAGTAGGCAGAGAGTACCCTAGTAGAGGTAGTAGAGAGATTCAACCCAGGCAAAAAACACAGGGTAAATCAGGGTTAGTTTCTTGTTATCTTGAGGTAGTGGGTAGCAGAAGGCAAAGTCCTGAACGGTTCCAAGGGTATTAGGCAGAGAGCACCCTAGTAGAGGTAGTAGAGAGAGTCAACCCAGGCAAAAAAACACAGGGTAAATCAGGGATAGTTTCTTGTTATCTTGAGGTAGTGGGTAGCAGAAGGCAAAGTCCTGAACGTTTCCAAGGGTAGTAGGCAGAGAGCACCCTAGTAGAGGTAGTAGAGAGAGTCAACCCAGGCAAAAAAACACAGGGTAAATCAGGGATAGTTTCTTGTTATCTTGAGGTAGTGGGTAGGAGAAGGCAAAGTCCTGAATGTTTCCAAGGGTAGTAGGCAGAGAGCACCCTAGTAGAGGTAGTAGAGAGATTCAACCCAGGCAAAAAACACAGGGTAAATCAGGGGATAGTTTCTTGTTATCTTGAGGTAGTGGGTAGCAGAAGGCAAAGTCCTGAACGTTTCCAAGGGTAGTAGGCAGAGAGCACCCTAGTAGAGGTAGTAGAGTGATTCAACCTAGGCAAAAAACACAGGGTAAATCAGGGATAGTTTCTTGTTATCTTGAGGTAGTGGGTAGCAGAAGGCAAAGTCCTGAACGTTTCCAAGGGTAGTAGGCAGAGAGCACCCTAGTAGAGAGATTCAACCCAGGCAAAAAACACAGGGTAAATCAGGGGATAGTTTCTTGTTATCTTGAGGTAGTGGGTAGCAGAAGGCAAAGTCCTGAACGTTTCCAAGGGTAGTAGGCAGAGAGCACCCTAGTAGAGGTAGTAGAGAGAGTCAACCCAGGCAAAAAAACACAGGGTAAATCAGGGATAGTTTCTTGTTATCTTGAGGTAGTGGGTAGCAGAAGGCAAAGTCCTGAACGTTTCCAAGGGTAGTAGGCAGAGAGCACCCTAGTAGAGGTAGTAGAGAGAGTCAACCCAGGCAAAAAAACACAGGGTAAATCAGGGATAGTTTCTTGTTATCTTGAGGTAGTGGGTAGCAGAAGGCAAAGTCCTGAACGTTTCCAAGGGTAGTAGGCAGAGAGCACCCTAGTAGAGGTAGTAGAGAGATTCAACCCAGGCAAAAAACACAGGGTAAATCGGGATAGTTTCTTGTTATCTTGAGGTAGTGGGTAGCAGAAGGCAAAGTCCTGAACGTTTCCAAGGGTAGTAGGCAGAGAGCACCCTAGTAGAGGTAGTAGAGAGATTCAACCCAGGCAAAAAACACAGGGCAAATCAGGGGATAGTTTCTTGTTATCTTGAGGTAGTGGGTAGCAGAAGGCAAAGTCCTGAACGTTTCCAAGGGTAGTAGGCAAAGAGCACCCTAGTAGAGGTAGTAGAGAGATTCAACCCAGGCAAAAAACACATGGTAAATCAGGGGATAGTTTCTTGTTATCTTGAGGTAGTGGGTAGCAGAAGGCAAAGTCCTGAACGTTTCCAAGGGTAGTAGGCAGAGAGCACCCTAGTAGAGGTAGTAGATATTCAACCCAGGCAAAAAACACAGGGTAAATCAGGGGATAGTGCAGAGTTTAAGCACACAGCCAAGCACGCACAGCAGCAGCGAGGTGGGCTGAATTAAAGATTAAATAAATAATGATTAAATAAATAAAATAATTAAGAATCTGCACACAGTTTATCAGTTTTTGTCTTTACTCCTTCCACATCTTATGCATCTATAAAAAGGTTTATTATTATGTTCAATATCTTTATATAAATGTTCTTCAATTTTCATCAATTTTTTCCTGATCTTGTCTCACACTATGCTTAATCTGTTTGTTTAGCTTGTTAACTTCAGTTTTCAAAATTGTAGTTCGACCTCGCTTCCATTTCTTATATATTTTTTGTCTCTCATCTTAATCCGATATCTTGTTCTTATGGATGTATATCCCCCTGATACTGTATGCCTAGATCCTGATGTTAAACATTTTTTTTTTTTTTTTTGCACTCAAAAAATTTCTGTTTCAAAACTTTCCACATTCCATCTGCAGGTTTTCCACTGAACACCTCACTCCAGTTAGTTTTACAGAGTGACTGTTTTGCTTCCATATAATCTGTAATTAACCTTTTGTGCATTGGTTTAGATTTCAGTTTGACAGAATTATCTAGCAACAAATTAACTTTTATAACACCATGATCACTGCACATCAATAGTGTTAAAATTTAACTTGAAGTAACAGTAATTTATTTAGGAGCGCAAACAATGTCTAGTATGTTCCATCCCCTGGTAGTTTTTTTTACAATCTGAAGTAATTGTTCCTGAATATATTATGAGTAATTTCCGTCTAACATTGTTGAGTCAATATTATTCTGGTCTGTTTCTGGTAAATTTAAGTCCCCAGCTAATATTATTCTTCCTCTTATGTTTCATGTAAGAAATGTATGAATTCCTCTAGGTCATCTGCACTTGACTTTGGTGGTCTGTTCACTCCAGCAATTGTTATATGTTCCAGGGTTGTCTTTATTGTAAGAGTTACACAGTCTATAGTATTGGTGTTATCATTGAACATGTAATAATCACAGGTCTCATAGCTACCTTTAATCTCCATCATAACACCTCCACCTGAATTTTTATTATAATGTCTGTTACAGTAAAAACATTTATACCCCGACAGAACTGGTTTCCAGTCATTGTTCTTTAATCATATTTCACAAACAACATCATCAATCTTGTGGGAATGTAGTAACTTTTCCAATAAAAACTTTATTATTAATGCTCCTAGCATTAACAGCAATCAGAGATGCATCAAATGTTGCTGTCTATGAACTGTTAAATTTTCAGCCTGGCAAAAATCCTGCCTAGTGTTTGCCAAATATTGCAAAATATCTGCTGCAAAAATTATCTTCCCTGGTCTTGACAAATGCACGCCATCCTGTCTGAACATGTGTCCCCAAAACTAGGCTTGGATACTCTGCACATTTCCATTTTTTTTTAAACAGGACATTTTTTTCCATGAAGGTGTTTACGCAGAAAAATCTTTGCATTCACAGTGACCTGACTATCCATTCTATTCATGATTTGTGAAAAATATGTCCTAACACCAGTGCAAGCTATACTATCTAAGAGGGCTGTGAGTTCCCTACTAACAGTCAGAGAATCCCTGTGGATGACATAAGTACCAACATGAATAAAAACGGATCCGTACTTCCTTACTTTAAGGCATTCCAAGGCTTGTCTCACATCTTCTGTTTTTGCTCCGGGCAAGCATAACACTATTTGATGTTCATTATCTTCTCTGCAAATATAAGTATGAGTTCCTCTAATAATTGAATCTCCAATTACAAGAATATCTTTGCTGGCCAGCTCTGAAGAATCTTCAGATTCTAATACAGTAATATCTGCTTTGTCAATTGTTACAAAGGATAGATCTTCATCACTATTAGTCGGGTCTATATTACATGATCAAAAAGTCAAATGTTTGAACACGTAATAATTTATCCCTAAATATCGAAATGCTGTAATGTCAAATGGCAAAAAACCCCCCACCCAAACAAACCATTAAAATGCTCTACGCAGGGGGGCAAGCCCTCCATGCACCCCCACAACCCCCGCTACTTAAATATACCAACTCTGAGATCACACTACAGTGCAGACAATGGAAAACTTCCATGTCTGCACTGTACGGAGATCTCCATTGAACTGTTCGACATTCTGACGGTTCGATATTTAGGGGTTTATTATTACGTGTTCGAACATTTGACTGTTTGATCACGTAATATAGACCCTATTAGTCTTATTAATCCCACTGTTTTCATTGTCTATTAAATTCTCATCCAGCTGGCATTGTAAATCTACAGCTTGAGCCATGCAGTCAACATCTGTCTTTCTCTTCTTTTTTCTAACAGTAATGTTCTTCACTCCTTCCACGTTCAGTTTTGATTTCTTCCTTTTCACCTGCCTCTTGCCTCTTTTTTCTACCTTCTCTGTTGCAAAAATGATGCCTTCTTCTGTAAACTGAAGGTTTTCTGATAGAAAAATATCATCATCATTCCTTGTAACCTGTGTTACGTAACAAAGCGGTGTCCTTTTTACTACGTATTCTCTTTCCTTTACAGTCAGTAATCAGTTTCTTTTTCTTCCTTGTTATCTGTTGTGAACTTCTTCCTTTCTTTCTTTTTTGTTTCCTTCTAAACAAACTAGATCCTCAGATTGCTGAATACTTTTATCCAGAATTCCAAAGTTGTCAGGGGCATCTTCTTGTTTCATAAGGGTTGAATAATTTTTGCAGACAGCAGATGCATCATTACCTAAATGTGTTCTATTTGTTCTATGCCTAACATTATTTATCTCACCAGTCCGTCATTAATATATGTAACAACAGGTCTCCAAGCCATGCCAATTGCACAAGTGCAATCATCATCAAGTCGAGATTTACTTCTAACAGTGGTAAGCAAATCATCCACCTTTTGACACAAGAAACACAGATCACCAGTGTTATCAGCTGTTACCTTTAAATATGCATATCATTTATTACACTGTTCAAGATATTTGTAGGTCTATGTGAGCAGTAATACATAGAGAAGACATATATTTGTTGAATTGTACAAAATAAATACACAGTTTTGTAATTTTAAGCTTATATAAAAGCCAAATTTGAATAATGTAGACAATATTCAAACAGTATAGATATGCATAGTAAGAAGTTACAGTGAGCAATCAAATCAGTTAACTGTGGCAGTGCCATATACAAATGATAATAAATGTATGTGACAGTGGGAGAAATCAGAATTTCTAGTAATCTGCAAAGAAGCATTTACATGCTGACTTGCTATGGACTTGTTCAGCAAGAGGGTTTTTTTTTCTGAAGTCTGAGAGTTTCTTTGATTTTCAAATCAGGTGGAAGATTTGCAGGACCCAATATAGGGAAGGCTCTTTTGCCCAGTGCTGTTCTAAAGTGAGATCTATAAAGGGAAATATGATCAGGCTGAGAATTTCCAAGCATTTAGGGTCTCGGATAGGAAATAGCTGTTTAAGTGGTGGGCACTATCCTTCATTTATAATTGTAAATATTAATGTGCTGAGTAGGTAGATGTCTGTTTCAGTTACTGGGAGCCAATTTGCATTCTATAGAAGAATGTAGTGGTAAGTGTAGTTGCTTGCCAAAAAGACAAATCTACAAATTTTATTTACAGTGGTTGGAATTTGTTTCTTCTTTTAAGAAGAATGGAGGAACAGTAAAGGAAGGCCATATTCCAGTTTGGGGAGGAAGACATTTTGGCTCTGGCCATTCTATCAACAGGAGTAAGGGGGTTGAAATACTGTAACAAAGCTTTAGTTTAGAAAGGAATTTTGCACAGTGTTATTTGTGTGGGTATTGAAGGCAAGACCTAGAAATTTATATTCAGTAACTGTGGGTATGTAATTGTTTTCTAAGTATGTTATTGAGAATGTGGATATTTGAGTGAGTTTGTGAAGAAGAGCATTACATTGGTTTATAGATAGTCTGCTGGCTGCAGCCCATTGGCAGAGTCTGATAAAAAGATTGCTGTGATTGAGTTTCCAAAGTATGTGGAGATTTATTCGCTTGGAATAAGAGGATGTCTTTTGCATAGAGTACTGTATTCAAAGAGAGAAGGCCATCTGTAGGTCATTGATGAATTGAGAGGAGAGAAGTAGGCCTAGTACTGACCCTAGGTGTACTCCTGTAAATATTGGCATTAACCTGAAATGTTCTACTAAGTTACATTTGGAATCACTTAACAGTATTCTGCCCAAAGTTAAGTTTTGTGAGTAGTAGGCGTGGTTAACTGTGTCAAAAGCTCTACTTGTATCTACAAGTACACCAGCAGTAATTAGACCTTTATTTGTGTTATAGTATATAGTTTTAGTAAAAGTGAGGAGAGCAGCTGTGGTACTGAATACATTTCTGAAACCTATCGTGGCTGTCCAAGAGGAAACTATAACTATTTATACAACTGAAAAATTGTTTTAGAGAACGTTTTGAAGATTTTAGATAGTGGGCATAAAGCTGATATAGGGTGCCAGTCCTTCTGGTATTTGGAATGGAAAATGTTGAAAGGGGTTAATCATAGAATGTTTTAATGCAGAGGTAAAGTACCAGTAGTGAGTGATAAGTTATAGATTAAGACGCTTGGCATTATAGTTTGCAACTTCGCTATGAAATGCGGGATGAATCTTGGAGTGTTTAGAACAGATTATTTAAGACTAATAAATAACTTCTTGTTTTTTTTTCCTGTGATTTCCCTAAAGTGGAAGGTAGCTGCAAATTCACTAAAATGGTAAAGAAACTTGCTCAGGGTTGCTTAGTGGGGTTTGACAGTTGTTTTCTCAAAATGAGTTGGTAATTTCCTGTATGGAAGAAAGAAGAAAATATTTAAATTCATAGGTTCATAGGTGTGTACTAGGCTAATGGCCCTGGAGCCTTTACAAGCCTAGCCCATAGAAGTGCCCTGACATTGTGCTGTCAACATTAGTTCCCAGTGCCTCTATCAAGTAGAGGCAGTGGAATGATCCCTGGGATGAACTTTCTATTACCCATCCACTCATCAAGATTTCTGTTGAAGAGGGGACAGCAAGGTGCTCTGCTTGACATGTATGGGAAGTCTGTTCCAGAGCATGGGCAGTCTCTGGGTGAGGAACCTGTCCCTCCAACATGTTCTGTTTATTGTGGTAATGAGGTTGAGGTCTCTGGAGCATGTGGTGCGGAGGGATTGGGATTTCTTTAGATGTAGCATTTCTAACAGGGCTGGATCAGACATGGCTTTGTAAGTCAAGCAAAGATCACCTCTACGTAGGAGATATGAGACAGAAAATAGCTAGAGTATTTTGAGTCTGTCCGTGTAGGACATGTGTTTAATGCCTAGGATCCTCTTCATGAGGTACATCTGTGACCTCTCCAGCTGTTGCAGGTTGGCTACTACTACAGTTATTATAAGGATGGGATTGAACTTTGCTGTGTATATAGCCACATATTTTATTTCTTTCCAGAATTGTTTGTGCTTGACACAGGTTGAAAGTTTGTTTATGCAGGTAGTTAGACTTTGTAGTGTTAGTGTCAATTCTACTTTGTTTTCTGAGGTTAAGGTAGTTTTGGTTTAGATTATTATTCATTAGATTTTGTTTCCAGGAAATCAAGGCATTGTCTCTTTGTTTCATATGTTCCTTAATTTCTTGAGTTAGCCCTGGACTTAAATGTTCTCTAAGCCTCCTACATACACATGGAAAAGTGTATCTTGAATGGAGGAGAGTGTGTTTGTGAAAAATGAAGGTGCATCAATAGAGTCATTTGTATGGTATAATTGAGTTCAGTCAGTATAACTGAGGTGGTGCTGGAGGGTGTGAGCTTGATGTTCAGAGAATAGATGACCAATTACTGTTCATGGTAATGGCTTTGGAGTTCTGAAAAACCAACAAGAGAGAAATGGACAGTGGTTTATCATACAGTTTGTTAGTATGGCAGTGTTTGAGCAGTAGTGAGATGTATTGGACATTGTAAGGACTGGGGGGAGTGAGTACCAGGTTGATAGGTCTAGTAGGATGCTTTACTAACTGTTCTAAATTGAAGTGAAGCAGAGTTTTTTTTTTTTGAGCTGTTGTGATTCTTTGCCCAAGGCATTGTCGTTAAAGTCACCTAGACAAATGGTGTTTTTGTTGAGACATTGGGAAACTACGATTTTCTAATAATGGAAGAGGAGACCGGAGGTGGTAAATATGCCACTACAGTGGTAAATGGGTATGCTTGCAAAAGGAGGCATTGGCCATTATCCAGTGGAGGCCTTTATCATTTGATTGGTTTGCAATGGAGACTGTAACAAGTTGCAGACAGGAATTTTTTTTTTTTTTATTAGCTGCATGATTCATCTGCCAGAGGATAATGTAATGAGACTTAATATAAGTGGATGAATGCATGGACAGTTGTTGCTTTTTTTTTTAAAGTGAATTTATTCTTAATATTAAATGGAGTATGCAGTAAATTATATGCTCTACATTCATCTTCAATATTTGAATAAAATACAAAAACTCTATATTAGAAGATGGAGTACTAACATCCTTTAAAAACACCCTTTATTGAATCACCACTCCTTTTTTATCATTGTTGATTACTAGTGAAATACAAATGTAAATATAATTTCCTTAAAGAATATTACAATTCAGTGCACAATTTATGCAGTTTAGGAAATTTAGTAGGGACAAATTTTAACCCTGAAAGCAACACAGATTTCTGAACACCAAATATACCCTAGCCCAATAAGTTAATTATTTCTAGTTCCTTATTGTTAGAATGGTACATATTTTCAGTGTCTATAAATAAATACTTGTTCACAATATCCATTGGTGGTGTAGTTCAATAAAACATTTATAAAACATACTTTTGCTTGTTTCTAAAAGTCTGATTGTTGTTGTGATTGATGAAATCTGGGTATTGATGTATCTTCATTTGATTGTCTTTTAGACCCTTATTGTATCTATTTGAAATTAGTCTCTTTGCTTGAAATGTATCATTTCCATTTGCAAACACTAGAGCTGTTGTATCTTTGCATTCTACTTCATCATCATTTTAATTCTCCCTCTGTGCTGTGTTTCGCTGAAATTCCCTCAGTCTGAATATGTCAAAGTTCCACTTCCTGATTTTTAACTATTAACCCTTTTCTGGTTTTATTTTTGTAAAAATAAATGCAGTACCATTTTCATAATCCCTTAAGCTCATAGATTGTGTGTGTACAAGGCTAATGACCAGTGGTGCCTTTATAACCCTAGCCATGCAACCCAAATGTATCCCGCAAGCTATTGTGCCTTAAAGGTTATTTTAAAGGTCTGTGTTAGTGAGGGCATGATTTAATGGTTGCCTCTGGCAATCAGAGACATAGGTGTTAGACAGAAGGTGAGTTTCCAATTTCCCATTCACTGATCCAGGTTGCACTTGAATGGGGTTAAGGAAGGGCTCTGCTTCACATAGGTGGGAGGCCTATTGGATTCTCAGACACACACCTGCTCTTCCAGTATGTCCTATTTAAGTCACAAGCAAAGTTTAAATCCTTAGATTAGTTGTGGTGCTGTCCATTTTGATTTTCTTTCTTTTTTTCACAGTAAGCAATTCCTCTGCTATTAACACCTTTTATTTCAAATCACTGTCAACACTATCCAACTGTGTTTTAGACAAATTCTTTTCCAGCTGTCTTTTCTTTTTATTTCAATCTCTTGTACTCTCAGTTCCCATTTTTTTCCATATGCTATTTGTTGCACAGGCATCTGCCACTCTTATCCACTTTTCTTTACATTCATTTTCAAATTTAGTTTCCTTGAAGAAACTAGACATTGCTTTAATAGCGCATAAGCCTCTAAGTGTTAAAATTCCAAATATTTTACCGAAGTCACCACAGTATGAAGGACATTCTTTTCTGTTGTGTTCTGTATGTAGCAGTTTTTCAAGATCTCAAAAGTTATTCTGGACTTCCCCACTCAAGACTAAAGATAAATGTGGTTTAAATGTTTTAAGTAAGTCAAAATTTTGACACTTTCTTTTCTTAGTTTGTTTGAAAAATCATTGTTGCTTTTGTTAGACATTTCATTAGGTGAACTGGAAGCACCAGGGTTGGCTCATGTATGTTTATTATCCATTTCCATTACTAAACCTATTAATTGAGGAAAATCCTGCAATAAATCCATAATGACAACTTAAAGGGCCAAAGATACATTTTTATAAAACCACTTTTATTAATAAATTAATGATAAGAACAAAGTCCAAAAAGCAGCCTTATTAATAGAGCTGTAGTACCTTGGGTAAACAGCTTTCTTTGAAAGTGACACAGTATTGCAAGCTGACACCATATTTAAAATAAAACACACACTCTTTTAAATAAAATAAGAAAAAAAAATCTCTAAAACATAAATCTTTGTAATACCTAATTTTGTAATACCTAATATCATTTAGTCTCAGCATTCCAGTTTAACTCCTGGTTGAGTCCAAATGGGGAATCTCAACATATTTTTAACAGTGAAAGTGTCAGAAACAAACAGGTAACCAGATAAATATTCAGCAATTCAGTATACACTCCAAAAGGACAGAAAATAAAAAATATGATGCCGAACCAACATGGCTGAAAGTAAAACTTTATTAAAATTCAGTAAAAAATAGGAGTAAGCGCTTTCCCGATCTGCCTGATTGCTTAAAGAGACTGCAATGCCATTAGAAAACACACTATTTAAACACATAAACCAATCAACCATCTCCTTCAATCAAGCTGCAGTGATATATTACAATCATATTAATTCTCTTAAAAATACTTAAGGAATTCTTAATGTAGCAACTCGTTCTCTCTAAAATATAAAATGTTTATATATATATATATATATATATATATATATATATATATATAAAAAATAATGGGCAGTATATATGTCTAAAAACACATATCTCATTATGTATGTATCTATATATATATATATATATATATATATATATATATATATATATTTTATAAAAACTGCATCACATAAATATTTAGAACACATATAGAGAATCTAAAGAAATGTATAAAAATTAAATATTCATATAAATAAAAACCTCAGTGTCTAAGTGCTCCTGCTTTAAGGAGAGGTTTAAGTGAGACCTCATTTTTAATCCCAGGGGCTTTGTCAGCATTTAAATGCAAAATCCACTTAGGTTTTTTTTTGTGCTAGAAGTGATAGAAGAAGGGATTAGAGGGGGAGACATAAAAAATAGGACAGAAGCAGCAGAACAGAAATGGATTTTGCATTTGAATGCTGACTTAGACACTGAGGTTTTTATTTATATAAATATTTAATTTTTATAAATTTCCTTATATTCTCTATATGTGTTCTAAATATTTATGTGATGCAGTTTTTTTAGAGAGAACAATGAGTTGCTACATTAAGAATTTATTAAGTATTTTTAAGAGAATTAATATGATTATTGTATATCATTGCAGCTTGATTGAAGGAGATGGTTGATTGGTTAGTTATGTGTTTAGTGTGCTTTTGATGAAGCGATTAGGTAGATTGTGAAAGCGCTTAGTCCTATTTTTTGCTGAATTTTAATAAAGTGAGTTTTACTTTCAGCTGTGTTGGCTTGGCGTCATATTTTTTATTTTCTGTATTTTTAACAGTACCTGCTTTTTTATCAGTATTTTTAAGCACTTTTTTAAGTTGTCACTTAAGAGATAGGCAGACTTAGATTAACAGAAAAGAAAACAAACCATATTAACATTTTTCCTTTTTTATACCTACATTATATACATCACATATCTTTTCTTTCTTTATAACTATCATTAGGACATTGATTTGTTCAGGTCCTGCCTTCCCTTAAACCTTACTTCTCCTCATGAAATTTTTTTGCATGTATCTTTCTCACAGTTTCCATTTATTCCTGTGTAATTTGCTCATTCCCTTTTCCAGTCATTTTATCTCTTTTATAATGTTCATTACTTCAAATACAGTTGGGTTGACTTTGATTTCCATCTTCTGGTAACTGCTTTTTTGGCAGCCAACAGAATTAAACTTAACAGTGCTTTACTATGTCTAGGCAATTCAGATCATGTGTCCCAACTCAAAAGAGTCATTTCCTTATTTATAGCCATTTGTTCACCCAACACTTCTGACAGAGTACCCTGTAGGGAATTTTTTAAATTTGCCAACTCATTACACTCCCAATACGTGTTCCCAGTTAACTATTTCTTCCTCAACACATCCAACATTTGCTATGTACCTGAGGAAAAATTGTTTGAAGTCTGCTTGGGTTATAAAAATACCTATGCAAACACTTTCAAGCAAAGATCCTGAACCTTCTAGACATTGTTGCATATCTGGGAGCCATACATATGTCCTCCCATTGTTTCCTTATAAATTGCTTTTACAGTTTCTGTCTCCCCCCTAGTATTTTCTAACCTCCTGTGATTGGTTCTTATAGTTATGCATTATACAATGACCCCCCCCATTAATATTCCAAAACATACATGCTGATTGATTAGCGTGCACATTGCAAATCAGACTTATACTAATGGGAAAAGGTCCGGTTGCCCAGACTTTTTCCATTAGTATAAGACTTTTTTCTTTTTTTTTTTTTTTACAGCAACGGAGAACACAAGACCTCCGTTGCTTTTTAGACACTGTCTCACTATGTTAAAGTAGTTTAACATAGCGAGACAGATTTAAAAAAAGTAACGGAGATATTCCTTTCTCCGTTGCTTTTTTTAAAGCTGTCTCGCTATGTTAAATGGGTTTAACATAGTGAGGCAGCAACGGAGATTCTCCCTTGCTTTTTTTAAAGCTGTCTCGCTATGGTAAACTCCTTTAACATAGCGAGACACTTTGTAAAAAGCAACGGAAATCTTGCTTTCTCCATTGCTTCCACCCACAGCTCTGATGTACAGCGTAAGCATACGCATGCGCAGTACATCAGAACTGCCACAGAATACCAGACAGCTGCGGAAGGGTGGCACGGAGGCATTATACAATACTATTATTTAAGAAAAGTAATTATTTTTTTTTCTTAAATAATGTCATTGTATAATAGCAATAACCCACTTCTGGGTGTGGGTAATACTGGATTTATCCACGGTTGTCTTTGTTTGGCCACTCGTGCTCCGCCGTCATGACCAAACCACACCAACCATGGGTAAATCCAACATTACCCACACCCAGGCATGGGTTATTGCTTAAATATTTATATACCCTACTAATTATCATTTTAAGAACAGCTTCTGTTCTAGAGTCAACTGAAAACTGTACTAGAGCAGGTCTTTCACTTATGATTCTCTTATGTCTTTCTCCTTGCCTTTACTCAGATATCAATGCCTGGTAAGATTACAGTCTCTAGCCTCTGATCCAAATGTCTTTCTTGGCCTCATCCCAGTCTATTACCTTTCCCTTTCTAGTTATCTGCTGCCAATACCTTGGTTAATTTGCTAGTTTTCTCCAGTAAATTCCAGCTCCCTCATGCTTATTTTCTGTACTACTTGCAGTCATCCCTATTAGCAAAATCTAATTTATCCATTCTTGTGTTGGCTTTGTTCTTAGAATACTTTCTGCTACTTTATAAATATAATTTCTGTATGGCTGGTATTCTCCTTAAGGATTTGCATCCAAAATCCCACTTTCTCCTTATTTCTTGAATCCCCACCCTGCTTCATCATCATCCTTTTCCACTTTGAACTATAACCTTCTGCTTGTGTTTTAATGTGTGTGAGTGTATGGGAGTGTGTGTGTGTGTGTGTGTGTGTGTATATATATCTATATGTATGTATATGTTTACTATTGAAAGCTTAAAGTGCAGGTGATCGAATGGCAAGTGCTGGAAAGTACAATTTCAAAGATGTACAATGCTCCTCCAGACTGTGATCTCACAATAACAAATGTAAAGCATGAGTCGGTAGTCTGAGTTCAATGTTATGAATGGAGATCATGGTACAGTGAGAAACAGGGAATTTACCCTTTTTGGAGTTGGTATATATAATTTGCAGGGGGTCTAGGGGATGCAGAAACCGTGAAAGGATGGACGGCAGTGAGGCTATTTCAAATTCATCGAATTGCAAAACAACAGTATTACCGGTTTTGAACTTCTGCTTCAAAAACCTATCTGTTTTTCAGTATTCTTGTTCCATGTCATGAATAAATGAGCAAAGCACTTTCTTTATTTCAATAGTAAACCCTAATATATATATATATATATATATATGGAGAGAGAGAGAGTGTGTGTGTGTGTATGAGCTATAAATGTATAGCTCTAAACTGTCCCTTCAAAGCCATCGGGTTCTACTGGAAAGAGCAACTTATTGCCCTCCCTGATAAATTCCATTTGTTTATTAATTATCATCCACAACAACTTCTTTGGGTATGTGAAAATAAGGGGACAAAAATACTTTCACTGCTTGTATCTTACTATTCATATCCATAAACAAGAGCTTCCAGTTTTTGTATTATACTGTATTGTTTCTTCCCACATATTTTTAGCTGCTGTAACAGAAGTCTTTTTAATCCAAACTCCTAAATACTTGATCTTATCATGTCCCTGAAAATATTTGTATTGCTGAACCACTTCATTTGTGGATACATAATGTACAACTATAACCTTTGTTTTATCTTTATTAATTTTATATCCCAAAAGACTTGAAACTGATTGAAAATGTTCCACAATACTGAGATGTCCTTTTTTTGTTTTTGTCAGGCACATAGTGAAATCATCTGCAGATAAAGCCACTTTTTCTTAATTATCATACCCTGTTATATACTTGGAATTTCTGAGTCCCTTATTTTCTTTGCCAATGACTATAAATATACCCTAAATAACGAAGAAGAAAGAGGACACCCCTGCTTGTTTCCTCTGTTCAAACACAACTTATCAGAGAGGAGCCATCCCACTTTAATTCTTTCCTGCAATCCTTCATATATCCCCTTATTAATTTTTATTATTGTATCAAGGAATGCAGATGTTTCAACTGCCATACACATAAAATCCCAGCTTACTCTTTTGAATATTTTCTCTATATCAAGACCCAGCAACAACAACAGTATTTTCTTACATTCTGCTTCCCACTGGATCATCATTATGTTAATATTGTCAAAAGTTTGCCTCCCTTCCACAAAACCACATTGATCAATATTTTATTCTGTCAGTATTATGCATATTTCTAAATCACACCTGCTTTCATTTTATTATATTGTTAATTCTGACAGTTTTCATGTTTCCTGTTTTAATTGCAGGCAGTGCTAATTTATGTTCACTAGTCCTTATGTTCAGAATGTATACAATATGGAAAACTGTTGGTGTAAATGAAAGAAACTTTTGTAAAACAAGCATTATCTTGCAGGCTGTCAGTCTTGTGATGCATTTTGCATTGGAAAAACTGGACAAAGAGCAGGGTAAGCCACCTGGTGGTGTAAATCTTGGCTCTAGATGATTGACTGTTTAAGTGACACATTGAGCCCCTATGTAAAAAAAAATGGGAAAAAGGGGTTGTGGGTGGATTGATTAGAAGACAGCACTGCTGGTCATGTTAAAGTCGTACGAAAGTTACAATAAAAATACTTTGGAAGAGCATAGTTGAATTTTAAAATGTATTTTGTTTATTTAAGAAGTTAAGGGAGATGTGGAGAGGGTGGGACATGGATGCAGTTATAGAAAGATGTGGACTTTTGTGGCAGTTTAGGTGTAATGCATATCATCAACCTGGATTGAATTATATATCAACGTAGTTTTATTTATTTATTTTTTTTTAATCGAAACATTTGCAGTACTGAAATGAATTTGTGTTGTTTTAGTGTTGATTTTTTTTTCACAAGGCAATCAACAAACAAAAATGTTTTTTACCTTATAGACACATGAAACAAGGTTTGAGACTCACAAAGGCAGCTAGACTAGTAATTACCTATGAACCTATAAATCATTACCAAAACATTTAAATGTGCTGTATATGTCCAAACTTACTTGGCATAAAACCAAGGTACTTGCTCAAAATTCTGAATAGGCCCAACTGCTCTCTAAATTATTAGCAGGACTAATTCAACGTCAACATCCATCAAAGGGCATTCAAGTAATAACAGAACCCATAATTCCAGTGAAGACATTCTTAAGGTATTTTTAACAAAGTGTATGCTGAGCTTCTATGGGGAGTCCTGGACCTGAAGAATAAAGAACTTAAATGGTAAGGGGAAAAATGAGAGAGCAAGAGATAGAGGCAACAAATGGAATTTTATTTTATTGACTGAAAAGTAAACATTTAATTCATGAAAGTGTGATTAAGCAGTGTTACATGTCTTGCAAGTACTTATGCATTGAGTGAGTTCTGACACGTTCTGCTCAGTTATTAATGCTACTTGTGTAATGGGAATGAATAACTGCATTAAATTCTGCAGTGAAGTACTGCTGCTGTGAATACTGACTTAGTGCTGGGAGGAGGGAAAATCATCTAATGATGTAGCTGTTGGTGACAGTTTTGCTACCAAGACCACCTCAGCAGATCATTTTCATGAAGGTCAGATTTAGTGTTGGTGCAGCATAAATGTAATGCATTTTAATATACATCTTGAAAAATATTGATACTTAATGAATTAAATTGTATGAACATATTAAAACAACTCAAATAATACCATCAGTACAATAAAACTGAACTGCAGTGTGTAACCAATACATCAAATGAACATTTCCTAAGAAAGTAATTTAAGTGAGAGTGTTGTATGGCACATATATGTCTCTGTTGTATATGATCAAACTAAATATCAATTTGAGAACACCGAAAACAAAAATATCAAATAAAGTAATATCAAGGAAGGAAAACTATTTCCTCTCCCAATATTAACACTAAAACCCCCATAACACCAGTCTCAAATCCGTCTGAATTGTGGTAGTATTACGGGAAGATTTTTATGAAGGTAGGATTAGGGTTGAGGGAAGGGGCAACATTAAGGTTAGCATCCATTACTAAGGTGTTGTGGGAGGGATCCTAACAGTGCCCCTTCCCCTCAACCCTAACTCTACAACTTACCTTCATAAAAACCTTCCTGTACCACTTTCACTATTGAAGACACACTTGGACATGCAAGCATTCACAAACATGCACATACAACACTACATCTATCCCATAACTTAACCTTGACCCTTACCCTAAACTACACAAACCTGCACACAAACATATAACACCTATCTTTCACTCATCCCTGATACTAACTCTAACTCACATATGGATGCACACTCTCACCCCTTCAACTCCACTTACCTGTGTTGACATTACATACCATGGACATTTTCAATGCTTGGCTGTCCGTACCGTTGATATTAAACTACACCCCCTGCATTTGTTGAAGAAATGGCATTCAACAAAATGCAGGGAACCCATATATATATATCTATATCTATATCTATCTATATATACATATATATATATATATATATATATATAAATAGCACACACACGTGTTCCATTTGTTCCATGCAAACCATCAAAGAGTTGACTTGTCAAGCTGCAGAAAAGCCGGTACACCTGATCAAAAATCAGCTGATCGAACATACTGTCTTTTCTGCTGTGCAAGACTGCAGTATAATACAAATTGGGGAGTTCAGCCTTTCCTGACTATATTGTGATCTCAGAGTTCGTATATGTAATTAACAGAAGAGGGGAGGTGCAAGGGGAGCTTGTCCTCTGCAAAAAAAGTAGTACCTGATGTTATCATTTTCATTCATTCCTCAACCTGTGGGGTTTGGATCTGAACCTCATATTCGACTTGGCTGCTTTTTATATAGCTTAGGATCTGACTCTCAAGCTCTACCCTCACCCATAATGTCTTTATCCTCCAAATTACCTCAGATCTTGTTTGCCATGCTTTCTAGGAAGCTAAGATTTTTTCTCTTGTAGCTCCTTGTGGGTTGTGCATGATTTAATTCAACTTTATTGTTAATTTCTAGCTCTTATTTGTAGTGTGTCACCCTTCCTTACCCTTCTACAAGCTTTTTTATTATTTTCAGGTTTTCTGTTTAAGTTTCTAGATACTTTTGTACCTTTGGCTATTTCTATCCCTACCATTGTTGGTAGTTTCTTTTCCTGTTTCCCTCCTATATAAAAAAAAAACAAAAAAGCAAAAAACAAACAAAAAAAAAACTCTCTCTCCTTAGAACTTTGTTTTTTGTGTGGTTGTTAAACTGAATTATGGCTGATAAACCTGACAAGCCTGCTGGGTTTAAAAATTGCACTTCCTGTGGACACAAGATTCCTCAATCTGATGCCTACAGGGAGTGTGTTTACTGTCTAGGGCCCAGTCACTTTGATGTCTCTTGTGAAATTTGTTTGGGTTTCAATGCTCGTGCTCTTGGGGAATACTGAAACAAATTGATTCTTAAGGGTCTTCTTCCTTAGCTTGCTTCTGTTGCTGGCCCATCTCTGGAATCAGGGACTCAAACCCCTACTAGAAGACATAATTAGTCCAGGGAGCACAGAAAATGCTCCCATGTCTTGTCTCCTTTAAAAAGGGTTACTTTTGAGCCACTAGCTAAGACTTTGAAACTGTTGGAGCTGAGGCCTTTGATTCAACACAAACTTTCTCACCTCCTCAATGCTGAACTGTTAACCCCTCCCTGGAGGTTGTATCTTTTATTATGAGATCTCCCTTTCTTCAAGGAACCTGAAGAAGCCTTTGACACCTCCCTCCATGTCATCCTCTGTAAGATCTTCGCAGAGGCTTCTGAAGCAGAGGTGGACAGGATGATAAGATTCCAGAGGAAGCAGATACAGATGGGAGTTTTGCCTGGTCTGTCCCCCACCAGATCCATGAGCCAGCCTACCTTTGTGCCTTTGATTTCACCTTCTCCGATCTGACCTCCCATTTAAGAGCCCTTAGATCTGGAGGTATCCAGAGTTGATGTGTCAGACCCGATGGTCCTTCCTTCCTCGGCTCCGATGACATCTCTGATCTTATCAGCTCCAACCTTCTTAGAGCACATCAGATCTCAGAGCTGAAGCATCAGCGTCAGGTCCGAGTGAATGTCCTCAACTCCAAAATTTTCAGAGCCATCACTTTCCCGAGCATGACAGCCCGGCTCTGACTCCCCCTTCAGGGCAGGGTATCCATGAGAGTTTAAAGTTGTCTGTGCCTGGAGCTTCAATTCAGGAGAGATTGCTTTTGACCTCTCCACATCTTTCTGCATTCGAAGGGTGGAGAGGGTATTCTCCCACCTAAGAATTACTTTGACTCTACCTCCTTCGCGTCCTACTTCTGTTCTGACTTCTACACATCCTCCAACTCAGGGACAGCCAAGACCCTAAGAGCTTCAGAACAATTCCCATGAGGAGTGCTCCATCTCTTTGACACCTCCCTGGAGCATCCCACTGAGGAGGTTCCTTGGAAGAGACTGTGCAAGAGGAGTCACCTGGATTCCCCTCAGGAATCAATGACAGAAGACATTGACTTTGACAAAGGGGAAGGTTCCCCAAGATCTCTACCAGATAGTGTCTACTTTAGAGACATCCTTGAAAGTCCTGTGCCAAAGAGGTGGTTGGTCTATCTAAAGCCCTTCCTCAGAGGAGTCAGTGTTTTTGGAGGCCTTCAGGTCTAACATATCTACATCTTGGGTGTCCTTCCCCAAGCCCCCCCACCCATAGATCTTATTGACCTTGTTTCATGTGGGGCATGGAAGGAGCCAGACACTGTGGAGTGCATTCCAGTGACAGCTGACAAGATCCTTAGTGCCTCGCCCGATAGACAGCACTAGCCTAAAGGTTCCCCAGTAGATGTCATGCTTGTTGTTGCAACCACTAAAAAGGTTCTGGCCAAACAGAGCTCCTCTGTCCATCCCCCTAACAGGGAGTCTAGGACTTTGGACAGATTTGAGAAGCAGGTGTATGCTTCAGTGACTTTTGCATTGCGAGTGTTGAATTACCCGGCACACTTCATCAGAATACAGAAGGACTTAATTAAGGAATTCTCTGGCTCTGCCCCAGGGTCCATGTCTAGAGAGGTGCAGAAAACCTTTTCCTCTAGATTGGCCACCCTACAATCTATCTCTAATGTATCCATGAGACTAATCTCGCATGCAGCAGATGATATGTCAAGGGTAGCCGGTTCAGGCATGGCTATAAGGCACCATGCCTCGATGCAGCTCTGTGACTTTGCGGAACTTTTCAAGGCATCCTTCATCAGTGCTCCTTTCGATAGATCATTGTTGTTTGGTCCCATTGTTAACCAAACAAGAAGTGCAAATCCAAACTAATAAACAAAAAGGACGAAGAATCAGGAACCAAATCTTGAAAAGAACCAGGAATTTATTTGTTGAATCACTTGAACCACAAAGGTGAAACAAAGCACAGATAATCCACCACACATTAACGTTGTTCAGGAAAATTACGTTTTCGTCACAAAGCTGGACTTCATCAGATGATACCATTACAACCAAACATTCCCTTTTATAATGCATTCAATTAAATAATTATTCAATTAATGTGTTTAATTAATTTAAAAAGTTTTCTTTAAGAATATTTTTCCAAAAAATATTCCTTTTAAATTCATATTTTTGTTTCTTGTATTTCCTGTTTATTCCCTACCATAATACAGTTAAAATAACATTTAATATATACAATTTTAATATTTTAAAAAAGTTTAAAACCTTTTAATAAGTTATGTCTGTTTAAAAACCATTGTAATACATGTTTTTCATGCCATCTAGTGCCCATTTCATTTATTGCAACCATTGAATACATTGCAAAGCTCAAATGTTCCCTATGTAAAGCTATAAATAGCTGAATATTCTAAGAAGTCTTTGTTTCTAGCTCATATCGTATGTTTCCTGTTTTCACAAACCCCACCATTAAGGAAACCACATTTAAAAAATATTGATATGGTTAAAAAAAACTGTATAACCAAAGTTGATACATAAATAGAACCTATTTAAAAACCTTTGTTAAAAATATTTGTTAATATTGTTTATAATTTGGCTGCTCTTAGTTTCAGAATTGGTAATATGCTAGCATATTAATTTAACCCTGGTGGGTTGTAAGCTTCTAAGGTCATTTGCCACCACAATTCTCTATACTCTAACCTTTCTTCCCAGGGTCCCCCTCTTATATCCTTTTCTGTATGTTCTAATACGGAGAAACTAAAACTAGTTTGAACACATTCCTTACTATGCTTATACAAAGCATTAGTTTCCTTACAATTCTTTATGTCATTAAGGTGCTCATAAATTCTCCTTTTTAGTTTCCTTTCGGTTTTCCCTATGTAGAAAGATTGGCATTTTTTACATGTTGCCAAATAAACTAGACCTGAGGAGTCACAATTATAAAAATGCCTATCATTAACAATGGTTTTACTTCTACTACTAATATCGATGGTGTTACTATTAGATATATAGGTACATTGGGCACACCTTCCACATTTATAAGTGCCTTTTCTCCTTCTGTCCTGTGGATTTAAAGAATTTTTACTTTCTAATAGATTTCTTATACTTAAGGAATTTTTATATACAATCTTCACCAACCTATTACCCCCTAAATCTAATTCCGTTAGGTCCATAAATCTATCCCACTCTTTATTAAAAATCCTTTTTATTTTGCTGTTAATGGTGTTATATTCCAAGGTCAGGGCTAAATCAAAACATTCTTGTTGTTTGATATTTTTTGTACTGGGTGAAATATCTATCTCTTTTTCTTTTTTTGTAACCAATGGGGGAAATTTAGTTCCCCTAGCTTTTACTACTACTTCTCTAATTTCCTTGATGAAATTACTTGGATATCCCCTTTCTTTAAACATGCTCTCTACCAGATCACATTCTATGTCAAAGTCTTGATCCCTACTGGTCATTCTACTTCCTCTCACGAACTGACCTTTGATAATGTTCTTTTTAACGTGTATAGGGTGAGCACTATCAAAGTGTAAGAAAGAATTACAGTAGGTAGCTTTTCTATATACTCTAGTTTCTAAGTGCCTTTCTCTTTTATATATTTCGATATCCAGATATTGCACTGCATTGGTAGTTACCTTATGGGTAAATTTAAAAAAACTGCAAGTATTATTAAGGTACACCAAAAAAGAATTAAGTTTTTCCTCTCCTCCAGTCCAGAATAAAATAATGTCGTCCAAAAACCTGTGGTATATTATCCAAGAGGACTTAAATTCACTTTCTAACACATGTTTTTCCTCCCATTTGGATAAAACCAGGTTTGCATAAGTGGGGGTGCAAGCCACCCCCATAGCTACTCCCTGAACTTGTTTAAAAAATTCACCATTAAAAAACAAAAAATTGTTATGTAGCACTATTTCCATCAACCATCTACTAACCATTTTGTCATCATTGGACATGTTTTTATCATCATATAAAATTTCTTCAAACATTTCTAAACCTTCTCCATGGAGAATAGATGGGAATAGGTCTACAACATCTATGGTTACAAAGATTAGACCATCTATATCTGTTATGTCTGAAATAATTTTTAACAGGTCCCATGAATCTTTCAAAATATGTTCTCTTTGTAACCATAGCTTTTTTGTTTTAATATCCACAAATTTGGCTAAGGAATGAGTTTTGGACCCATTGGCCGAAGCTATTGGCCTTAACGGGGGATCAGCCTCATTTTTATGTATTTTGGGGATTCCGAATATTGAGGGAACTTTAGGTTTTTCTACTCTTAAAAAATTAAAAGTTTCCAAATCTATTAACCCTTCAAACAACATGTCATTTAAATTCATATCTATTCTATTATATGCAATGTTTATCTCATTTTTAGACACTGGTTGATATTTAAAGTCATCCCACAAAATCCTATACATTCTACTATCATATTCCATATTTCCCATTATTACAATGCCTTCCCCTTTGTCTGGTTTCATAATCCTTAGATTCATGTCTTTCTTCAAACCATTTAAGATATTTTTTTCTTGTATATCTAGGTTACTATCGTACCTTAGGCCAGTTAATTCAGCTTTCCTAATTTCTTTCTCTATCACTTTTTCAAAATTCCTTAGTTGCGGATGTAGGGGTGGATTGTAAGTAGACCTACGTTTCAATTTTAAGTTGGTGTTTTGCATATTGCTAGGAAAAATAATTTTAAAGTTAATTTTCCTTAGGAATACCTTTATTTCTAACAAGGATTTAACAAAATCCCCTTTAGTGGAAGGAATAAATTTAAGGCCCTTGGAAAACAGGTTAAAGTGTCCTTTTTCCAGATTTAATGGGCTAAAATTATATATATATTGAAGTTATTGTAAGTCCATTTATTACCAATATGTATAATATCATCGTGAGTGGGGGGGTTGGGGTAATTGAGGTGGAATTGAAGTTAATCAATATTTCCCCCTCCCTCTCCCTCTTCTGCCCCCCCAGTAAAAATTTCCTTCTATTTCACCATATTTATTAAAAATTCTTTCAGACCTCCTCAGGGGTGGAAATTCTTCCTCATTAAATAAAATTCATTCTTGTATCTCATGATTTTCTATAGGTTCAGTTATATCATTGTTATGGTGTCTATAGAAAGTTTCCCTCTGCCTCTTCCGAGGTGGGGGGTTGGGGTAACTGATATTATGTTTGTATTCATCTAGATCACGTTCCATTTTTTTAATTTTCCTTTGGACTAAATCGTCCACATTTCTATCTATTTCAGTCCTCATATTAAAATATTTAGCTTTTTCTTCCTCTATAGTAAAAATCATATCATTAGTAATAATTTTGTTCAAAGCTTCTATTTCAAGTAAATATCTTCCTGCAGTCTTGTATTCTCTTTAACCATAAGCTTCAACATTTCAATACCACATTTGTTAAAAATATCTAACAGTTCTAAATGAAATTTTGAACCAGGTATAACATTATTAGGGTATTTATAAAGGCGTAACCCTTTTGGTACAATTTCTTTTGTAATGCATTCCTTTAAATAAGTATTTTCAACATTTAACACTCTGTGCTTATTCATAAGTTTATATAGGTTATTTAAATTGTCTTTGTATGTGCAGTCATTACTAGGAACAAAACTGTTTTTGTAGTTGTCTTTAAATGCATATTGGCGTATTAGCCAAGCATTTAGATCTTTAATAGGTGAAACAGTACCTTTTGATTTGTCAATATTATGTGGTCGAGTAGCGCGTTTCTCCTTAGCCATAGCCAAGCTGGATTCTCCTCGTAATGAATCTTTTAAAGCAATAGGAGTGTCCGCTGGATTGAAGCTACTCCCTTCTTCCTCCTCCACTAAGCCGGTGTCCTTACACGCACCTATAAGCTCACAGTCCTTCGCTTCTTTAGGTTTCTTTTTCGGAATAAATGACCCTTCGGTCCTGTTAGCGTTGTTTTCAATATTTTTGTTCTGTGAAGTGAGAATAGAGGAGGCTACTGGCGTGAGGAGGTTGATCATCTCCATGAGCTGCCCAACCAGTTTACGAGTTAGTCCTAGGTCTTCCTGCTGCAGGCTAGCAGGAACTTCCTGATTCTCCATCGAGCACAGGTTACCACGAAAACCAAACAAGAAGTGCAAATCCAAACTAATAAACAAAAAGGACGAAGAATCAGGAACCAAATCTTGAAAAGAACCAGGAATTTATTTGTTGAATCACTCAAACCACAAAGGTGAAACAAAGCACAGATAATCCACCACACATTAACGTTGTTCAGGAAAATTACGTTTTCATCACAAAGCTGGACTTCATCAGATGATACCATTACAACCAAACATTCCCTTTTATAATGCATTCAATGAAATAATTATTCAATTAATGTGTTTAATTAATTTAAAAAGTTTTCTTTAAGAATATTTTTCCAAAAAATATTCCTTTTAAATTCATATTTTTGTTTCTTGTATTTCCTGTTTATTCCCTACCATAATACAGTTAAAAAAACATTTAATATATACAATTTTAATATTTTAAAAAAGTTTAAAACCTTTTAATAAGTTATGTCTGTTTAAAAACCATTGTAATACATGTTTTTCATGCCATCTAGTGCCCATTTCATTTATTGCAACCATTGAATACATTGCAAAGCTCAACTCGACCACATAATATGGACAAATCAAAAGGTACTGTTTCTCCTATTAAAGATCTAAATGCTTGGCTAATACGCCAATATGCATTTAAAGACCACTCCAAAAACAGTTTTGTTCCTAGTAATGACTGCACATACAAAGACAATTTAAATAACCTATATAAACTTATGAATAAGCACAGAGTGTTAAATGTTGAAAATACTTATTTAAAGGAATGCATTATAAAAGAAATTGTACCAAAAGGGTTACACCTTTATAAATACCCTAATAATGTTATACCTGGTTCAAAGTTTCATTTAGAACTGTTAGATATTTTTAACAAATGTGGTATTGAAATGTTGAAGCTTATGGTTAAAGAGAATACAAGACTGCAGGAAGATATTTATTTAGAAATAGAAGCTTTGGACAAAATTATTACCAATGATTTGATTTTTTCTATAGAGGAAGAAAAAGCTAAATATTGTAATATGAGGACTGAAATAGATAGAAATATGGACGATTTAGTCCAAAGGAAAATAAAAAAAATGGAACGTGATCTAGATGAATACAAACGTAATATCAGTTACCCCAAACCCCCACCTCGGAAGTGGCAGAGGGACACTTTCTATAGACACTATAACAATGATACAAGTGAACCTATAGAAAATCATGAGATACAAGAAGGAATTTTATTTAATGAGGAAGAATTCCCACCCCTGAGGAGGTCTGAAAGAATTTTTAATAAATATGGTGAAAGAGAAGGAAATTTTTACTGGGGGGGGGGAGAAGAGGGAGGGGGAAATATTGATTAACTTCAATTCAACCCCATTTACCAAACTCCCCCCACTTATGATGAGATTATACATATTGGTAATAAATGGACCTACAATAATTTCAACATATATAATTTTAGCTCATTAAATCTGGAAAAAGGACACTTTAACTTGTTTTCCAAGGGCCTTAAATTTATTCCTTCCACCAAAGAGGATTTTGTTAAATCCTTGTTAGAAATAAAGGTATTCCTAAGGAAAATTAACTTTAAAATTCTTTTTCCTAGCAATATACAAAATACCAACTTAAAATTAAAACGTAGGTCTACTTACAATCCACCCCTACATCCGCAACTAAGGAATTTTGAAAAAGTGATAGAGAAAGAAATTAGGAAAGCTGAATTAACTGGCCTAAGGTATGATAGTAACCTAGATATACAAGAAAAAAATATCTTAAATGGTTTGAAGAAAGACATTAATCTAAGGATTATGAAACCGGACAAAGGGGGAGGCATTGTAATAATGGAAAATATGGAATATGACAGTAGAATGCATAGGATTTTGTGGGATGACAATAAATATCAACCAGTGTCTAAAAATGAGATAAATATTGCATACAATAGAATAGATATGAATTTAAATGACATGTTGTTTGAAGGGTTAATAGATTTGGAAACTTTTAATTTTTTAAGAGTAGAAAAACCCAAGGTTCCCTCAATATTTGGAATCCCCAAAATACATAAAAACGAGGCTGATCCCCCATTAAGGCCAATAGTTTTGGCCAATGGGTCCAAAACTCATTCCTTAGCCAAATTTGTGGATACTAAAACAAAAAAGCTATGGTTACAACGAGAACACATTTTGAAAGATTCATGGGACCTGTTAAAAATTATTTCAGACATAACAGATATAGATGGTCTAATCTTTGTAACCATAGATGTTGTAGACCTATTCCCATCTATTCCCCATGGAGAAGGTTTAGAAATGTTTGAAGAAATTTTATTTGAAGATAAAAACATGTCCAATTATGACAAAATGGTTAGTAGATGGTTGATGGAAATAGTGCTACATAACAATTTTTTGTTTTTCAATAGTGAATTTTTTAAACATGTTCAGGGAGTAGCTATGGGGGCGGCTTGCGCCCCCACTTATGCAAACCTGGTTTTATCCAAATGGGAGGAAAAACATGTGTTAGAAAGTGAATTTAAGTCCTCTTGGATAATATACCGCAGGTTTTTGGACGACATTATTTTATTCTGGACTGGAGGAGAGGAAAAACTTAATTCTTTTTTGGTGTACCTTAATAATACTTGCAGTTTTTTGAAATTTACCCATAAGGTAACTACCAATGCAGTGCAATATCTGGATATCGAAATATATAAAAGAGAAAGGCACTTAGAAACTAGAGTGTATAGAAAAGCTACCTACTGTAATTCTTTCTTACACTTTGATAGTGCTCACCCTATACACGTTAAAAATAACATTATCAAAGGTCAGTTTGTGAGAGGAAGTAGAATGACCAGTAGGGATCAAGACTTTGACATAGAATGTGATCTGGTAGAGAGCATGTTTAAAGAAAGGGGATATCCAAGTAATTTCATCAAGGAAATTAGAGAAGAAGTAGTAAAAATTAGGGGAACTAAATTTCCCCCATTAGTTACAAAAAAAGAAAAAGAGATAGATATTTCACCCAGTACAAAAAATATCAAACAACAAGAATGTTTTGATTTAGCCCTGACCTTGGAATATAACACCATTAACAGCAAAATAAAAAGGATTTTTAATAAAGAGTGGGATAGATTTATGGACCTAACGGAATTAGATTTAGGGGGTAATAGGTTGGTGAAGATTGTATATAAAAATTCCTTAAGTATAAGAAATCTATTAGAAAGTAAAAATTCTTTAAATCCACAGGACAGAAGGAGAAAAGGCATTTATAAATGTGGAAGATGTGCCCAATGTACCTATATATCTAATAGTAACACCATCGATATTAGTAGTAGAAGTAAAACCATTGTTAATGATAGGCATTTTTATAATTGTGACTCCTCAGGTCTAGCTTATTTGGCAACATGTAAAAAATGCCAATCTTTCTACATAGGGAAAACCAAAAGGAAACTAAAAAGGAGAATTTATGAGCACCTTAATGACATAAAGAATTGTAAGGAAACTAATGCTTTGCATAAGCATAGTAAGGAATGTGTTCAAACTAGTTTTAGTTTCTCAGTATTAGAACATACAGAAAAGGATATAAGAGGGGGACCCTGGGAAGAAAGGTTAGAGTATAGAGAATTGTGGTAGCAAATGACCTTAGAAGCTTACAACCCACCAGGGTTAAATGAATATACTAGCATATTACCAATTCTGAAACTAAGAGCAGCCAAATTATAAACAATATTAACAAATATTTTTAACAAAGGTTTTTAAATAGGTTCTATTTATGTATCAACTTTGGTTATACAGTTTTTTTTAACCATATCAATATTTTTTAAATGTGGTTTCCTTAATGGTGGGGTTTGTGAAAACAGGGGACATACGATATGAGCTAGAAACAAAGACTTCTTAGAATATTCAGCTATTTATAGCTTTACATAGGGAACATTTGAGCTTTGCAATGTATTCAATGGTTGCAATAAATGAAATGGGCACTAGATGGCATGAAAAACATGTATTACAATGGTTTTTAAACAGACATAACTTATTAAAAGGTTTTAAACTTTTTTAAAATATTAAAATTGTATATATTAAATGTTATTTTAACTGTATTATGGTAGGGAATAAACAGGAAATACAAGAAACAAAAATATGAATTTAAAAGGAATATTTTTTGGAAAAATATTCTTAAAGAAAACTTTTTAAATTAATTAAACACATTAATTGAATAATTATTTCATTGAATGCATTATAAAAGGGAATGTTTGGTTGTAATGGTATCATCTGATGAAGTCCAGCTTTGTGACGAAAACGTAATTTTCCTGAACAATGTTAATGTGTGGTGGATTATCTGTGCTTTGTTTCACCTTTGTGGTTCGAGTAATTCAACAAATAAATTCCTGGTTCTTTTCAAGATTTGGTCCCATTGTTAGAGACACTCTCCCATAGTTAGAGGGATGGAAAGATCTTGTCTGCCTTTGAAATCTGTTTTTCTACCCCACAATGACCGTTTTCCAGGAACCAGCGTGGTGGTAAAAAGTTGTGGCTCAAAAAGTCTCAAGGTCGTTTTCAGAAATCACAGCGAGATTTTTTTTCCCCCAGAGGCAGAGGGGGAAATAACTATAATGGTGGACACTGCCCACACGGCAGAAGGGGTCCACAGAATTGAAGATCATGAGACTCCTTCTCGGATATGTCCTTTCACTGTTTTTGAGAGATTGTCTGACTGTCCCTCTCTAGAGGCCATCAGGGGGTGCTTATCCTTGCACCCAGACACCTGGTTAGTCATCACAAATGATTGTTGGATTCAAAGGTTCATATCCAGAGGATGTTCCATTCCATTTTTCCAAAGACCAAAAATCTTCCTGATGTTCCACCCAATTAGAGGGAGAAACAGCGTTACAAACTGCAAAGCTGCTAGAAAAAGAGAGTCATCCAGGAGGTCCCACCAGATCAAGTCGGATCTTGAAATTTACTCAAGGTTCTTTTTAGCGCTGAAGAAGACAGGGAACCTAAGGCCAATTTTGGACCTCATTTTACTAAACAAATCAGAAGAGAATGTGAAGTTCCTGATGGTCACGGTTCAGTCCATTCTATCTCTGTTACAAAAGGATGAATGGATATGTTTCATCGACCTTCAGGATGCGTACTATCACATCAGAATGAGCAGGCACTCCAGAAAGTTTCTCCACTTCCAGCTGGGGACCAGTCATTATCACTTCAGTGTACTGCCCTTTGATCTCACCACAGCCCCCTGGGTGTTTACCAAATGCATGGTGGTAGTAGGCACTCACTTGAGACTGCATAGATTCAATGTGTTTCATTATTTAGACAACTGGCTCCTGACTGCACACTATTACAAGCCAGGTATTATCTTCTACATCTAGCCCCTACCTTGGGCATCATAATCAATATGCAGAAATCTCAGCTACAACCCATACAGTTGATAGACTTTATAGGAGCAGGTCTAGACACATCCAATTGTTTAGCTTTTCTGCCTCTAGAAAGGGTTTCCACTTTAAGATCCCATATCGGACAAATTCTAGCAATTCCAATACCCCCAGCAAATCTTGTCCTTAGAGCATTACATTTGATGGTTGCCACAATAGCCTTCTTTACATATGAGTACTTCAATGGAATCTGGCAATCCAATGGTCCTTACACTCCTACCCTCTGAATCACCCTATCAAGTTGTCCCAAGTGTGCAAAGACTCACTTCTGTGGTGGCTCCACTTGGAAGAAGTCGAGCAAGGGGTGACCATTTGTTCTTCCTACCCCCAATGCCACGTTGACCACAGACACTTCCCAGCTGGGGTGCGGGGGGCATTATTTAGGTTGGACGGTCCAAGGCATGTGATCAACTCAAGAAACAAATTTGCATGTCAGTGTCCTAGAGATGAGAGCAGTGCTCCCAGCATTGCAAACATTTCAGAGCCTAATACCTCAAGGAACAATTGCGATTCAGTTGGACAATATGTCAGTTGTGTGGTACATAAGAAAACTGGGAGGAACCAGATCTTACCCCCTATGTTTATAAGCAGTGAGGGTTTGGCAATGGACGATCTCTTCCAACTGCTTCCTGATTGCAGTGCACATTCCAGGGAAATCCAACATTCTGGCAGACAGACTCAGCAGAGTTATTCTGATGGCTCACGAGTAGTCTCTAAATTAGTCAGTGACAAACATGACCTTCCACAAGTGGGGTCAACCCTGCTGTGATCTCTTTGCTTGGTCCCTCAACAAATGCAGCAAGTTCCTTTTCCCTGATCCCTACTCAGGGACAGTCACCAAGAAATGCTGTAGTCCATGTTTGGCCCTCCGGTCTTCCTTATGCCTACCCTCCCCTACCCCTTATACCCAGATTTCTTCAGAAAGCACAGAGGTTGAAGAGCAAAGTGATCCTCATTGCTCCCCTTCTAGCCTTGACAGATTTGGTTCCCCTTTCTTTGGTCTCACATAGTATGCCCTCAGTAGATGCACAAACCATATCCAGATCTTCTATCCCACCTATCAGGGCAGATTCACCCAGATCTTCCAGGTTTGAAATTGACCACATGGTTTCTCCAATTCCAGTGATGGCTAGAAATACCAGGCTTCCTTCACCATTTCAAAGGATTTTAATATCTTTCACAAAGCTTCTACTAGAAAATATTATAGAAGTAAATTGAAGAGATTTTCTATATGGGCTCACCAAAAACATGGATCCTTTTACAGCCCCTATTCCTGCAGTTTTGGATTTTCTTGCTTCAATCTTCCAAAGCGGGGCAAGTTTCTGTACTAATGACCACACTGGGGATAATTCATCTTTTCTGACTATCTAAATTATTTAAGACCATTCTCAGGGGTACCTTTTTACTTAGACTGCTTATAAAGGACCCCACTCCTCCTTGGGACTTACCCATGATATTACAGACTTTGTCTTACCTCACTTCAAAACTTCAGCCAAGATAGACTTGAAGTTTTGTCCTGGAAAACTGCCTTTTTAGTGCCCATCATGTCGGCTAAGAGAGTGTCTGAATTACAAGCTTTACCAGTCAAACCCTTCTGTTTGATTTTTCTTAAAGATAGAGTGAACTTGTATACTAATCCTTCCATTTTGCCTACGGTTGCCTCTGAAAACAATATTAGTAGGGTGATTAACCTGCCAAGTTTCTTCTCCAATTTCCAGATCAGGGGTGAATAAACTCTTCACTTGTTAGACATCCATAGACAGCTGCATTTCTATTTGGACAGGACGAAATCCTTCTGAAAAACTGATCAGCTTTTTGTTTCCTTCTCCATTGTTAAAAAGGGAAGGCCAGTGTCCAAACTCACTTTGTCTAAATAGATCACAGATTGCATTTCTCATGTGTATTCTGCCAAAGGAATACCTTTACCTGGTCATGATAAAGCTCATTCTACAAGATCCATGACCACATCTCAAGTCTTCTCATATAGAGTTCCGATAGAGGACATTTGTGCAGCTCCTACTTTGTTGAACTCTCATACCTTTGTCACACATTACAAGTTAGTTATTGTGCCTAGAGGTAGGGCTGCTTTTGGCTCTGCAGTGCTTTAGAGTAACCTTCCTTAAGTGCCACCTGGGGTTACTGTAGCTCAGGACTCTGTCCCACAGGTTGAGGAACAAATGAAAAGGACATTAGATAAAGAAGTTATGTACTTACCATGACATTCCATCTGTGCTGTCCATTTTCATTCTTCCTCAACCTTCCCCTCTCTCTCTCTGTACCTTCTGGGAAGATTTGTGGAGGTATTCTAGGAACTGCTAATCCTTTTGGGCACCTGGTTCTATCTGCTGTCTATCTGCTTATAGTTCTGTATCCATCCTTTATGTATTGCTTATTGCTGCAGCAAACTCATTCTGAGGCAGTTTGGAAGACAGGGGCATTGTGGGTAAAGAGTTAAATCCTAAGCTATAAAAAAGTGATCGAGTCAGATCCAAGGTTTAGATCCGAACCTCACAGGATGGAAGAATGAAAATGGACAACACAGATGGAAATGTATGGTAAGTATGACTTCTTTTTTTTTGTTCGAATTTTTAAAATTCGAAGTATTGTGTTTGATTCTTTTTGATTTAAACAGTTTTTATGTTTGTGACAGGCTTTCAAAGTTTTTATAATTTGAACGACTGTCTCACACACACACACACACACACACCAAGCTGAGTACATACGTAGATGTCACTATTATGATAATAAATAAGCAGTAGAATGCTTACTATAGAACTCTGGCTTTGGTCCTGTACCTTTGAAACTCACCTGGCCATTTGATCCCTACTCTGCAGCAGTAGGACATTATACCTGTGCCTGCACTATTCACTGGAGTACAGGATATTTGTCAATGAAGATAGATCTCCAAACTGTTTCCAACTATCAGTTTTCTTCCAGGTCACACCCAATGGATGCCTGCTTCAACTTCTGCAGGTACAAATCCTGCAGCATGTAGAATTGAATTTTGGTCTTTCTTTTTCCATACTAGCTTGGGCATGACCCTATAATTTAAATAGATTGCATGGTCATGAAAAAAAAAAACAGGTTCAGAATAAGCTGTACAAGTCTGAAGCAAGGAGTACTAGGGTGTGAACCTCACCCACTAGGGTGTGATCACTACCCAGAGCATATGTCAATATAGGATGGATACTTTTTCAGCTGATCAAAATAGAAAATTTTGTATACCCACAACTGCTGAAAAGGACTGAGCTTTTTAAGGCAAAATAAATGCTATTTGTAGAATTTGAGATATCTGTTCTTTTTCACTTGTTTTTAAGGTTACTATAGAGAAAAACTTATCTTTAGCAGTAACAGAGAGGGAACTGAACAATTTTTGCAAGAGCATCACAGGAAATGTGTTGTTTCTCAATTTATGTAACATAACACGTCTCTTTGGTAATGACTGTGCTGCGTGAATAAGGACATGTGGTAAGCCTACAGCCTGAGGGTGTGATGGCTGGGCACGAACAGACATAGGAAAGCATACGCATCATTCATTCATAAGGTATAGCATACTGCACTTCAGCTGAGGCCTGATGTTGCACACGTACATGGGTGAGCAAAGCACAGCTCTTCCACAGCAATAAAGGTGTAACTTCGCCACTAAGTGCAATTGCACATGTGCACTGTGTTGCAGTTCATAGAACTCAGTGCGACTTAGTTTTATTTGCATATGTACTTTTAAATCTGACTAAATTTATTGCAGTCTTTTATGATCATCCATTTTAAATGCTGCTGAGCTCCTTGTTTATTCGACAGTAGAAGGAAAGCACAAATTATAGCAAAAGCATTAGAAATCACACAACTACCATTAAATTAAAGAAATAAAATAGTTTACCAATGCATTTCTTTGAGATCTTTTGGGTTAGCCTCTGATTTAATAGTAAGACAGGAAATGTTGCCATGCTTATCTGCTTGTTGATGAAAGACTTTGGAATGTGTAAAGTGCCACGTTTAGTGTTTTCTACATCTGTGAAATGGCTTATTGCATACAGCTGGAAATGGGATAATGCCCAGAGCCATACTACAGGCTGTCTTCATTTAACTATGATGTAAATGACAAATTATTTAATAAAAAGTGTGCCACTCCCTTACGGCTAACACTTCAGAGGCGTAAATTTTTTGGCTGCAGCCGAGGAATGTATAGCATGGACCCTTTTGCAAATAAAATTCAAACCCAGAAATCAAAATTAATGGTTTAGTCTGTGTGTGTGTGTGTGTGTGTGTGTGTGTGTGTGTGTGTGTATATATATATATATATATATATATAGATATATATGTACTAACATGCATGATCCAGAATTGCTTAAAGTTACATACATTCAGAAAGGTGCTGCTGTTGTTTAACATACTTTCAGGTTCGAAAATGTTGCAGCAGCAGGGCAAAAGACACAGGAGAGAGAGAGACGACTTTTGTCCTGGCAAGAATTATGTCCTCATGAATGCTGTGAGGTATAAGGACGTATGTTGCTCTTGTGGAGTATTTTATGTAGCTAAAAGTAAGAGGGCTCTTTCAACCAGATTTAAAGAGCATTTGAGAAATGTTTGTGGGGGGCAGGACCCAGGTTGACAGTAACCTTTTGTTTGACACTCACGTTGCCAAAGTAGTTAGGAAGACCTTCTACACTACCCACCTGATCATGAAGGGATTTACATCTAGATCAAGGGAGGTCATCGTTCCCCTGTACTCATCACTCATCAGACCAATGATTGAGTACAATGCCCCATTCGGAATGTATCTGACCCGACACCTGCAGCAACTGGAAAGGCCCCAAAAGTTCCTCATCAAAAGGATAAAGGGTCTCAAAAATATGTCTTATGCTGCCCGACTGAAGGAACTCCAGCTCTATTCAGTCGCTTACCGTCTGCTCAGAGGTGACCTGTGCCTGACATACAAGGCCATGTCCAACCCGGAATTGATGAACATGCTTCACCTCAAAAAATCTAGATCCCTCAGAACTACAAGGGCGGGAGACTTGAACCTTGACACGGTTATTAATAGGACGTGCTGGAGGGACAGATTCATCACCCAGAGACTCCCTATGCTGTGGAACAAAATCCCACTACATGTGAGGCAGAGCACCTCGCTGGCCTTGTTCAAGAGAAATCTTGACCAATGGATGGGAGATCGCAGATATACCCCAGCGATTACCTCAGTGCCACTGCTTGACAGAGGCACAGCAAAAAAATGGGCATAGTATCCTCCAAACTAAAGGGGTGGCCAAGCAAACCTCTGGGCTAGGCTTATAAATGCCCTTGGGCAGATAGCCTAGTATGAACCTATGAACCTATAATAAGGACACCCCTTTAGAAATGCATTATAGTTAACAAAGAGAGAGAGAATTCAATGAAAGGTGGCAAGTACAAATAGTTTCATTGCATCCCAACCAAAAATATGTATTGGAGAAAATAAGAAAAGCTGAATCTTACAGCAAAGAACAAGTAACTTAAGTATGGCGTGCTAGTGATAATAATGGGTTATAGAAGTAGTGTTATATTAAGGATGTAAAGGTGACAGGGAAAGTTATTGAAAATGTAGTGAAGTAAGATCAATTTGTTTGTTTCTATTACCTAATACAATGCACTGCAGTGAAATGAAGCTGTACATAAGTCTTGTTGCAATATATGTATTGCGTTGTATAGTTTAATATTTTTTTTTTTACTTGATTAGTACTCTCCTGCACTTAAAGCTTCCTAAATTATGTTATTCATGAAACTTGTGAAGGCATGAATCCTCTAATGTGACCACTTGATAGAGTTTCAATAAAAACTGCTTGCATACTAGAGACTTGGTTTGGTGGTTATTGGTTAATGGTCTTAGCGACTCGTTTCATTGTATTGTATGGAAGTGTACAGGTATATTTTTTGACTATTAATAATTGCACAGTGCAGTACAGATGCATTTTTGGCACTGAAACAAATTGCAGTGTTTAATATCTGTATATGTTTGCTCTAAGTGAATGTATGTATATATGTGTGTGTGTGTGTGTGTGTGTGTGTATATATATATATATATATATATGTACATATTATTTTTTTTTTTTTTTTAGATCTATGATTTTGGACCTTCTGCTTCAGTTTTTGATTTATGTGCCTTTGACTTTGAAACTTTTAGTATGATTTTCAGTGGTTTGTTCTGTGATTTTGAAGGCTAACAGGCTGAAAGAGGTATGGTTGCAACTGGTAAAACATTTCTTTATATTCATTTGGTAACAATTTGAGTGCCTAAACTACTGAGCCATGTTCAACTATAACCTGAACCTGAGGCTGATGCATAAATTTGTATTTATTTTTACATGGTTTAATAGAATGCATATAATTAAATAATGAAGATAGAAGGCAGACTGGAAAAAAAAAAATCACAAGTGAAAGTGATACTAACCCAGCTCTGTTAGCACAGATGGATAAAGTCCTTGACTATGACTTAGGTTGTATTACTGGCTTGGACACCTGCTGGTATGGAAGATGAGGGACTTTGAGGGTATGGTAACATGAATCCGGGTACACTTATGCAGTGAAATCCCTAGTGTAGACTAGGTATCATGTGGAGGTGCTGCTCACAAGGGGGGGGGGTGCAAAGCCCATGATTAACCAATATTGTGGTGGCCCATTGCATGCCTTCTCTTGGATGTTTCAGGCATGTCCAGGACAGCACTAGGACTCTAATGGCATTCCTTTGCGGACTGTGTCACCACTCCCAGCTAGCTCAGCCTTTGCCTTCAAAGGAATGAATGAGCTAAAGGATTATCACCTCAGGAGGAATGAAAAGGCAAGTTAACTGACAGGTGGAAAGCTTTGATGGTCAGGGGAGGGTTGTGAGCATAAGGTTTGGTGCAAACACTTACGTTAAAAATATAATTTCATATATGAGGAATAGAATATGGGCAGTATAAATTTCAACACCAATGTGTGGCTAGGAATCTGCGTTTCTGCTGGTAATGAAGAGGAACTATATGGTTTAGTAAAAGATAGGGCAGATGGGACACAATATTTATTTTGTCAGTTAAGCAAGGTTTTATATTTTAGAGTCATCTCATTTACATTTCAAAATAACAAAGAATCACCAGTTTTTCTAGACAGATTAGACATGTTTTGTAACACGGAGCAAAAACAGAAAAAGATTGATCGGGACAGCGACTGCCATTATGTGTCTGTGTGTGTGAATATATGCATGCTATGATTATGAAATTAAAGACCAGTGTCACTAGGTGATGGTGTGCACCGTGCTGGTGGATGGTAATCATGAAGGACAGCTTGCCAACGAATAGATTCACAAGCTAAAATTCAAGCCCTTTCTTTTTCTGAACAAGAGTCATGTGGATCTGGGCGCCTGTAGTTTTGTAAATAGTTGAATGCCAACAGAACTGATTCACAGATTTAGCTTTTCAAAGCCTTCATAATCCTAGACTTGGTGCTGTAGGTACAATATGGTAGCAGTCCATATTCAAGATTTTCCCTAAAAATTCCCTTCTTGTGGCCTTCCTGGTCTGCTGATATGAGACTGCTGATTTTAAAATTGCCTGCAAGCTGTTTTCTCACTTTGGTGTGCAGCATATTAGCATAGTGGTTTGGCATAATAGCCCCAGTGTTTACCTCACAGATACAAGATACAGAGTTTGATTCTCACCTTTGAAAGGGAAATTAGCTAGGCTTAAAGTGCCCCACAAGGGCAGTTAGCCTAGTACTAACCTATGAAATGTCTTTCTTAGTGTCATATTTTTATACTTGTAAATCTGAACTATGCCAATTAGAGACCTGTCATGACTAAAAATATTCCACCAGGATGACATGGATTTGGGTTTTACACCATACTAAATGCCCTCATTTTGGAACCACAGAATGGCTATAAAATTAGAAAAGTCATGCATTTCCTATTTCATGACATCTGGGGATAGCAAGTAACTGCAGAGTCATGTTCTATCTTCATAATCCTTTAAAACCAAGCACCAGCAGACATGCTTACCTGGCCATGATCTGTACTGGTACCACTACCCACACAGCAATGCCATCAATCAGGACACATGCTGCTGTCAGAAGTACTCCACCACTGACTCCCCCAGCCCCATTTTCATACAGACCATTGCCAGACTAGGCAGCGCACCACACTGCAGATTCCACTGCCACCACCACAGAACCACATCCTCCCCAGTAGCTGAGGCCACTACATTGCTTGACACTGCCACACCATAAATTGTAACATCTCTAAATTACATTTGAATTGTTACCATACTGTCAACGGCTGAAGCAATTTATGAATTTATTGTTCATGAAACAGTCCTGACAAAATCCTAGGGAAAAAGCAGACTAACCTCAGACCACTGAAAACAGTATCTATTACAGAACTTCACATAAAAGATACAAAACATTAAAAGGCAGACTTTCAGACGTGAAGTCCACGGTTGATGTGCTTTTGCCCATGATTTTATCAGTATTGTTGTGTGTGTCTTTGGTAGCTTTGGCTAATGTCTGTTTTCCTCTTATTCCTTGAAATGGATTTAATGTACAATAACAAGCAAAAACAGAGCAGCATAAAGTTTGTACAAGGTGTGAGCTGAGCCCACCTGTACCCTTTCCCTGAATTCTAAATCTAGTACCTCTGAGGTTGCACTAGGTTGGACTTAAGAGAACCTTAAGTAACTTTTTTTACTTTGTCTTTATTTCAGAGAGCCTAACCTCAAAGTCAGTATATACACATAAAAATATCGCTTCTGACAAATCAGAACTGGTGAAAGCAATACCTGACAATCTATTCATTTTCTTTCAACATGAGTGAGTTACTAAGTCTTGACAAATTGAGATACAAATAATTAAGTTCCCATTCCATTTTGTCACTACACTGCTATACTTTAGGTAACATTCTGTGCACTTTCAGCTGTTGAGTTCATGGACATCAGTGAGATGAGTACATTTTAACTTGATGTTCATTTATTAGTTAGGAGAAAAAGATATGAGATGGCACTGGATGGAACAAGTGATATGTTTAACTCCCTGCATAGATATTATTTATGTGACCAGTATATTTCATCAGCACGTGTCGTCAAGCAAATGGAAACTAAAAAGCAAGCTATTTCTTTATTATCTGCATACAGATGTTATGTTCAGTTATATTTCATTCTGTATGGCCCTTGATAAAGTTATTAAAGTTTATTTTTTTCTTTCATAAACACTTAAGTGCCTTGTAGTCACCTGCGTGATTACACCACAGTGATGAACATGCATAGAAGTACTATGGGAGTATATTACCTATTTTATTTGTGTACTGTGGGGCTAATTATTGTTCCTGTCTTTGCCAAAATTATGCACTTGTATGTAGTTTATGCTACCCAAAGGATGTGCTGATACAAAGACAGGACTTGTTTATGAGGTGTGAAGATATGGAACATAATGAAGAACTCCAGTGTAAAGGAGGTGTGACCCTCTGAGAAATGTCCCAGATTAGGTGTTTGTCTGGAGACCTATTCACTCCCCTGAGTATTGCTCAAACTGAGAAATGTACACGCTAATGAGGTGTTAATAATAAACAGCACAGACCCAGTGGAGAGGTCAGTATTCACAACAGATTTACAGCACTGGGATATGTGCTGTGAGTGCGTGCATCTCTCTGCTGGAAAACAATGCCACCTTAACTGATAGCGAATAGCACTTTATTTTATGCACTGGGAAGGCTTAAGTGTCTTCAGACTCCAGTGTTTTCACAGGTTGGTCTGTTTTGAGAGTCTCCAGAAAAATGACAAAATATTCTGAAGCAGGAGAACTATCCTGTGGACTTCAAGAAATGCACACATTGCACAAGTCCCATTTTAAATTATGATAATTGGTCATTTATTTATACCTCCTTATACATTATTTGTTTGCATAGTTCTTTTTATCTTACAGTTTCAAGACTGTTGTAGGACTGCAATCTTTTCTAATGATCAGAGTGAGACTTCTCTTAGTGAACACTGGGATTTCACTGGGCAAAGAATACCTCAGCCAAAGCAAATTACTTTTTCTGTTTAATTCTACACTAAAGATATATGATTTTAGAATTCAATGTTAGTTATTCCTGCTGGGCAGTATCATATTAAATTTACTTCAAATTTAGTATCATGATTTTGTTTTCGGCGGTGTTTACAGGAAAATTAGAAAACATTATCATCATAAAACATCAGGCCATTTGCTACTGATTTCTGTTTGGGGGGAGGGGGTAAAGCTACCCAAATAAGGACTGTCTTACAAAACAGGGTAACCCTATTGTATTCTGGCTGACCACTATTAACTGCTGAGTTCCTATTTTGTTTGTTTCTTCTTTCAACCTGTTTCCATGTATTTTTGTTGTGATTTCAAAGGTCAGTAGGTCATCATAGTAACTGGAGGACAGTCCGTCATTGGCCATCACACCACTGAGTTATCTGCCATTCTGCCTTTTAGGCATTTATTATTGAGTATTAAATATAATGCACTCATCTTTTTGGTCAGCTTGGATATACCAGACCAGTTACCAGGGAACTGTCTTGCATTTGACAGTAGAAATTTTAATTGTATTTGATTCAGTATAAATAGATGAGTTTGTTTGTTGACTTATAGTCCCTGATTTTTAATTCTGTAATCTTTTTTTTTTTTCATACAAAATCACTGTTGGTACAGCTCTTGTTTGTGCACTGGCAATGATCCAAAGTTGTATAAATTTTCGTTTTTTTCTATGGTTGCACAACTGTAGCATTACTACGTATAACTGAGTAGGGGTGCTGCAGTCCTGAATTTTTTTTTTTGGTTTCATTGAGTTGCAGCCTTGACTGGTTTGTTTGATCCAGGTAAAGCTTCAGTCAGTTTAATCTCAACAAAACATAAGGGTAACCATTTAGTGTAATTAGGGAACGTGTATTCTGTTGAGGGGTGCATTGCATTTTTGGGTATTACTGGTTATTGCTAGTGCACATATCAAAGCATAATTATTTGATAATGAATTCTGGGTACTGAGCTGCAGAATCACCTCAAATGGGCTTTTAGTTGGTTCCCCCAGAACAAATTTGCAGTAAGTGCTCAGGAGCACAAGAACAAAGTCATTCTCAATAGAGTACAGAAAGGCTTTGTTTTGATTCAAATGCCTCCCTGTGTACTATGGGAAGTACTGTGAGAGTGTAATTTTTCTGATATTTTGGTACATAGTTACTATCCTTCCTTTCAAATGCCATGCACATAAGGCAGACAGCAACTAGAATTCAGAAGATCTTCAGACATGCAGAATAAACTGCCATCTGGTGCTTCATAGATGTGGAGCTATCTTTGTAGTGGCATTTGTAGAGGAGTGCTACCTATGTTGGCTGCTGTCTCTTGATAACTGTATGCACCTCATCTTTCTCTGTCAACACAAATCATTCAGTAGTACTAACCAATTTATTCTGGATGCATCACTCTGTGTACTCGGGAACTACAGTCCTTGTTCTTTCAAAAATGGATGAGAACACAACATACTGAACCCACTTAAGTGGGATGTACCCCTTTTGGCCAGAAGACTGCCCCCTGTATACTCTTTAGCTAGCATCACTCCACTAAGCATGCCTGAGCAGCGTTTTTTTCCCAAGCTTAGTCTGTGTTACTGAAATTCCTCTCTTTGCCGTCGCTATTTTAACAAAATAATCTCCCCACTCCACTGATAAACCATTGTGTGCACGATGCCTTCATACTTGTCCTACAGTGCCATATACTCAAAAGCTGAGGATCCTCAACTATTCTCCCAAATCTGTACTCATTGGTTCTGTTCTTCATTTCACCCTGTTTCAGCATACGACTCCTTAAGTATAAAGATCATATAAAACATTGACGCAGTAGTATTGAGTATATCGAAAATGTAAGCTCAGTGCAACCACACTGTTGTAAATGAAAAATAAAATAAAAAGCAAGAAATTTTAAAGGCAACTTGTTTACTGCCACAAGGAAGTCCCAGTCAAGCTATATGCATATGTCACATGGCCTCCACTACAAGAGAACTAGAGTACTACCAATGAAGACTGTAGCTTGGCTGAGTCTTTCGTAAGGGTTTTACTAAATGTTTTGTTTCTGTGACTTTTTTTACCGCTTGGTTCTGAACAAATTTATTGCCATCAGAAAGCACATTCGTATCTCTCCAGATGACTTCACCAGACCAATGATTAGTTTTAATATTAATTATATTTCTAGCTGTTGGCGTACACAGAATGCTTAAATGAGTAAATCAAAAGTCACATGATTAACATCCACCCAATGAAATGAGTTAAAAATCATTAATGTTTTAAAAGTCTCCTTTTAAATAATAGTCTAAAAATTCATAGACTTATTTAAGGCCATAAACTGAATGTCATTAACAAGCACCTGTGGTTGGTACTCTTCAATTTCCTCAGCATCATTCTGCACATAATTAACCACATTAAACAAAAAATTAAAGTTGTTTTTACAATTAACTGAATGTTTAAAAAAAACACATTAAACAAAAAAATTAATGTTTTTACAATTAACTGAATGTTTAAAAAAAAAGACATTAAACAAAAAATTAATGTTTTTATAATTAACTGAATGTTTTAAAAAAACATTCATGTTCTTTAGCTCAATCATCCAGGTGTATTCACATATTCTACCTTTTTAATGCTTTAATGTTTTCACAATTAGAACAATTTTCCATATAAACCATGTTTGCTGGAAACAAAGTCTTTATATATATTTCCAGTAAATCAGTCAGTATTAAAAGAAATATATGAGAAATGCTTTTATAATTTGAACAGTTATCGTGGAACATTATTCTTAAACCTTAGTACTTATGTGGTTATGTATAATGGTAAAACTGGAACAGCTGCTTAGTGCTACAGCATTCTGTGAATGAGTGATATTTACAGAAACTGGAAAAGCACACAAAATGGACCAATGAGCTTACTGGTGACAATATAAAGGATTGTCATCAGGTCTCCAGTTGTAACCTTGGTATTATGTGTTCAAGACACGGATGCCAAGAAATTCACCTTGAGAGCACTTAACTGGTTTGTCTTTTTTTGGGTTATTGGAGCTTAATAACCGTGCTCCATGCAGTACAAAGTTATTGTTTTCTTCCAAGGCTTCCTTCCCTAGTTGTGCTTTTTTATTAGTATTGTGTCCTATTCATAGTTAACATACTCATGTAATTAACACTGTCACTAACAAAAAGTGTCACAGCAGTTAGCATGGTTCCCTCGCAGTGTTTGACTGTCTAGTTTGGTTATTGGCAGGTGTGTCTTGTGTACAGAGTCTGCATCAGCTTTCACTGGGTGCTTCATAATCCTAACACATTCCAGACATACCATACATGAGTCAGTGTGAATTCTGATTATCCATAGATGTGTGTGTGTGTGTGTGTGTGTGTGTGTACACATCCTGTAATAGGCTGGCTTCCTGTTCAGAATAAATTTCTCTGCCTTGTTCCCACTGAGTACCTGAATAGGCTCTTGTCCTACTGCAACCTTAAACTGGATGTAATCAAAGGAACTATGAATAAAAGTTGCTAATAAACAATATTAATCAGCAGCAATCTCCTAGGAAATAAGTAATCCACTGACAGGAATAGGCAGACAACATCTTTATTGATTCCAATATATTTTGCTGTAGTTTTTTTTTTTAATTGGCCCAGTACTCTCTGAAACATGACCATGATGATTCACTGCTTAGTAGGAATAAGCTTTATTACAACATGGAATACTTTTATGGGAATGGTAATTCTAAGTACAGATCTTGGCTTTTGCTGATTCCCTTGAAGTATTTGGAAGTTTCACTCATGTCATTTTTGTTTCTGTATGGTACACATGTACATACATACTCATTGGATACATCTACACATGCATGGCACACAAACATCTCTCTTTTATACACGAGGATCATAGCTGCATCACACAGTCACAATGAATCAGAACTAAAAGTGAAAAAAAAAAAAAAACAGTGACCACACACATGGTAGAAATAACAACTGCCCCCCCAAACAATAATTTTTTTGCATGGGGCAAGAATCTCGTACCAGCAGAACAGTGAAGAAAGGGACAAACTTCCTTTTCCTAGTATTCCATCATCTTGGACTATAACACAGTAAAAGCAGTAACATACCACTCAATCAAAAGCAGTGTGATGTAAAAACTTGTCAAACCACTTTTCAGTCATATACAAAAACAACAAACTATCCTGCTCCATATATATATATATATATATATATATATATATATATATATAGCTACTGGGATTTGGCTTTATTGGTCTGAATATATCCATAAAGACTTAGAAAGTAAAACAGTTATATACATTCAGAATCCATGTAGCTGAAACACTTGATGTCCTAAAGGGGTCATGTACATGTAACCCATAGGCCTCCATTACAAGTGGTTCAAGGTATAACACAGTGAAAACTCTAGTTTGGCTGGGTTTTCCTTGCAGTTTTTACTGAATGTTTTTTCTGTATGACCTTTTTACCCTACGGGTATATTGAGCATACTCTAATGCTGACAATATTGTTTATCACTTAGTCGATAACATAAGGTCAAAAGGGCACTGTGTCTACAGTCCTAAGTGTCAAAAGTTAGTGCAAGCTGTACATCTGTTAATGAATAACAGTAGAGAGTTTTATCCCTTTCTTTAACCGTGGAATGATGGTAGAGTTATTATGCACAAGTTAGATGGGGGTGCAGAGGGGCTTGTTGCCCTGAAAAAATATCTTTTCATTACCAGAATGCAATATTCAATCCATCTGCTTTTAAATAAAATGTGTATATAATGTATTTGGGATGGCACTTGGTATAGTGGTAAATGTTCACAGTGAAGGTGGCAGCATGTTCTCTTACTGTGATTTGGGTTGGCACTTGGTACAGTGGTAAATGTTCACAGTGAAGGTGGCAGCATGTTCTCTTACTGTGATTTGGGTTGGTGCTTGGTAAATGTTCACAGTGAAGGTGGCAGCATGTTCTCTTACTGTGATTTGGGTTGGCGCTTGGTACAGTGGTAAATGTTCACAGTGAAGGTGGCAGCATGTTCTCTTACTGTGATTTGGGTTGGTGCTTGGTAAATGTTCACAGTGAAGGTGGCAGCATGTTCTCTTACTGTGATTTGGGTTGGCGCTTGGTACAGTGGTAAATGTTCACAGTGAAGGTGGCAGCATGTTCTCTTACTGTGATTTGGGTTGGCGCTTGGTACAGTGGTAAATGTTCACAGTGAAGGTGGCAGCATGTTCTCCTATTGTGATTTGGGTTGGTGTTTGGTAAATGTTCACAGTGAAAGTGGCAGCATGTTCTCTTACTGTGATTTGGGTTGGCGCTTGGTACAGGGGTAATTGTTCACAGTGAAGGTGGCAGCATTCTCTTACTGTGATTTGGGTTGGCGCTTGGTACAGTGGTAAATGTTCACAGTGAAGGTGGCAGCATGTTCTCTTACTGTGATTTGGGTTGGTGCTTGGTAAATGTTCACAGTGAAGGTGGCAGCATGTTCTCTTACTGTGATTTGGGTTGGCGCTTGGTACAGTGGTAAATGTTCACAGTGAAGGTGGCAGCATGTTCTCTTACTGTGAGTTGGGTTGGTGCTTGGTATAGTGGTAAATGTTCACAGTGATCGTGGCAGCATGTTCTCTTACTGTGATTTGGGTTGGTGCTTGGTATAGTGGTAAATGTTCACAGTGATCGTGGCAGCATGTTCTCTTACTGTGAACTTCCTTTCAGATTGCATATAGACTTATGGTATTGTTTATTGGCAAGTGAATATCAAGTGATTGTACATAGTTTCAGAATTTGATGTCAGCATTATGTAGGTAACATTCAGTATTTATCACTTTCAATCTTTCTTTGTTTTAACCTTGTGTTGTCAACTACCTAGCATTTGATGTATTATATTGTGACGTCTTTACTGTATCTCTGTGTTCACAAATGGAGCTTATCTCCCCAGGCCTCCACTGAAAATGGACATACAATCCAGCTGGACTAGCCTGGTTAACAAATGTAAAATAAAAATAAAATAAAATTATTTTCAATGTGTGTGTGTATATATATATATATATATATATATATATATATATATATACACACACACACACACACACAGTATAGTGTCAATTATCCGAACACAACCTTCCTAAGAGTTGCATTCATACATACGTCTTTCCTACTGCGCGGAATTTAATGTTCATTGCTGTTTCACAGAATTTAACATTTGTTGCTGCTTTCACTTGGTCTGCTTCACAGAATTTAAAGTTGCTGCTTCCTCTTCTTCATCTACAACAAGTAAGTGTGTTTGTGGAGTCTATATTATCTTGCCAAAAGACGTGTTCAGCGAACACATCTTCATTTGCAAATAAACAGCGAACAGTGAAATCCATGAAAGGCCATATCAGCGACTTTTTCCCCATAGGAAAAAAAGCGTTTGGCCTACTAAGCACCACACAAACGTTTGAGCCCTAAAAAGTGGGGGGCTTTGCCCCCACATCCCCCATTGTGGAGGTCTGTGCTCCCCGCACCACCCCTAACTAAATATACCAACTCCGAGATCGCACTACAGTGGGTAAAATGGCAAATCCCCGATGATGGCCAAGCGCTTTTTTCCCCCTGGGAAAAATTAGCTGATATGGCCTTTCGCTGTTTATTTGCCAATGAAAACATGTTCGCTGAACATGTCTTTCAGCAAGATAATATAGACCCTGTGTGTGTGTGTGTATCTAATGAAGATTAAGGATAATGATACCACCAGGGGTTGGTGAATCTGACTCTGTTTTTATGAAACACCGGTGTGCCATTAAACACATTCTACTATATAATTTGTAAACATTTTATTAGAACATCAGATCAGACAGTATACTGAAAGTCAAAAATCTATGAAGAAGAGTCATGAATTAGTGAATACAAAAGTATGATGTCTAATAGTGAATATCTTAATCAGCTAAAAAGGTATCGGTTATGTCTTAATAATTTTGATAAAGATTTGTAAATAAATAAATGTAGTAAATATTTTTAGGCCTCAAATAAATATATTGATGGAAATGTATACTGACGGAGACGCAAAAGAAATGTGAAATTTAATTTTACTGAGAAAAGCAATGAATGCTGTAAAAGAAGTTATGGTAGCGCTTTTCCTTCAGTCAGTTTTGAGATCTAATGATTCCTCTTCAGTTTCAGATTTTTTTACACAAAGAGAAACTTCCATGATAGATAATGAACTGGATTCCAGTTCTAATCATGACGAACAAGGGCTGAATGAATAAAGATCTAATGCTTCTGCTTCTGTTTTGGCTAAAGTAATCATGGATGTTAGCTATGAGATACAGTCAAATAAATTACAAAACGGTGTGACAGAAAACATATAAATCACAGGAGCTTTCCATGGTGCATTGAATGTAGTGAAATAACTATGTTTTAAAGAGAGAGAATCTTAGCACATTTATGTTTGATTATCCGAACTACCCTAGGTCCCAATTAGTTTGGATAATTGACTCTCTACTGTATGTGCATACAATATATATATATATATATATATATATATATATATATATATATATATATATAAAATACACATGCATGCATATATGTACAGTGCAGATGTTGAAAAACGTGCATACGTATGTATGGTACACGTGCTATATGCATACACATGCATTGTACACATTGTATGTGTAAATGTGCAATATACATACTGAGTCCTTTCAGCCTGTCTCTGTATGACTTTTAGCCATTTTGGCTGTGCTGTTCTGTACAACTTTCACTATATATCATTGCAGTGTTGAGTATCTGTGGAAAGTATAATGCAATCCATATGGTGTCAAGAAATTTCCTGTACAGAAAGAAAGCAAGTGTTTTTCGATTGGAGGTATGTCTCCCTAACCATCCTAGTTTTACCTGACTTTTTTACGGTCTTCTGTTATTGATAATTACTCACCTTTAAGATATCAGTGCTATAACTTCCCCACAGTCTTTTGTAATTTGATATGGATAGTATTTTAGCAAATATTGATATGTTTAAGTAATAAATTGAATGTGCAGCCGGTACTAAAGGAAGCAAGAAATCGTGCCAATAGGAAATCTTATGCTAACTAATGGAGATGATTTTCTAATTGGTGCCTCACCTATTACCCTGTCCAGGATTATTACCTCTGGTTCTGAAACATCTGTGTGAGTTACTATCCTATGTCCTGATTACTCCTTGGACAATGGGTATTTATCATCCATTTCAGCTCATCTGCCCATGGATCCTCCTCTTCATTTCAGACTTTCCTCAAGTTGTTCTACAAAGAGTTTTTTTTTCTTTTGACATGTAAGATCACCTGCTATTCAGGTGACAATTGAGATTGTTTATTTTTTTTTTTGGTGGGAATGTTATTTCTGCCTATGTTTGAATCGGCTATTCTGACTGTTTTTGGTTTATCTTTGTAGTAAGGTGACTGGTTTATTGCTCTGAATTCTACAAGAGAACATCTGTTTTGCAGCTTTTCATGGTGATTAACCCTTTTGCTTTTCCATTCAACCATATCCATGGTTATCTGTAGAAAAAAAATGGCCCATATATGCTCTTACTACTTTCAAAGTATACCTTGAATCTGGCATCTATCTTCCCCATTTCTTTCAGAAGCTGAATGACAGGGCAAATAGATGCAATGTACCCTGGCCATGCTTTAGCAACTCATGAGTTGTCTTGTCAGTATTAAGTTCTTTAGGGGTTTGTATTAGAAGACCGAAAGTTTAAAATCACGAACACTTTAAGGAGCGAAAATGCTGGACCTTGAAGTGCTTTTTTTGAGATCCAGTATAGTGAAGATCGGAATATTTGCCCTTTCCTCACTGTAGTGCAATCTTGGAGTTGGAATCTATATTTAGCATGGGGTGTGGGGGCACAGCCCCCCACAATAATGATTTTGAGGTCTGACATTTTCACTTTTTAGAGCATTCGTGATTTTAAACTTTTGGTATTCTAATATAGACCCGTCCTTTAGTGAAGCTATACAGCTGTGGAATTCCTAGTATGGGACTGCAAAGGGCAACCTGTGTCAATTCAGATAATTCCAATTGGTTGTTCCTTTCTATAACCTTTCTTCCTACTTTATTAAAGTATTTCCAGGCAGAATTAAGGTACATTATTATAGAGCTTTATTTTCTTTGATGGCATATTGGAAAGGCGTAGACTCTAGAATAATTCTAGAGACAACTACATGGTCCTCTGTACATTCTTTTAGAAAACATTACATATGAGATTATTTTTCCAAGACTGGCTTTGCTAGGACCATTCTCCAGGTAGTAGTGTAGTCTTCAGACATTATTTTTTCTGAAGGATATTATGCAGTGCACCATTATTTAAACATGTTTTCCAGTGAGAACAGCATACCTAAAACACACTGGTATGTTGTGTCTTTCGGCTTTTCCCAATTAGGGGTCGCCACAGCAGAACTCCGGTCCGCTAATGATTGGTAGTTGATTTTTATGTGCCAAGTTACCAGCCCTGATGCACAACCTTCAATGAAGGTACGCCCATTCATGCATGTCTCCACGCAGAAGACGCTTTAGCTGAGAATCGAACCGGACAGCGTCTTACTGTGAGGCGACAATGCTACCGCAGCACCACCACCGCGGGTATACCTAAAACACACTGGTATACATTCCATTATTTTATTAGAAGCCACAATGCAGTTTGAAGATTATTTATACATGCTAAGCAGGCTTTTCTCTCTTCTACTCACAATTAATTATATGCCACGTTATCAAACTGCACAAACATTAAAACACAAGTAATCGATGTGGCACTAAAAAATGAATATCCAGATGATTGAAAAAGAAAAGCAAATAGTTTCCTTTGCTGATTTCTTAACCCTATCCCTGACAGTAACTTCAGAACAAATTTGCCTGTATAGTGGCACTCTTAGGGAAAGGGGTTTTCATAAGTTAATATGTAGGGACAGGGTTAGGGTTAGCGCATACCAGTAAGTTGGATGGGGGGGGCTTTTATCCCCCACCTCACATTACTCATGAGTGCTAATCTTGATCCTGCTTCTAACCCTGTACACTTATGAAAACTCCTTCCAATAATGGTAACACTACACAAGACACATAGACACACACACACACACACACACACACACACACACACACACACACACAATGCTAAATGTTCTCCTAAACCTAGTCCTTAACTCTAAACCTGACCCACAGACAATTGCACACAATTCAAAACATTCAGGAGAATGCTGTTGTACAAATTGTCATTTGTCACTCTCACTCATGCATGCCAAAACATTCACACACAGGCATTGCAAAATGTATTCAGTTACCAGGCCATTTCTCTAATTAAAACCCACACGCATTTGCACACTCACTCCAAAACATTCTGTATATGCTGTCAGACAAAACGCCATTCAGTGCACTTGCTCACACATGCCAAGACATTCACACACACACACACACACACACACACACACACACACACACACACACCACAAAAATTAACCCTTTACGTAGCTCTTATTGTAACCTGAACCTGCAGACACCTGCATACACTCCCACCTCAATCCCACTTAGCTAAACAAAACCATTTTAGATTCCTGCTTTCAACAAATACCACTCAACAGTTAAAACATTCACTTAATGTCCCCACCCAAAAGGCACTGTCAAAGAAATTTCCATTTGATGCCCTGAAAAAACACTCATAGGTAGGTACTAGGCTATTGGCCCTAGCACCTATATAAGCCTAGCCAAAAAGGTACTCTGGCTTTTGCCACCCAAGAAAATTATTTTCCTGTGCCCATGTCGAGCAGAGCCACAGAGGTGATCCCCGGGGTGAATTTCATATTTCCCATCCAATCATCAAGATTTTTCTTGAAGAGTGCTAATGAGGAGCTTTGTTTGATATAGGTAGATAGTTTGTTCCAGAGTATGGGAAGTCTCTAGGACAGGAATATATCCCTCCAGCATGTTCTGTTTATTGTTGTAACAAGGTTTAGCTCCCCAGAGCATGTAGCTCAGAGGGATTGGGAATTCTTTAAGTGGAATATGTCCAACAGCTCTGGGTTTGACATAGCTTTGTATGTCAGGCAGAGATCGCCTCTGAGTAGGGGTTATGCGACGGAGTAAAGCTGGAGTTTTTTGAGATGGTCTGTGTAGGGCATCTGTTTGAGGCTGGTAAGCCTCTTTGTGAGGTATTTCTGTGGCCTTTCCAGTTGTTGCAGATGTGTTGTGAGGTACATACCAAAAGGGGTGTTGTACACTATAATGGGTCTAATGAGTGACAAGGAGAACAATGACCTCTTTTTTCCCGGATGAGAAACCTTTTGTGATAAGATGTGCCATGGAGAAGGATTTCCTGATTACTGTGGCGATGTGATTATCAAAGGAGAGACTACTGTCCGCCTGTATCCTAAGGTCTCCTATCACACTTTTGGTGTTAAGTAGACTTCCACCTATGTGGTAGCTCATGGGTACAGGAGTTTTTACCAAAGGGGATGACAGTGCACTTTTTGGCATTGAGCTTGAGGCCATGGCTTTGACACTAGGCATCTGTCTCAGTGAGGCCCTTTTGTAGAATGTCCACATCATTAGAAGTTTTGATTATGGCTTCTAGTTTTCAGTCATCTGCAAACTTTGTTAGCCAAAGACCTTCTGTGTTAGCCTGTACTTCCAAAAAGGAGATACCAAACAGGAGAGGACCCAGGACTGAACCCTGTGGTACTCCACTTGTCACTGGTCTGAAGTCGGATTTGGAGTCTGCTGCTTTCACAGTGTGGGTTCTGTCAGTGAGCCAGTTGGCAACCCATCTTATGACGTAGGGATTTATACCTAGTTTAGTGAGTTTATCCATAATTCCAGAGTGGGGGATGGTGTCAAAAGCCTTGGCAGGATCTAGATAGGCTGTGTGGAACCACCTTACCCTTGTCTACAGCTTTGGTGACTGCTTCAAAGAAGTATCTCAGGTTTAGGAGATGTGATCTGCCTTTTACAAACCCGAACTGGTTGGGGTCCAGAGTTTGGAGATTACCAATGTCTTTGTTTATAAGTTCCATGATGATACGTTCCATGGCCTTGCAGACCAGGCTTGTTAGGCTAATGGGGTGATAGTTCCCAGGGTCTGTAGTGGCTCCCCCTTTGTGGAGTGGGATAACCGTCGCTGTGTGCCATTCAGTGGCACAAAGCCTGAGATGAGGCTATGATTGAATATGGTGCTTAGGTGGGTGCCAGTTCATTCTGTAGTTCATGTAGAATGCAGCTTGGGATGTTGTCAGGTCCCATGGATGCTGTGTTCTCGGCTTTGGAGAGTGTGGTTTTTACCTGTGCAGCCGTGATTACAGGAACTTTGCATTCTTCCGGTATAGAGATGGGCCCTTTAGGGGGTGAGAGGGGGGTAAAGTTAGCACTGAACCTGTCTGCCAGGGTGTTGGCAATATCAGTTGGTTCTGTATATTTAGTGCCATTGTGCTGTAACTCAGAGCAGATTTGAGTGTGGCCATTGAGATTCTTGACATAGCTGTAGAATGCTTTGTAGTTGTCTTTAGAATCAGTGGCGATTTTGTTTTCATAACTAGCTTTGGAGGATCTCAGCTTCTTACTGAGGCTGACCATGGAGTTCCTCCAGTCATGGGATTTTACTCTTTTTTGCAACAGTTTCTTTCTTCTGTTGTAGAGTTTGTTTATGGCAGGGGACCACCAGATTGGCTTCCTTTTTTTGGAGGATAGCATCTTGGTTCTGTTAGGGATAGCATGATCCATGCACTCGTGTAAGTGCTTAAAAAGTGCATTTGTGTAGGATTCATTAGTTGTACCTCTATTGTCCGTCTGCATGGGTGTTATGAAGTTTACCACTTCTGTCTTAAGAAGCGTGAAGTTGGCTTTGGAGACATTTTTTACGGTGGTTTCCCTAATGAGGGGGGTGGGTTGTGGATGTCTAGGGTGATTAGCTTATGATCAGATCTGACCAATGAGGAATTGACCTTTGGTGTGAAACACCAGTCACCCATGTTGGTAATGACCAGGTCTAGGATATTGCTGCCCCTGGTGGGGGTGTGGATAAGTTGATCCAAGGCGTTGGAATTTATGAATTCCACAAAACGTTGAGCAAAAGAGTTGGTACATAAGTAGTTTTCCCAGTTAATGGTGGGGTAGTTGAAATCACCCATTATTAGGGTGTTGGGTTGTACCCTAATATTTTCCAGTGTATCAAGAAGTGAGGAATGGGAATCCTGGGCCATGGTGGGGGTTCTATAGCAAGTTACAGTTTGGATTGCAGTCTTGCCCAGAATTAGTTGCACTTGGATAATCTCGGATGCATTATGCTGAGCAACTAGCCTGGAGGTGTGGCTATCCTTAATGAATATGGACATGCCTCCACCTTTAGTGTTTCGGTCCAGCTTAGGTGGCCGAATGGTGTGGTATGAATTATAGCCTGGTAATGCAGGGGTGCTCTCTGGAGCATTGAACCAGGTCTCTGTCACTGCACAGATGTCGATGTGCTCCATTTTCAGGAGTGTCTCGAGTGAATGCATTTTGAGGTTTAGACTTCTAGCATTGAGTAGCATTACCCTCAGATCTTGCTTGCTTGTACCTGTTACAGTGGTGAATTTGTCATTTGAGCCTTGCCTAAAACAGGCACTATAGGGGTGGCAAGAGCCTTAGCCAGTGTCCGAAATCCCAAGGGTGACAGGTGCAGGCCATCTGTGGCAAAGCATCGTGGTCTGTCAATCATGTCATCCCAGGCAGACAGATACTGGATCCCCTTAGAATGACACCAGAAGCTTAGCCAATTGTTGAAGTCAATCATTTTGTCCTTGTACTGTGGTATCATTCTGGGTGATGGCAGGATGCTACTCAGGGCTAGGGCATACCTGCCTGGGCTACAAGATCGGAGAGCTCCTCCATGTCTCTTTTCATGTAGTCCAGGGAGGTACGTCTCAGGTCATTCACACCAACATGGACAATGACAGAGTCATATTTGTACTTGTTGTGGAGTGACCTGAGTGTGTGTGTTATGTGGCGGATCCTGGCACCTGACAGGCAGCTGACAGTAACTTTCTCCTTGTTTTGCCTGGTGAGTGGAACACCAGTGTGCCTGACTATAGAGTCACCTATGACTGGAGTGTTGGGTACATTGTTATGCCTTATTGGCTGTGGTTCAGTGGCACACTGAGTTTGTGGGCTGTGTGTCATTTGGGTTGTGTTGGGGGGGGTGGAGGTTGCTTCCGTTTCTGCTTTGGAGGTCTCTGTTGCTTGAGCAGATTTTTATTGAGAGCCTCCGTGAATGTAGGTGTGTGTTTTGTGTTTCTATGTGTCTGTTTTGGTGGTGTAGGTTTTGAGGGTCTATGTGATGAGTGTGGTGTGGTGCAAGTGTTTACCTTCTCCTCTTGACTGTCTAGTCCAGTCTTGGGTGAAGAGAGCTTTGCTTCCAGTTTGGCTATATATGTGCATCTCTCACAGGTTGTAGTGTTGGGTGGTAGGAGGAAAGGGTTGTCTGTGTACATGAGGCAATTGCTGCATTGCCCCAAGATGTCCAGATTCATCAGGTAGACAGGAGAAAACACTGGGAGCTGACCCTTAGACATGCCTGGATAGGTGCTTATTTATTAAGTACTAAAAACTATTTTTCTCTAGACAAGTGAAGAAAGTTGAGTGCTGTAGTAATTTGTTCAGCTCAAAGAAATAGATTTGAGTACTAAAACTAAAAAATTGGCTAGTTCTTAGGGAAAATTTCAAGAGCAGACTTCATGGCGCCAGGAATACTTTAACCCTAGATAAGCAGCGATGCATAAAGTGTATTTTTTAATATAACAGTAGCAAATCAGCAAACTGATTTAAACAAATTAACCAATAAAAAGCTAAAAACTGAGCCCCATTCCAGCAATCTTCAATCAGACAAATTCTAACTGCACACAGACAGTCCGGGATAATTATGGTATAATTCACACCATTTTTGAATGACTGTCACTGACAAATATTTCTTTTGCTGCTGCAAAATCACCATCTCAGTCCAAAATGAACTTTCACATAGATAAAAGCAGATTAAGCATGTCCTTATTGATTTTTTAATGGATGACTTAATTTGTTAAAATATAGACTGGGAACAGACCTCCCATCTATTTTGTAGGAACATTCCTATTTTCAAGCCTGATTTAGGATGTCTGTATTTTTGGAGGAATGTCCCTATTTTCAAGCTTGTTTTATCCAATTCACACAATTTTCTGTCCCCTCCATCATCGTGATTTTGAAGTTGTCTAGTAAACAGAAAACCACACTACATGACCAACATACTAGTGGCACCAATAATTGAAAGAAAGGACACACATCTTACAACTTCCTTTTTCCTGAAGGAAAAATAAATTACTTTGTATGATAGCATTTTGTGATACAGTTAAAGTCTACAGATTTTGTACTGTTTCTGATAATGGGTTAATTTTTTAAATTTACCATCATTTTGTCACCCTGTCTTTTTTTAAATGTTTTTTTAAACCCCTTTATTGAATTATCACTTGTGACATAGGCAAATTTACATTCATATAAATGTAATCAAACTATAATTAATATAACAAACATTATACTTTATATATATAAATATATATATATTGCTGTATATCATATATCCTAGGCAACATTACATAAATTATTCAATTCCTGCCTTTTTAAAACAAGCAACATCTTTATTAAACCATCAGTTACTACATAGGCAATCATACATTTATATAAATGAAAATAAACCACACTGATACAAACCTAGCCGCAAGCATCCCACATCACAAACCGCATGGCACACTCCCAATTCCAAACATTATACATCACTTGTAATCTACCCAGTCTTTGCCAGTCAAACATTACATAGGTCAGTTGTCCTGCTGCCTTTCAAACCTCATTCCTCCCTTGAATGTATTGTTCCCACAATTCCCATTTTTTCCTATGAAGTTTGCTCTTAACATTTTGTAAAGATCTCAGTTCCACTTGTTTTATCTCTGTTACTATATTCACTACTTCTAGTATAGTTGGTTTAGATTTTGATTTCCATTTTCTAGCAATTGCTTCTTTGGCAGACACCATTATTAGACACAGCAATGTCTTTCCATGTCTAGGCAGGTCCGATTCTGTATCATAACTCAGAAAAATCATCTCCCTCATCGGACCAATATATCCACCCAACATCTGTGACAGTGCATCCTGCATGGAATCCTTAAAGTCCAACAATTCATTGCACTTCCAGAAAATATTTTCCCAATTACCTCTTTCTTCCCCATCACACCTCCGACATTTGCTGTCTGCCAGAGGAAACATTTTCTGGAATCTGCTTGGGGTATAGAAACATCTGTGTAAACAATTTCCAGGCAAAAATCCTAAAGCTTCTAGAGTTTGTTGCATATTTAGGAGATATGCATATATCCTCCCATTGTTTCTTTATGAATTTCTTATCCAATCTCTCTTCCCAATCCTTTCTAACCTCCTCTGATTGATTCTTACAGTTATGCAATATTTTATATGCTCTGCAAATTCATTTTTAATAGCAGCTTCTGTTGTATATTCTACTAAAAACTCTATCAGTGCTGGTCTTTCATTTAGGACCCCCCTATTTCTTTTGCTTTGCCTATACTATGATATCAATCCCTGATAGGGAAGTCAATCTCTAACCTGCAGTCCAAATAAATTGTTGATGTCTTCCCATTCTGTCATATTTCCCTCTCTAGTTATTTGCACCCACTACCTTGGTTCCTTTGCCTGTTTTTTTTTCCAGTAAATGCCAGCCCCCTCTTACCTGTTGCCTATATCCCTAATTACAGTCATCCCTATTGGCAAAATCTTCTTTCTCCAATCTTGTGTTGGATTAGTTCTTAGAATACTTTCTGCTACTTTATAGGTATAACATTCTGTATGATTATTGTTATTTTCCTTAGAGGCCTGCATCCAAAATCCCTGTCCCTCTTTGTTTCTTGAGCTTTGCCCTTGTTTCATCATCATCAATCACTTTCCACTATGAATTATAATTTTCTGCTTGTGCTATATATAGGAGTCCAACTGTGTAGCTCTGAAATACCCCTTCAAATCGAGTAATCCCAATCCACCTTACTGTACTGGAAGAATCATCTTATCCCACTTGACTCTTGCCCTCTTCCCCTCCCAGATAAAGTCCTTCAGATCTTTATTAATTGCTATCCACAACTTCTCCTCTGGTAGATAAAAATATGCCTGACCTGTGTAAAAGACTAAAAACATTTAACTGGTTGTATCTTACAATCCATATCCATATAACAAAGTTTCCATTTTCTCAGTTCTTGTATTATCTTTTTTAATCTCTTCCCACATATCCTTAGCTGCCACGCTATAATAATTTTTAATCCATACTCCTAAATACTTCATTTTATCATGAACCCATAAATATGGATATTCCTGAACCAATTCATGTGTTGGCACATAATTTACTGCTATTAACTTTGTTTTAGCTTCATTAATTTTGTATCCCGAAAATATCTGAAACTGGCTCAAAATGTTCCACAACACTGCAATGTCTCTTTCTGGTTATGTCAGTTATAAAATAATATCATCTGCAAATAAAACCAGCTTTTCTTGACTACCATACCAATTATATCCTTGAATCTCTGAGTCCCTAAGTTTCTTTGCCAATGGTTCTAAACATAATGCAAATAACAAAGCAGAGAGAGGACACCCTTGTCTCATTCCTCTGCTCAAGCAGAGATTATCAGAAAGGAACCCACCCACTTCAATCTTCACCTCCGATCCCTGATATATCCTCCTAATCAACCTTATACTTTTATCAGGGAATGCAAATGCTTCCATTGCCCTGCTCATAAAGTCCCAGCTTACTCTGTCAGATGCTTTTTTTGCATCCAGACCCACCAACAACAATGGTATTTTCTTACATTCTGCTTCCCTCTGAATCATTGGTGTTCTGTTAATGTTGTCAAATGTTTGCCAGCCCTCCACAAAACCCCATTGATCCATAGCTTTCAAATTTGGCATTACTCATGCCATTCTTTTAGCCATTATACACATGAACACTTTATAATAATGGTTTAAAATTGAAATAGGCCTGTATGAAGCTGGAAATGATGGATCTTTACCCGCTTTAGATATTACAGCTAGCACTGCTTTCTTCCAGGACATTGGTATTTCTCCTCCTCTTAAAATACTGTTCAACAAAACTTTCCAGATCTTTATTAATTTTTTTCCTCCTAGCTTCCAATCTTACACAGGAATACCATCTATTCCTGGGGACTTTCCCGTAGATTGGTTATACATCGCAATTTTTATCTCATCCCCTCCTTTCCTAACTGTTAGTAATTGAGCCTCATCTACCAATAACCTTGACATATTTAATTCCTCCATAAACATTTCCATTTGTATCTTTTCTTGATTTTCATATTTCTTTGCTTTAATGAGACTCTCATAGAATTTTTGAAATATTTCTAATACCTCTACAGGATTTCTTGTTATCTTTTTTGTTTTAGGCTCCGTACGTTTGGCAACAGCCTTTTCTACTTTCTGTTGCCTGAGTTGGCATGCTAAAAGTTTTTGTGCTCTAGTGTTGTTATCAAAAAGCAGTTGCTTAATAGCAATCTTTCTAAACTCATGCATGTTAGCTTGGTAATCCCTTATTTTCTGTCTAGCATTCTGCAGTTAATCCTCTTATTGTTCTGAGAGATTCCCCTTGTTCTGCAATACTTTGACATTTATTAGTCATAGGTTCATAGGTTCATAGGTTCATACTAGGCTATCTGCCCAAGGGCATCTATAAGCCTAGCCCATAGTTATGTGGCTTTCGCCACCCCTTTAGTTTGAATAAAAACTATGCCTATCATTTTTCTGTGCCTCTGTCAAGCAGTGACACTGAAGTAATCCCTGGGGTATATCTGCGATCTCCCATCCATTGGTCAAGATTCCTCTTGAACAAGGCCAGCGAGGTGCTCTGCCTCACATGTACCGGGATTTTGTTCCACAGCATAGGGAGTCTCTGGGTGATGAATCTGTCCCTCCAGCACGTTCTATTTATAACCGTGTCAAGGTTTAAGTCTCCGCCCTTGTGGTTCTGAGGGATCTAGATTTTTGAGGTGAAGCATATTCATCAAATCTGGGTTTGACATGGCCTTATATGTCAGGCACAGGTCACCTCTGAGCAAGTGGTATGAGACTGAATAAAGCTGGAGTTCTTTCAGTCGGGCAGCATAAGACATATTTTTGAGACCCTTTATCCTTTTGGTGAGGAACTTTTGGGGCCTTTCAAGCTGCATCAGGTGTCTGGTCAGATACATTCGAACGGGCATTGTACTCAATCATAGGTCTAATGAGTGATGAGTACAGGGGACGATGACCTCCCTTGATCTAGATGTGAATCCCTTCATGATCAGGTGGGCGATATAGAAGGTTTTCCTAACTACTTTAGCAACATGAGTGTCAAACGAAAGACTACTGACAACTTGGGTACCCACATCCCTGACGTCTTTTACTGTGCTCAGTGGATTGTCACCTATATGGTAGCTAGGGGTAACCTTGTTTTTCCCGAAGGGTATGACTATGCATATTTTGGCGTTTAACTTCAGGCCATGGCTCTGGCACCAGTTATCCGTTTCTGTGAGGCCCTTCTGGAGGATATCTGTGTCAGATGTGTTTTCGACTATGGCCCAGTTTGCAGTCATCTGCAAACTTTGTCAGCCATAACCCTCCTGTGTTTGCTTGTACTTCAGAAAAGTAGATGCCGAACAAGAGTGGACTCAGGACTGAGCCCTGTGGGACACCACTTGTGACAGGCTTTGAGTCTGACATGGCTCCAGCAACTCTGACCCTGTGGGTTCTGTCGCTTAGCCAGTTTGCAACCCATCTTGTGATGTATGGGTTTACATTCAAGCTGATGAGTTTTTCGATGATACCTGAGTGGGGTATTGTGTCAAGGCCTTTGCCAGGTCGAGGTAGGCTGTATGGACTGCCTTTCCCTCATCAATGGCCTTGGTGACTGTCTCGAAAAAGTCAACCAAGTTTAAGAGGCAGGATCTGCCTTTGACAAAGCCAAACTGGGTTGGATCCAAAGTCTGCAAGTTCCCTATGTCTTTATTTATGAGTTCCATTATGATCCTCTCCATGGCTTTGCAGATAAGGCTTGTCAAGCTAATGGGGCGGTAATTTCCAGGGTCTGTGGAGGCACCGCCCTTATGAAGTGGGACCACAGTTGCCGTGCGCCACTCCTTGGGTACGTATCCTGAGGTGAGGCTAAGATTAAACAGCTGTCCTAACTGTGGATTTGATTCCTCGTTGAGTTCATGAAGCACACAGCCGGGGACACCATCCGGTCCCATGGATGCTGTGTTTTTGCCTTAGTGAGGGCAGTTCTCACCTGGGCGTTGGAGATGTTTGGGGGCTACAATCCTCTGGAATAGATATCTCTCCTTTGGGGAGGGGGAGAAGTTTGCACTGAAACTGTCAGCCAGTCCGTTAGCAATGTGTTTAGGATCAGTAATCTTCACATCATTTTGAACTAATTCTGAGCATATCTGGGAGTTTCCTCCTAGGTTTCTAACATAGCTAAAGAAGGCCTTATGATTGTCTTTAGAGTCCTTGGCGATTTTTCTCTCAAAATTTGCCTTGGATGATTTTATGAGAGCTCTTAGTTTTTACTTATAATGATCAAAGGTGTCTTACCTTTCAAGGATTTTGCTCTATCTTGTAGTAGCTTCCTCCTTTTGTTGTAGAGCTTGTTTATGGCTGGGGTCCACCAGACTGGACGCTTGCCTTTGGTACAGAGAGTCTTAGTTTTGTTTGGGATTGCCTGATCCATGCAGTCCTGTAGGTGCTGGTAGAAGGCATTTGTAAGTGATTCAGCGGTTTGAGTAATGTTTACCACTGGCTCAGGGGCCTTAAAGGAGACCACACTAGTTTTTAGAAGTGTGACATCGGCTTTGAGAAGTTTTTCACTGTGGTCTTTTTGTTTCAGGTGGGCGGGATGAGGACCTCCAGCGAGATTAGTTTATGATCTGATCTCACCAGTGAGGGGTATACTTCCGGTGTTGAACATTTTGATCCCATGTTCGTGATGATGAGATCAAGTATGTTTTCACCTCTTGTCGGGATGGTGACTAGTTGTTCCATGGCATTTGAGTTTTTGAACTCCAGGAATCTTTGGGTTAGAGTGTTCGGGCTTGAGTAGTGTTCCCAGTCTATATTAGGGTAGTTGAAGTCACCTAGTATGATGGTGTTTGGAGATACATATAACGCCTCCAAAGTTTACAGGAAGGCCATGTGAGGTTCCTGAGTTTGAGAGGGTGGCCTGTAACATGCTACAAATTGCAGAGCAGTCTTGCCTATGGTTAATTGCACCTGGATGGTCTCCGATGCATAACCTTGAGGTGTGGGTGTCCTTTATGAATATGGACACCCCCTCCTTTCTTGGTGTTGTCCGGATTTTGGGGCCTGATATGAGGTGAAACCTGTTAGTGCTGGGGTGCTCTCAGGAGCCTTGAACCAGGTTTCTGTCACAGCACAGACATCGATGTTCTCCATATTGAGAAGGGCCTCGTGCATCTTGAGATTGAGACTGGCATTGAGCAGCATTACCCTTAGTTTTTCCTTTTGGTGTTCTAGGGTGGTAGGTTTAGAATTTGAGCCTTGCCTAAAAAGGCACTATGGGGTGGCAAGAGCCTTTGCCAATATCCGGAAGCCCAGGGTGACAGGTGCAAGCCGTCCCTTGCGAGAAAGCGTGGCTTGTCCAGCATGTCATCCCAGGCAGACAGACATTGGATCCCCTTTGAATGACACCAGAATTTAAGCCAATTATTAAAGCTGATCATCTTATCACTGTATTGTGGCATCATTCTAGGTGAAGGTAGGATACTGCTCAAGGTCAGGGTCATACCTGCCTAGGCTACATAATCAGAGAGCTCCTCGACGTCCCTTTTCATGTAGTCCCTCAGGTCGTTGACACCAGCGTGGACAATGACTGAGTCGTACCTGCTGTTGAGAGACCTGAGTGCTTGCGTTATGTGGCGGATTCTAGCGCCCGACAGGCAGCTTACTGTGACCTTCTCCTTACTCAGTCTGGTGAGCAGGACGCCAGTGTGTCTGACTATGGAATCACCAATGACAAGTGTGTCTGGCATTTTGTTTGGCCTTAAGGGCTGTGACTGTTTGACACTCTGACTGTGTGGTCTATGTGTTGCATGTGTTGGGTCGTGAGGTGGTAGTTGTTTGGGTGTCTGCTTTGGTGGCCTCTGCTGTTTTGGTAAATTTTTGACCAGAGCCTCCGAGTATGTCTTTGTGTGAGTATGTGTATGATTTGAAGTTGTGATGGTACCATGTGTGACTGGGTATGTATTGTGTGTGGTTGCCTTCTCCTCCTGTCTGGTCTTGCCAGTCCTATGTTGAGAGAGCTCAGCCTCCAGTTTGGCCGTATAGTTGCATCTCTCGCATGTATTTGTGTTTTGTGGGAGAAGGAGAGGATTGTCTGTGTACATGAGGCAATTGTAACATTGCCTCAATATTCCCAGGTTCACCAGTTGAGCTGGAGAGGACACTAGCAACTGATCCCTCGACATACTAGAAGTAGTAGATAAAGAACTTTCAAAGGACTCCGGGAAGTGGGTTTTGGGCTGGTGGGGTACTATCTATAATAAGAGTGCTTTATCAAGGTGCAAGTACTGTAGGAGTAAGTGCTAGGCTTTACAGATAGAGAATAGTCTACTTGGGAATCAAGTAGAGATGAACTTTTCAGTTATAGGATATGCTGGTTAGATCAGCAGTACAGTTTAGCGTGTTTTATAGCAGGGGCTGAAGGGAGCTAGGAATTGGCCCAAACGACCAATGGACTACTAGTTTCTGGCTGAAACTTCACCAAATCGGACAAAAGGCCTCAGTGCTTCCCACTCCCACTGGTAAGCAAAGAAACTTCCCTCCTTCCTAATAAGGCAATGGATCAGTAACAGGAACTAAAAACAAAGCCCAGGGATCAGCACCTCTGAAACTGGACGACTCTAGTTCAGTAAAGTGGGAAAACAAGAGATTTTTTGTTTTATTACAGAGATAAGGAAAAAACAGACAGTAAATGCTATAAATGCTGTAAATCGGCTGTGTAGCCTACAGAAACAATTTGCAACAATTAGTAACTTAAAGTGCAATAAACAGTGTAAAATGCAGAAATCACTTAAAGTAGCAGAAAAACAGGCTAAATGCAGTCGCTAGCTTAATAACAGTGGGAAAGCCACAAAAAATACTTATATCTGGTAGAAAGTCACTCTTTTAGCTCTCTGCTGCTTGGATCACTCTGCAGGCCACCACGAGGATCTGTGCAGAGTTGGTACAAGCTGGAAAACGCGTTTAGCGTGTCTTATAGCAGGGGCTGAAAGGAGACCAATAGACTACTAGTTTCTGGCTGAACTTCACCAATTCGGACAAAAAGGCTGCTCAGTGCTTCCCACTCCCACTGGTAAGCAAAGAAACTTCCCTCCTTCCTAATAAGGCAATGGATCAGTAACAGGAACTAAAAACAAAGCCCAGGGATCAGCAACTCTGAAACTGGACTACTCTAGTTCAGTAAGGTGGGAAAACAAGAGATTTTTTTTTTTTTTTTTTTTAAATAATAATAATAATAATTGTTACTTCTTAACCATAGTGTCCTTTCTTTTATTTCCACCCTATTTTTAAACTCCACCTTAATTTTATCTCATTCTCTAGCTATATTTTCAGAAGACATTTCTATCCTCTTTAACAGCTTCTGAATAATCTCTACTACACATTCCTTAAATTCCTCTTTTTTCAACCGATAGGTGGGAAAGTGCCAGTGTCTCATTTTTATTTCATCACCATGTGTTTTTATTTTAGCTGTTATTGGTGCATGATCTAAAATAGTTATAGGGTGAGTATCAAGACAGTCAATTAAATGCACATGTTCCTGTGAAATGTGAATTCTGTCTAGCCTAGCTCAGTTTTTATATCTTGGGGTACAATATGTAAATTCACTCTGAACATCTGTTACTGAATTCACATCTTACATGCCAAATATTTTCATACATTTCTTCAAAAAATCTGCCATTCTTTGTTATATTTTCCCTTCTGGCCCCCCAGACACATCTTGATTGCTGCAAATCAAATTGCAGTCCCCACCTGTAAGTAATATTCCTTGCTGAAAACTGATTATTGCTCCCAGAATTTTCTTAAGCTCCATTATAACATTTTTAGGTGGAATATAAATACATGCCAGTGTAATCCTCCTCCCTTCCCAGTAGACCCTTAGCACTACAAATCTAACATTATTATCCTTTTTTTCTGTCACTATTGGAGCTTTTCTTGCAATTAATATGTGTACTACTCTTTTTCTTTGTCACAGGTATTCTGCCGAATAACAATCCTGAAAACCTTTCTTTATCAATTTAACTTGTTCATTTCTTTCTAACTGTGTCACCTATAACATAGCTATTTGCACTCTACATTTTTTTAATATAGTTCACTACTCTTTCTTTCTTGTATTTATCAGTGAGGCCATTTACATTTAAAGACATTACAGAAAGCATTATTGTATTAAAAAGTTATTTCCACCTTTTATATATAACACCTTTTTTGTTAAATATCTAGCTTTAGCTTTTGTGTTACATTCATACACTATTTGGCAGGTTGAACTTTTAGACAGTTGTTTCTTGTCATATCCATTTGAGCCTGTGTCACGTCTTATGAAACTTTTTATTTTATTGGAAGCCCTCAGACAAAAATACCAACAAACTCCCAATATCCCCTAAAATCTATTAACTTAATATTAACACACAAAACTGTGTACACATAAAAATATATGAAGTTGTACCCTCCTAATAGCAGCAAAAGCCCCAAATTGACAGCCAAACTCACAGACTTGAGTTAACTTAGTTATCTATGCTAAGACGCATGGTGCAGCCTGTGCTTCTACTAATTGCTGATTGGTTTTGTCATTTCGTTATAGCTCTCCCAGCTGGAAAACCCCTGAATGCTTTCAGAGAAAATTATTTACACCTTCTTCACCCCTTCTATTGCTGAGCTAACCAAGACCTTTACCAACAACAGCCCTCAACCCAACCCCAACTAAACATCCTCTCCCTCCTCCCCCTACTTTTGAACTCAAACCCATCTCCACCTACCAAATAAAGAAACTACTCTCTAAACTAAAGCCTTGCTCCAATGCCCCTGACAACATTCCTACCTCCTTCTTAAAAATAGCCTCCAATGGTATTGCTCTCCCTATTAGCATCCTGATCAATAGATCTCTACTTGAATCCCATGTACCCAAACTATGGCACTCTGCATATATTCTTCCACTTCACAAGGGTGCCAAAAACTGTAACGTATCTAATTTCCGCCCCATAGCCATCCTTTCCCCTCTCTAAACTCCTTGAAAAATGCATCTACCTTTAGCTCTTGCCATTCCTTACCAAACACCAGCTACTCTCTCCTGCCTAACACGGCTTCCGCCCAGGACATAGTACCAACACCACCCTTATCTCCTTCTTACATACTGCCAATTTAGCCCGTGACTCTGGTAATTTAGTATCCTCAGTTCTGCTGGACTTATTTAAAGCTTTTGATATCATCTCCCACACCCACCTTCTTAATCATCTGTCTAATCTCAATCTCTCCCACAAAACTCTCTCCTGGTTCTCCAGTTATCTTTCTGACAGGTCCCAGGCTGTCAAATGGGGCCAGGGCACCTCCACCTTCCATCCTACCCCCACTGGAGTACCCCAGGGATCCACACTTGGCCCAGTTCTATTCAACATCTTTATTAATGACTTTTACAAGGCCATATCCAATGCTAAAATTGTTCAATATGCTGATGATTCTACTTTGATCTGCTGCACCTCCAACTTAACAGATCTCCAACTACTGACACAAACAGCCTTCTCAACTACTGGAAACTGGATGCTCCAAAATCACCTCTCATTAAATGCTAACAAAACTAAAATCCTTCTATTCTCTCCTTCTAAGTCCTCCCCTATTGATAAAAACTCATTCCAAATAATCAGCCATAACAACTCCATTTTAGAGGTCGTTCCCTCTGCCAAACTTCTTGGTGTGACCATTGATGAACACCTAAAATTTAATACTCACGTCCAGCTAAACATAAAGAAAACCCACATAAAACTCGGCCTACTTTATAGAAACAACCACTTCCTCTCGCCTGCCAGCAGACTAACTCTCACCACTACTTATCTCCTTCCCTCTCTACTGTATGGCGCCCCTCTGCTTACTAATTTGCCCTCCTCACTATCCTCCAAACAAGAAGTATGTTACAATAAAATCTCCAGATTTGCTACCAAAGCCAAATCTTCCTCTCATCACTGTTCCTCCCTTCACTCATTAAACTGGCTTGAACTCCATAACCAACTTGACTCTGTCCAAATCACGACTGCCTATAGACTACTATTCCAACCTACCAAGTGCCCTGCACTTTCCAGTATCCTCCAACCATATACTCCCCATAGAACACTTAGATCTACCCACCAAAACCTAATCACCATCTACAAACCCAAGCGTCAAGCTGGTCAACGTTTGCTTTCCTTCACCTTAGCCAAAAAAATGAAATGCTCTTCCTCCACTCTTAGGACCTGCAATAACCTCGAAAACTTTAAAACTCATCTTCATTCTCACCTTTACTCAAACAGGAAATGCAACTGTACTCTTCACCCTATACCTCTCAAGGTCTCCTCCACTTTTACTCCTGGCAAACCTCTCACCTAGCTAACCTTGCTCATTTGTATTATGTATAAATAACTTTACTGTAAAATCTAGTCTCAAGACCATTTGCCTGCCTTTTACACCTAAACAAAATTGTAATTGTTTGTTTCTGTATGAATGCTACCTGTTTGTCAGTAATGCAAAGTTTCTTAGTAATTATTCATGTAACTATATATTGTTGGAGCTTTTCTCCCTGGGCCTCCACTGAAAAACGGGCTCCCCGAGCACAGTGGACCTCCCCGGTCATCAAACTGGAATAAATAAATAATAATATAAATAAATAAAACCCCTGAATGTCTTCAGAGAACATTATCTAGCCAGTTTCTCTTTTCTTTTTTTTTTCTTCAGCCAGTCACTCTCCACCAGACTGTAGCCAGTTTCTCTTTATCAGATTGTCTCCATGGAGACATGAGAACCAGACAGCCAGTTTCTCTTTATCAGATTATTTCCATGGAAACATGAAGACCAGCTGCAGAACCATTACAGAGCATACATATATTTCCTAGAAAAAAGCCAAATAATAATCAATGTTTTTTTTCATTTACTTGCTCTCACTTAAATCTTGTTACTAAATCAATCTAAGATCTTTAATTCAGTCATTCCCCCATGCAAGAATGCAAAAAAGCACATTAATTTTTTCTTTTAACATGCTTTTTTAATCAGGCTTTTTTTTTTTTACATTGCCGTGCCTACATTTCTTAAAACTGAAGATGAAGAAAGAGTGAAGGGAGAAAGAAAAAATAGAACAGCAGCACCTATTTACAATCACCATTACACTTAATAATAACTGAAAAAAAATAACTTATAGCATGTAAAGAAATTCACATGCCACAAAAATTAGTACAATTTAACAAAAAAATCTTTACTTACAGTTAACTTTCTCCCTTCCTTTTCCCTTCCCAAACACTTTTCTGTACATTAATGACATGAAGTGGGGCATATGCTTTAGAGTCCTCCACAAGTCCAACAAATTCTGAAAAAGTCCAATATTTCCAGATTTTCTTATGTCACATTTCTCAAATATTATTGCATTGTAATCCAACATTAAGTTACTGGTTTTATTACTGTTCATCTCTGAAAATCTGTCTCTCCTTCATTTCCAATGTACTCTTGATTCTTCTAGTCAACTCTCGTGCTCCCTTCTTTCTCTCCAACATTTTCCTCTGCAAAAACTTGAAAAGGTTTCACAGGTACAGTTCCTCTGTGGTCTTTCTTACCAGAAGAGCAAGAAGCAGAATTTACTTCTGTTTCACAGCTTACATTTTGTTGGACAAACTTTTGTATTTCCTCCTTAGCATGTACTTCATCAAAAAATGATTTTGTCCCCTCGGGGAAGAATACATTGAAGACAGCTGGGTACAGCAGTTTGAATCTTGAATAAAAAGTTTTATATAACCTGCATCTCGAGATTCCATGAAGAGTGGAATAAATTTGCTTCTCTTCTGTTTGATGTACAATGAATAATCATTCTCCACAAATACTCTGCTGTCTCCCACTTTTAGTACTTTGGCCTTCTGCCACAGTTTTGTCAGAATCAACTCCTTCTGTTGGTAGCATTGCATCTTTACTATTAAAGGTCTAGGTTGCTTTCTTAAAGTCAGGTTTGGAGCATACACACAATGTACCCTTTCAGCTAATAACTCATGTTGTGGAATGCCAGTCCAGTTGCTTATTTGTGCTTCCATAAAATGAATGCAGCCTGTTCCTTCCAGCTTCTCTGGTATTTCATGAACCAACAAATGGTGAGAAATAAATGAAAGCCAAGAACCACACCACCACTATGACCACCAAAGCCACAAATGAGCACAAATAAAGAAGCATCACATATAAAGGAACATTTGTATAGTATCAAGGTTAAAAACTCCAAAAATGCTTTGTATAAACATTCTAGCATTTGCCCTAAATAGAAAAAGGTTTTATTTTTAGTATTAGAATGCTGTAATACTGATCTAAGGGGTGGGTGTGTGAAAGATCAATTGTTAATCCTTGAAGCTAAGTGGCAAGTAAGGTTGAATGCCAATATGTCCCCTGGATTGAATGAAAATGTTAATATAAAATGTTTCTTAAAAGCCAAGAGGTGAAAAGTTCTATAATACTGTCAATTTTATTTATTGTGTGAGGTATTTTAACCATTTTAAGTAGCATGGTTGTTTAAAATGTTAATTAGCTAATTGTATATGATAAATGTGCTTAGATATTTATAAATGGTGGTGAAGTTGTAATTTATTCTGAAGAAGTCTGCTGACGAATGCATATTAAACAATTTTGGTGCTATTGTGGTGTGCTTTATTTGTGCACATTTGTGGCTTTGGTGGTCATAGTGGTGGTGTGGTTCTTGGCTTGGGCTTATCTGGTACAGCTGAAAGTCTAAGGTTTTCCCTACATGCTCTGTCTTTTAATTCTATTATTTTTTTGAAACAGCCACGGTGGTGGTGCTGCGGTAGCATTGTCGCCTCACAGTTAGACATTGCACGCTCAATTCTCAGAGCGTCTTGTGTGTGTCGACATGCATGAATGGGCGTTCCTTCACTGAAGGTTGTTTGTTAGGCCCAGCAAGCCAGCACGTAAAACTCTACTGCCAATCATTAGCAGACCGGAGTTCCGCTGTGGTGACCCCTAACCAGGAAAAGCTGAAAGACAGTTAGTTTTTTCCTGAGCAGTTTCATATTCAGCCATCCTTTTCATTTTGACCTCTGATTTTTGCAGCTTTATCATCTCATCTTAATATTTGTTTAAAGCTTCTTCCATTTTTCCCAAATGTTTATTGTTTGTATTGATATACTCCATCAGTGTTTTGTTTATTTTAACCAGGTCTGTATGCAGTTGTCTTATATCTTCCTGCATGTTACTGGAAGTCATGCCTGGAGGTTGCATTGCTTTTTGCTGAACAGCTGCAGAACTTTCCCCAGTCAGTGTTTCTTCCTCACTTTTTGTAGCTGATTTTTCCCAGGTCTTCTATATTTCTTTATTCCTGGCATCCAGTCAGTGCACTTACTAGCCAATTACTGAAATTTACCCATAAACACAAGTCTACTGGCCTTCTCTGCTGAGTTTCTGTTTGCACAGTGGGAGAGCTAGAAATAAGCTGTTAATGTGTAGCCATCTTGGAAGTCATTATTTTTTAAATGTTTCTGAGTAACATCACACATTCATATTGGAAGTGGGAAGAGTTATGTGCTACTTGGTATTCAAATTTTATGCTCATTAGGTGTCCATATTTTTTTTTCTGGGGTTCCTGTTTTTCAAGGGCTTTTGTTCCTATTTTCATTGTTTGCAGGTTGAGAGGTATGAATGGGAACTACATCACAGTAATAGTTTCTATGCGCAGTTATAGACTTAGTAATAAGTTGAAGCAGCTACTTAAAATACCCACAGGTACATGAAATAGAATAGATTTAAACAAACATGAACAATATACAAGCATACAGTACCAGTTTGACACAGATTCAGACTACAGTTCTGCTGTGTTTGAATGGAGAGAGTATATTTCTGAAGTCAGAATTTGAAAACATAAAATTCTGAGACTAAAACAATGAACAGAGTCACAAATAATTAATTCACCCTACCTCCCTTTTCTCTTTGCATCTCTCACACTTTTCTCCTTTCTACTCCTCTTCTCTCTGCATGCCTCTCTCTCCATTTCTCTGTCTTCTCCCCATGGTATCCTTTCCAGCAACTATTCTCAGTTGCTTCTTCTGATGGCTTCCTATGTCTCTATGTAACAATATGCTGGTATCCCTGTAGCATATAAGCCATCTCAGTTAGTATGGCTACATCTTATGCAAAAAAACTCTAATAAGCATAATTCCATTCAGCTGCTTCTTGAACTAAATTGTTGTAGCATATTTTTGCCTCTGATATGTATACATGTTTTATAGCATGTTTATGTATCCATAAATATGTTCATTTCTTACAGTGATCCTGTTCCTCCGGGCTGTGCCTGTAAATGGTTCATTGAGATCAATGTAGTACCCTAGTGAACAAATATAAATAAATAACTTTTCAACCACTGTTCCTCGTGGAGAATTTGCTCCACAGCCTCAGGACTGAGAGATTTACTTCTATAACATTTTACATATTATTATTTCTATGACACTGCAACTTAGAGGTAAGGTAATCACCTCAACCAATTTGAAAATGTCAGACTTGGAATTCTGATTTTCAGCATTCTGAACTTGTGTATCTTAGGGTTGCCACCTTTGTATCTTGCCATTTCCTGACAATGAAGTCACACATCCTTCATAATGTAAACACACCCCTTGCCTCAGGGTAGCCACATCCCTTTCAACAAGCCATACCAAGAAGAACACATTAAAAAAAAAAACACATACAGTGATTACAGGGGTGGCTTTAGGTGATATAGTATAGTAGGCAAAGTGTTCCATGGCCTCCTCCCCACTGTCTTCTGCTCCCCTGACACACACACACACACACACACACACACACACACACACACACACACACACACACACACTGAATGCCTCCCCTTTTATCTTGTTTTCTTACTTTTTTCTTACTTTTCAGCCTTTTCTTGGATGCTTTAAACACATCATAATTGGCCAAGACTGCACTGCAATAACTGTGTAGGAAAGACTTTGAACTGACAGCTAAAGGATTATAGATGCTGTGAAGAACATTTCTGAGTTTTTTTCCACAATCTTACAACGTTTGATTCAATGATGGTCTAAATAAAAATCATGTCTAAGGAAAGAAGCCATTTTTTTTTTCAAAAAATAAGTTGTGTCCAAGGCTTAATGTTTAAAGCTGGAAAAATAGTTATTGATAAACTGTGAAGCAGTAACCCATAAACTAAGGGGACAAAAGCTTTTGAGGGCACACAGATCATATCTGGGATGAGTGCCTGTCCTCCCCACCAAAAACAAAGGATAGTCAACATCTGTATACCACTTAGGTGTTACATTGAGATGAAAGTGAAAGACAAATGGAAGCAAAAAAAAAAATAGTCACCTTCTGTATACCTGAATGGGTAAATAACTCAAGCAAGCGTCGACAGAGTGAGAGATAACATTCAATATGTAAGAAATCCAAGCAATCCGGTCTTCTGGAACAGATAAATCAGTTTATTACACAGATAAACCACGATAAGCGCTTTCACTAACTAGTAGCTTCTTCAGATCACAAACAGGAAGCACAAAAACCATGTGCTTTAAATATCTGCATGTTAATTAATTAATCAACCAACTTTTAAAGCAGAAGCGCCATAAAACAGAACATAAAAACTAAATATATAAACATAATATCATTAACATCTCAAGATGCAGCATAAAATAAACAATGGTGTATGCATCTTCTTTTAAAAATTTAAATAACTTCATTCCATAAAAAACAAAAAAATTTGGAGCAAATATAAAAACATGTTGTGAGCAGCATACTATCAAGTACGAAAGTATATACAGCCTAATACATAACTGCATGTGATAGTCATATTGAATAAAACCTTAATACATACAATTAATAATGTGAGGCAACTTAGAAACTATACAAAGTAGATGCCATCAAAAACATGATAATTAGCAATAAAAACCATATACAAATCGAAAGAACTATTATCAACCAAAGTGGTACTTGATATAGTAGGGTCAGTGTGTAGACAGAAATGTATATCTACATATGTATAAAAATGTATATAAATGTAGTGTCTTAATAAATATATATATCTAAATATAAAAGAATTGATGTATGAATGAATGTGTACAAGAATATAAATAAATAAATAAATAAATAGGTTATTTGTCTAAAAGTATGAAGCTAAAACCATTAACATTAACAGTACTACAATGTGAGATGAATAAATTACCCAAAAAATAATAATATATGTATATGTGTATATATATGTATAGAGACAGATATCAAAATACATTAAAGTCTTAAGAATTTCAGAACTTAGTGTGCTTACGTTTCTTTAAATGTGGTCTGATAGATGCCCTTTCATTTAAACCATGACCTTTATCAGCTCTCAGCAAAATGATCCACCTACTTTCTCTGTCTTCGGTATGATTCATGATGTCACCTCCTCTTACATTAACATTCATTTTCCCCAGCACCCTAAACATGAACTTGTGTTCAGAACTTGTTTGTGTCACATGCTTGGCCAGTGCATTCTGCAGATTACCTTTCTTTATATTATAACAGTGTTCCCTTATTCTGTCTCTTAATACCCTATTTACCAACATAGAAACATGAACACAGTTCACATACAGCAAGGTATATGACATCAGGTGTCATACAGTTGGCATTAGCTCGGGTATATATTTCCCTCTGTGTATCTGGATGTATAAATACTATGCTAGAATCTATTGAGGAACAAAAATTGCATTGTCCACAAGGTGTGGTACCATAACTAAAACTTGGGTGTATACTCTTATTTGGTGGATAACAAAGCAATCTTTTAAGATTCTTCTTATTCCTATAGGTAAAGGACGGAGAATCACCTACAATGTTTGTCAATATGACATCAGTTTGTAGTATGTTCCAATTTTTGGAGATGATCTCTCTAATTTGTTTATTATCAGCTGTATATGAAGTCAGAAACCTAACTTTTGCATTTGTGACTTCTTTGACATCATTCATTACTGTAGGCTTGGGCCCAACTTAAAGCATTATCAAATTGTAAATCTACCTCCGTAGAATTATAGCCTCTCTCAGCAAACTTCTCTCCCAAGTCACATAAGTCTGCCATAAAGCCTTTGTCATTGGAATTCAACCTAGACATTCGTAGGGTCTGTCCTTTCACTATGTTACTGAACACATACTGAGGGTGCATACTAGTTCTGAATAATAAAGTGTTCCTATAACAGGGTTTCCTAAAAATCCCGGTGTTAAACATTCCACATTCGAGTTTTTCAATATATAAATCTAAAAATTCAATTTTCAATAATGAATATTTCATTGTAAATTTCAAACATGGTGTAATATTATTCAAAACCATATTGAAACTAAGCAGTTCTTCTATATTACCATCCCATAAAATAAACACGTCATCCACAAAACGTCTATAAAATCTTACATATTTCTTAAACATATATTCTTTGAATAAGAGCTGTTCTTCCCAGTAGGCTAGGAACATGTTCTGTTGGCACAAGGAGTGCCCATAGCTTGCTGATAAATATTATCAGTAAACATAAACACATTATTTTCCAGCACTAGCTCAAGGAAATGTACCAATAAGTCAATTAAAACATTGCCATAGGTACTATGTTCTGTAAGATAATTACTAACATAAGTTAGACCAAGATCATTAGGGATGACTGTGAACAATGATTGTATATCAAAAGTTACTAAAATCAGATTTTGGATAGTATTCATTTGATTATTGATATAATACAAATCTGTTAAAAACTGTTTAGAATCACGTAATACAAATTCATTATTGTTTAAAATACACCTTAAATGTTTCTCAATAAAAACTGACAAGTGAACCCATCCTTGCCCTGAGACTATTGGTCTCATGGGTGGCTTGGTAATGCTTTTGTGTATTTTGGGTATTCCATGTATAACTGGGATGGTAGGCATCTTAATATATAAATAGTTAAACTCATTTCTATTTATTAACTTACTTTTATAAATATCTGTTAAAATACCATGTACATATGCACACATTTCATAAACCTTAGTAAAATCAATTCTTCTATAAAACACATCACTTAACATATACATTTCATTCTGATAATCTATAGTATCAAGTACCACTATACCAGAGCCTTTATCTGGATTGTTATATTTAAATCATTTCTTAAATTATGAAGGCTCTTTCTTTCCTGGTATGACAAATTATTATTGAACATGAAATTAGAATTATTCAGTCTCTTTTTATGAAAATACTTATAAATCTCATCTTCTGTAAATATGCTTCAATTAATGGATGATTGACTGGTGTATAGTCACTCAGATTCTTAAACACAAATCTATCATTGCCAGTGGCTGACTCACTATCAATCTCATTAATAGAAGTATCATTATAAATGTACTTGAGCATAACATTTCTACAAAACATTCTAACATCTATGATGGTTTCGTCTAGCATACTATTGCTATGAGGAATGAAACTTAGTCCTTTGACTAATAAATTAATGTCATGCTGTGATAGCGGAACACTGGACAAATTAAAAACTAAATTTTGTTGTGGTTTGTCCACATTTTCTTTAGCGTTGTGTTGGTGAGTGACTCCCCTGAAAATTTCCTTTTGTTCTGCTTAAGTTCTTCTCCTGGCGTATTGCTAAAGGGAAGGAAAGATTTAAAGCTGCTCCTTTATTAAATTCATTTGTTTTAGATCTAACAACCTGCTCTTGGCCATTCAGCAGTCTATTCTTAACAACATTCACAGTAGGGTATAAATTTACATTTTCATTCATACTGTTATGCGTTATATGTATAACATTTATAGAGTCATTGCTAGTTGCTAAGTAAAGTTTCAAGGGATATACAATATTTTAAAACAGGGCAAGTTTTTGTCTGGGAAAGGCGTGTCCCAGAACGTATGCCTGCATCTGTTATCAAGCAAGGCACCTTACCTCTCCAACAGCATAAGACTCTACAGAGCACTGGTAAAGTGGCTCTATCTCCTGCAGCTGTTTCTAATGTGTCAGAAATTGCAGGAGAGGCCCCAACCATTGCTAATGAATATGTTGATTCTGATACTATATCTGCTGATATTTGTCCTTCTACTAACTTAGCTGCTAGTAATGAAGAAATAGCAACTAGCAATGACTCAATAGATGTTATACATATAACGCATAACAGTATGAATGAAAATGTAAATTTATACCCTACTGTGAATGTTGTTAAGAATAGACTGCTGAATGGCCAAGAGCAGGTTGTTAGATCTAAAACAAATGAATTTAATAAAGGAGCAGCTTTAAATCTTTCCTTCCCTTTAGCAATACGCCAGGAGAAGAACTTAAGCAGAACAAAAAAGGAAATTTTCAGGGGAGTCACTCACCAACACAACGCTAAAGAAAATGTGGACAAACCACAACAAAATTTAGTTTTTAATTTGTCCAGTGTTCCGCTATCACAGCATGACATTAATTTATTAGTCAAAGGACTAAGTTTCATTCCTCATAGCAATAGTATGCTAGATGAAACCATCATAGATGTTAGAATGTTTTGTAGAAATGTTATGCTCAAGTACATTTATAATGATACTTCTATTAATGAGATTGATAGTGAGTCAGCCACTGGCAATGATAGATTTGTGTTTAAGAATCTGAGTGACTATACACCAGTCAATCATCCATTAATTGAAGCATATTTACGCACTACAGAAGATGAGATTTATAAGTATTTTCATAAAAAGAGACTGAATAATTCTAATTTCATGTTCAATAATAATTTGTCATACCAGGAAAGAAAGAGCCTTCATAATTTAAGAAATGATTTAAATATAACAATCAGGCCGGCAGATAAAGGCTCTGGTATAGTGATACTTGATACTATAGATTATCAGAATGAAATGTATAATATGTTAAGTGATGTGTTTTATAGAAGAATTGATTTTACTAAGGTTTATGAAATGTGTGCATATGTACATGGTATTTTAACAGATATTTATAAAAGTAAGTTAATAAATAGAAATGAGTTTAACTATTTATATATTAAGATGCCTACCATCCCAGTTATACATGGAATACCCAAAATACACAAAAGCATTACCAAGCCACCCATGAGACCAATAGTCTCAGGGCAAGGATGGGTTACGGAGCACTTGTCAGTTTTTATTGAGAAACATTTAAGGTGTATTTTAAACAATAATGAATTTGTATTACGTGATTCTAAACAGTTTTTAACAGATTTGTATTATATCAATAATCAAATGAATACTATCCAAAATCTGATTTTAGTAACTTTTGATATACAATCATTGTTCACAGTCATCCCTAATGATCTTGGTCTAACTTATGTTAGTAATTATCTTACAGAACATAGTACCTATGGCAATGTTTTAATTGACTTATTGGTACATTTCCTTGAGCTAGTGCTGGAAAATAATGTGTTTATGTTTACTGATAATATTTATCAGCAATTAGACGGCATAGCTATGGGCACTCCTTGTGCCAACAGCTACGCCAACATGTTCCTAGCCTACTGGGAAGAACAGCTCTTATTCAAAGAATATATGTTTAAGAAATATGTAAGATTTTATAGACGTTTTGTGGATGACATGTTTATTTTATGGGATGGTAATATAGAAGAACTGCTTAGTTTCAATATGGTTTTGAATAATATTACACCATGTTTGAAATTTACAATGAAATATTCATTATTGAAAATTGAATTTTTAGATTTATATATTGAAAAACTCGAATGTGGAATGTTTAACATTTTAGGAAACCCTGTTATAGGAACACTTTATTATTCAGAACTAGTATGCACCCTCAGTATGTTTTCAGTAACATAGTGAAAGGACAGACCCTACGAATGTCTAGGTTGAATTCCAATGACAAAGGCTTTATGGCAGACTTATATGACTTGGGAGAGAAGTTTGCTGAGAGAGGCTATAATTCTACGGAGGTAGATTTACAATTTGATAATGCTGTAAGTTTACGCATTAGGTACCCCATATTTTGGGCCCAAGCCTACAGTAATGAATGATGTCAAAGAAGTCACAAATGCAAAAGTTAGGTTTCTGACTTCATATACAGCTGATAATAAACAAATTAGAGAGATCATCTCCAAAAATTGGAACATACTACAAACTGATGTCATATTGACAAACATTGTAGGTGATTCTCCGTCCTTTACCTATAGGAATAAGAAGAATCTTAAAAGATTGCTTTGTTATCCACCAAATAAGAGTATACACCCGAGTTTTAGTTATGGTACCACACCTTGCGGACAATGCAATTTTTGTTCCTCAATAGATTCTAGCATAGTATTTATACATCCAGATACACAGAAGGAAATATATACCCGAGCTAATGCCAACTGTATGACACCTGATGTCATATACCTTGCTGTATGTGAACTGTGTTCATGTTTCTATGTTGGTAAAACGAATAGGGTATTAAGAGACAGAATAAGGGAACACTGTTATAATATAAAGAAAGGTAATCTGCAGAATGCACTGGCCAAGCATGTGACACAAACAAGTTCTGAACACAAGTTCATGTTTAGGGTGCTGGAGAACATGAATGTTAATGTAAGAGGAGGTGACATCATGAATCATACCAAAGACAGAGAAAGTAGGTGGATCATTTTGCTGAGAGCTGATAAAGGTCATGGTTTAAATGAAAGGGCATCTATCAGACCACATTTAAAGAAACGTAGGCACACTAAGTTCTGAAATTCTTAAGACTTTAATGTATTTTGATATCTGTCTCTATACATATATATACACATATACATATATTATTATTTTTTGGGTAATTTATTCATCTCACATTGTAGTACTGTTAATGTTAATGGTTTTAGCTTCATACTTTTAGACAAATAACCTATTTATTTATTTATTTATTTATATTCTTGTACACATTCATTCATACATCAATTCTTTTATATTTAGATATATATATTTATTAAGCACTACATTTATATACATTTTTATACATATGTAGATATACATTTCTGTCTACACACTGACCCTACTATATCAAGTACCACTTTGGTTGATAATAGTTCTTTCGATTTGTATATGGTTTTTATTGCTAATTATCATGTTTTTGATGGCATCTGCTTTGTATAGTTTCTAAGTTGCCTCGCATTATTAATTGTATGTATTAAGGTTTTATTCAATATGACTATCACATGCAGTTATCTATTAGGCTGTATATACTTTCGTACTTGATAGTATGCTGCTCACAACATGTTTTTATATTTGCTCCAATTTTTTTGTTTTTTATGGAATGAAGTTATTTAAATTTTTAAAAGAAGATGCATACACCATTGTTTATTTTATGCTGCATCTTGAGATGTTAATGATATTATGTTTATATATTTGGTTTTTATGTTCTGTTTTATGGCGCTTCTGCTTTAAAAGTTGGTTGATTAATTAATTAACATGCAGATATTTAAAGCACATGGTTTTTGTGCTTCCTGTTTGTGATCTGAAGAAGCTACTAGTTAGTGAAAGCGCTTATCGTGGTTTATCTGTGTAATAAACTGATTTATCTGTTCCAGAAGACTGGATTGCTTGGATTTCTTACATATTGAATGTTATCTCTCACTCTGTCGACGCTTGCTTGAGTTATTTACCCATTCATTTATCTTTTTTATAAGCAAGCGTGCTGTGGCAGTAACCAGCATTCTTATTTTACTTTTCAACGCACCTTCTGTATACCCCTTTGATGTTATATCTGGGCAAAAGTGAAAAGACAAATGGCCTCAGTCATACATTTTAAGCTGCTACTGTCATGCATCTACACAGCATACCTCCTCATCCATAACCTCAGCCTCCTCTGATTGCTTCTTCTTGTTATCATGTAATACTTTAACTGCCCTACTAATTATAATTTTTTTTAAACTGCAGCTTATGTTCTACATTTGACCAAAAACTCTATCAGAGCAGGTCTTTCACTTAGGATCCCAACCTTTCCCTTTCTCTTTGCCTGCACTCAGATAACAATCCCAGGTTGGGAAGGCAGTCTCTAACCTGCAGTCCAACCTTCTGCTTGGCCTCATCGTACTCCATTAGCTTTTCCTGTCTAGGTATTTGTTCCCAGTATCTTGATTCATTTGCTGTTTTTCTCCAGTAAATTCCAGCCCCCTCTTTCCTGTTTTCTGTATTCTTAATCGCAAATTATACTATCATGTAATGATAATATATAAATTAGATTGCATTAAATTATAATGTAATTGCAATTATATATCCTTAATTTCCCAACTGACCAAATCTCCTTTCTCCATTCCCATGTTGGCTTGGTTCTTAGAATACTTTTTACATTGAATATTTTTATCTCCAGTGATGTTCTGAACGTGCCTTATTTACTTTGGAATACTGCTGAAAATCCTGTGAACTGTTTGTTTTAGCAATTTTTTTAAGAACATCAATAACGTAATCTTTTTTTTTTTTGGGGTGGTCCATGTAGAAGCAGGACTTCAATGGACAGTGGATCATTCTCTTACTATAATATAAAGCATTTCTCATCAAAAATAAAACTGTTTAAAATAGAAAACATTTCAATACGAGATGAACTTCCAAGCTTGGTGTGCATCCTAGAAGCTTCTAGTACAACTAAGTTACTTCTGTCTGTTAATTGGTACTTTTGTTTCATATCCTGTTGTATAATTTACTTCACAGTTGTATCTTTGTGTTTTAAACTGCTTGCTTATAATGATATGTTCACATAATTCTTACATTTGGGCTAATGAAACATTACTTTGAAAATACTGTATGATGAAAGCAAAGCTAGCATAACACTGTCAGTTATTTTACATTAACATGTCTTGACAATTGATAAAACAGACCTCTATTTTTTCTGGTATTGAGTAAGAACCAGATAGCTGATTTGGTCATAATACGTTCTGCGAGAAGCTTGTAGTTGAAATACTGAAAGCATTCATCAAGATACTGCCAACTTAGAGAAAACTACAAAGACAGTTTGTGGGGTTTTTGTTAATGTGGTGGCAGCAAATGCATTGTTTGTGTTTGTAAGGGGTCCACTTCAAAATACTGACTTTCAAAATCCCTAAACTCAAAATACTGAGACCAAAATCTCTACAGCTCAAAATACTGAAAACAATATCGAAAAAAAAAAAAAAAACACAGTACAGCAACACAACTATATTACAGCAGAGCTACATACAGAAACATATTACTGTTCTGCAAGTATAGACAGGGGGCAAGCCCCCCTGCACCCCACATGTGGGGGGCTATGCCCCCCCACACCCCCTGCTACTCAAATATATCAGCTCTGAGATTGCACTTCACTACACTAAAGTGCAGTCTCGGAGTTGATATATTTAAGTAGCAGGGGGTGTGGGGGTGCAGCCCCCACATGGGGTGGTGCAGGGGGGCTTGCCCCCCTGCTTATACTTGGAGAGGAGTAATATGGTTTGTGTTTTATTTGTTGCAGTATGTACTTGTGCTGGAATATAATAAGTGTTGGTATCCTGTGTGTTTTCACTATTTTGAGTTTTCATTATTTTGAGCTTTAGAGATTTTGGTCTCAGTATTTTGAAGTGGACCCATTTGTAAGACTGTCTGGTTCTAACAAAACAAGAAAAAAGTTCTTCAAACTACCAAAACTCAAAAAAGTCCGGTGCAAGAGAAGGAAGCTGCAAACAATAAATGCGTTAAGCTGCTTTTTTAATAACACACACGTTCAACAGTAAGTGAGATGAATGAAGGGTGGGGTTCTTGTTGTATCCAGTTATTTAATTGTCTAATTAGTTAGGCACGGCTAGGATTGGACACAATTAGTCATGTGCTGTTCCCATTTTAGTATTTGAGTGTATGTTTATTGCATTTTTTTGTCTGAAGAAGTCCGGACTGTGGCCGGATGAAAAGTGTGTGTTATTAAAAAAGCAGCTTAACGCATTTATTGTTTGCAGCTTCCTTTTCTTGCACTGTCTGGTTCCAAGTTGAAACAGACTGTAAGTATGCATGTGGAATTGTCTATGGTTGAGGCCTGGGTGTTTTGGTTATAAGCAGAGGGCATCAGAGTTCTGGAACTACGAGCATCAGTCTGGAAACCCACTTAGTGTTTGGACGCAGTCATTATTATCTGAAATGGATAAACAGGGATCTAGAGATCACACTTTGGTAGTGTATTGTTTGGTTGCCTTTGGTGGGTTCTTCCCTTGTTTTACAGAATGAATATACCTGTGTGTAGTGGGTGAAGTGGGTCTGTTATTTATCCTGGTATGTAAGAAATAGCTGTCATTTAGAACAATAAGTTTATCACAACTTTCTCATTGGCACCATATCACAGCTGATAAAGTTTAGAGAAACCATATTTCCTACATCTTTGTAATTTTACTCTGATTGACCCCAGTTCTTTTGCTGGATCAGGGTGAATTGTTTATACCTCTCTGTAGAGCTACTGTCACTGGTTACTTGGGTCATTGTTATTAATAAACTCAACCAATTGCTGACTGTAGGTTTTCACCATTACTTTCCTGAGATGGGTACCAACCACCCCCAGTCTGTGTAGCTCCTTGGTTCCTTGTTAGGACTTTGATTGTGTGTTTTTATTTTATTATTCATTTATGTATTTATGCTTTGTTGACTGTGTTAGTTCCACTAGACCAGTGGCCTATTTTCAGGGGAGCCTAACTTAATATTTATACTGTATAGGGGAAATTTGGTTAGTGCACTGGGGAGCATCCCCGACTCTTTCTGATAAGTGCCCTGGAATCTTATGTCAGTCTAAGGTACCACCAACTCAAGCATCCACTCACAATATATGCAGTGCAATTATAAAACCCAGAACAGTGTCATCGTGATATAAAATATTTCCATCTCTTTCATTAATGTATAAAAGTCCTTTGATGCATGACAGTGACATGTTGGTTTATATTTGACTTTAGAAATAACATAATCAGAATAAAACTGCATGTTCGGTCATGTTTTACAGCAACTATGGACAATTAGACCAATTTTTTAAGGTTAAACCTGTTTTTTTTTCTTCTTTCAGTTGTATCAGTTTATCTGTGCTTGAGGTTGGCATAAGTTGTTGGATTTGGAATAATGGTTAAGGTGTTTACCTCAAAGACACAAGGTACAGGGTTTGATTCTCACCTTTGAAAAGAAATTGGTTATGCTTAAAATGGCCTGCAAAGGCAGTTACCCTAGTAATTATCTATGAACCTATGAAAAACCAGGGCAAGCAAGTGAAAGAAATATTAAATACATAAATGCACACAAATCATAGGAACTCAAAAATTTCAGTCAAAATAAAATTGGGCAGGTCAGCTGCCCAAAAGCTTCTTTATTTGACAAAAATAACAATGTAGTTCTGTTTCATTTTCAGCTTGGATATTTAGTCATATACGTGATTGTTGTGATAACTGGTATTTATCCATTATGGCTGAGCACCAGGTTAGCCTGACTGGGCATGTAATTGCAGTACACATAGCCTCTTTACAGCAAAGACATGTTGGTAAAAGCTTCATCAATAAAGAGTACATTAAATTGCAATAACATAGCTAATAAAATGAACTGTAAACATTGCACATTGTAGATTGCTCATTTCTCTAAAATATTGTCACACGTTAAATAGTTGGTCCTTTTAATTTTTATGCCATAGTATTTAAGCCCACAATGTTCAAATGCAAATATTGACATTTACACATCCAGAGAATGCATATGGAAAGGGGGTGGTGCTTGTGGGTTAACATACAGCTTACAGGTCATAACATTGTCTCCATGACATGAGAGACAGTGCAGCCTGGGACTGCTTCAGTGAAGATCAGAAATAGCAGAACTTGTTTTTTAAACCTGTTTAACAGCCTCCTAACCTGTATTGTCAAGACGTTCTGTGTTAAAGGAACTTCTGAGGTGACACCACTGTCTTCTCTGCATCAGATTTAATACCTTGCACCTTGACTGGAGTCCTGCAGTTCTTTGTAGCATGTGGAATGCAAGGCATATCTGAGCACAGGCATGTTTGTTTGAAAGAGAGAAGCATCTCAAGTGAAATAATGTATAGAAATTTTGAGATTAAGAGGGAGTTATTAATAACTCAGTTGGAATACTGAAGTATTTTGCTGGTTAGAGATAATAAATGAAGAAATGTGGAAATTCATAGAACAATTTCTATTTGTCTCATTAGTTATTAACCCTATTGTAATGTTTTGTAATTATACATAAATATATTTAAAACATTATTTTAGAAAGCAATGCATGCATTCTTTGCACATAAAACATATGGATACTGTAGTCGTGTCAAGTTTCCGCAGAGATATAGCTGAAAATTATTCTTGTGTTCTGTTATGTGTTTAATTTATATATTATTTATGATTACCTTGGCATTTATGTAATATTTATAAAGCTGAATTGTCAAGTAATTCGTTAGTTCCATAAATTACTCATATCTGGTATCTAAAACTACACAGTTGCAAAAATGCTTATACACTTGTGTGTCAAAATAAAAGAACAGTGGCCTATATTTTATGCAGGTGAGAAGAGAAATGTCTACAGTAGTAACAAATCAAACTTCCAAGTGTTAGGAAGTTATGATGAGGAGGAAACTGCTTAATTTAACAAATTTATTTATTTATTTATTTACTCACTCTTTCATTTCTGGACCTAGACAAAGGCATGTTTAATAAAGATGGCAATCAGTTTGAGCTAATAAAAAAGAAAAAAAATATGTGAAATGGCATAAGGATGCCACTGACAATTACCCAGCAAAAATAGTTTCCAATAGTTCATATAATTTACAGGTCTAGTCTAGTTTTGTAGTCACAGACTTCTGTGCAAGCTCTGTTTAGTTATTGTATTTATTTATCTTATTTTGCTTTTGCTTACCGGGTTTGCCCAACTGGGTTTAGTCAGAACCCCCTTTCACTGGAGGCCTGGGGAGAAAAGCTCCAACATATTACAAAATAATTTCACATGTATTTGCTGATTAGGTTACATTCATATAAAAACAGAGGCTTCTATTACAGTATAAAAGTTGCTCATGCATTAGTAGACTTTGAGCATTTGAAGAAGTATATTAGTGGGTTTGTCAGATAGATAATAGATGACGTGATTAATGCTTTAAAATTCAAATAAATGGAGGTGAGGGAAGGAGCTAAGTAGGGCAGAAAAATTTGATATTGTAGTTCAGAGGTGGGAGTGAGCAGTGTCACAAAATATTGAATACAGCTGGGAGATGCTAGATGTTCTTCATGTTTCACTGTTGCAGTCATCACACTTGGGTTATCTTCCTGCAGGTAGCCCTTAGTCGGCCCGAATACCAGAGTCTTAGTATTTCTGCGTCGGATGCTGTCACTTCTTCCATGACGTCAGGAGTATAAAACAGGCAGCCGACGCCATTACGTCAGTCTTTCTTGCCGAGGAGCCTGAAACAGAAGCTGTTCGCAAGTGCCGGTCGGCCACTCCCTGAAAGTTTCATTTTCGAGTTTGTAATCCTGAAGTCTTCTACAGCTAAGTACCCCATTGGGGACCCTTTTTTCTTGCTCTAACCGATGTCAGAAAAAGTTAACAATTGTCTTGCCTGTGGAAAGCAAATACCTCACATAGATTTTCATTCTTACTGTGTCACCTGTTTAGGCCCAGACCACGACATCCCTCACTGTTGGTTTTGTGCCTTGTTTAATGCCTGAACTATTCATTGTCAGGCTATCTTTGTCACTAAATTCTTTCGCTCTCTTTCTCCATATTCTGAAATGGCTTTGGTAAACCATCTGACTACCGAACTTTTGAAAAAAACAAAGATAAAGACAGAGATAGACCACATAGGTCCAAAACTGCCGATGACGCTTCTGTTAAGTTAGTCGCCAGTCCACTGGTACTGAGGTGCCTTTGCAGACCCTGATGCCCGCTTGTATGGATTCACAGGCCTCTGCTGAGACCCAGTCAAAGTACGGTATGCCACAAGATGCTTCTCTGACTATGGAACCTGCAGATGTCTCTACCTTGGATGGGTTCACAGCCGCTGTGTAGGGACTGGCTTCTGAGGGTGTATTTTGACCTACCAATGTTCGGATCAAACCGACAACTTCATTTTTAGCCAAAACTACTGGGTTTCTTAGGCCCAGAGTACGCACTATGGCTAGAAAACCGATGACCAAAGCCCATTCTCAAGCTCCCATGCCACAAAAATAAGTGCTTAGAATGACTGAAGACCTTATCACCCTAATTAGGGGAAGCCAGCCTTCCCCTGCTAAAAGACAAAGATTTGAGTTTCCTAATGATTCTACAGACTAGGAGTCCGATGACTCTGACCCTTATGATTATCAGGACATGCCTGTATCAGCCTGTGAGGATTCAGATGCAGAGGAATCCATTCCCTCTGCCTCCCCTCCAGAGGATTTTTCTTTTGGTGAAACCTTGCATACTTTAAGAGAGCATTTCTAGGGGGAATGCCAATACTATCCTCAGTCCAAAAAGAGACTCAGAGAATTTTTAGAGTTGCCTCAGCACAGGCCTTTAGCTATACCCCATCCTGGATGTTGTAGATGATGTTTTTATGGAATCCAGATTCATTACCCCCGACCCCTAGGAAACCTGACAGGTATTACATAGTACCTGATTCCCACAAATTTCTCTTCAAGAATCCTACTGCTGATCCAGAGACCATTTCCCAGGGACCTAAAGGTATTAAGGCTACTACAGCCAGAAATCCTACCCCTTCGGACAGGTATTCCAGAGCTTTAGACAGATGGGGTAAGAAGGTATATACCTCTGCAACTCTTGCCATCAGGACATTGAATTGCCAGTTTCACATGTTGAAGTACCAGCAACATATTGTGGAACTACTTAAACAAAAAATGGTGTTACTTCCAGATTGTGCAGAAAATAAAGATTTATAAGAGCTAATGCATTCCGCAAACCAAGTTAGTAAGCATATTTGCAGTGTGGCTGTGGTGCCCTAGAAGCTTCTTGCAGGGCTGCAGTCACTGGGTCTGTACTGAGAAGGCATGCTTGGCTGAAGGAACAAACATTGCCAGATCATGTCAAATCCAAATTACTAGACGCTCCTTTAAATAAGGACTGTTTGTTTGGCACCAAAGCAGAAGAAGTTCTTAAAAAGATGGAAGAAAAGGATAAATCTATGCAAACTGTCAAATAATTCTTACAAGTGCAGCCACCTAGATTCAGTAGGCATTGGCCTTCAAAAAACTGGTCCTTTCCAGCCCCTTCCAGGCCTTCCCAGACCAAACCCAGGGGAAACAGGCCACCCAGACTACAGTCTCAGGGTATGCAGAGATGTAAACAATGGAGTGCCCCCACATCAAAAACAGGAAGAGGTAAGCCACCCCCTTATTGAAAAAGTTCACAATGACTTAGTTATACTTCCCAGTCCTGCCCTATTACTTGTGCTCCTAGGAGGAAAACTTGCCATTCATGTAAAAAGCTGGATATCCATTAGTCAGGACCAATGGGTCCTAAACATTGTATCCCAGGGGTACAAATTCTACTTCCCTTCACTGCCATCCCCAAGTGGGTTTCCAGACCTTCCTTCAAACCAGTGGGCAGAGGTTCAAGTGCAAGTACTTTCCCTGCTCGATATCAGGGCTATTCAACCTGTTTCACTAGAACAAAGGGGTCAGGGTTTCTACTCCAGACTTTTCCTGGTGCCCAACCCTGGATCTATCAATTCTCAACACCTTTCTGGTGGTCCCAAAATTCAAAATGCTTACCCTGCAACAGCTTCTCCCTATGCTAGCCAATGATGCCTGTTAAGTCACTCTAGACTTAAAAGAAGCTTATCTGCACATCCCCATAAGGGAGTCATGCAGAAAATATCTACGTTTCAGGGCAGGATCTATGCACTATCAGTTCTCTGCACTTCCCTTTGGCTTATCTATTGCGCCCAGAGTATTCACAAAGTGCCTGGCTCCAGCCATTGCATACTGCAGGCAGAGAAATATCCAAATTTTCCCATACTTGGACGACTGTGTGATTCAGATGGACAGTCAGGAATTGCTGTTTCAGCACCTGGCATTTGTAAAAAGCCTTCTTACTTCATTGGGGTACACCAACTAAAAGAAATCACAACTGGTGCCCAGTCAAAAGATTATATTCCTGGGAGCAAGCTTGGACACAACTTCCCAGATGGCATTTCTCACTTCAGAAAAACACATCTATCTGACAAACTACTTCAAACAAATGGCCACCAGAACCCAGCTATCTGCAAGGAAAATACTGCAAGCCCTAGGGTTCATGGCCTCATGTATTCTGCTAATTCCATATGCAAGACTGCATATGAGGAAACTTCAATGGTACTTAAAAAGTCTTTGGTGCCAACATTCCCAGGACCTGGAAACAGTCATTCCTATCATACCTTGTCTAAGGGCAGAGTTCCTTTGGTGGGCAGAAGCATGCAACCACAACAAGGGACTGTTTTTTTACTCAACCCCTTGCTGCCCAAACCCTGACAACAGATGCATCAGAGTATGCATGGGGGGGCTCACATGGCAGGCAAATGCATTCAGGGCCACTGGAGTCCAGGACAGATTCTCCTGCACATCAATCAAAAAGAGATGTTAGCTGTACAGAATGCTCTGACAGCCTTCAAACACCTAATCCTTCCAGGACAACTGCTTATAAAAAACAGACAACACCACAGTTATGTGGTACATAAACAAGCAGGGGGGAACCCATTCTTACCCACTATGCAGGTTAACCATGGCACTGTGGAACACAGCCTTGAGCAACCAAGTGCATATACAAACTCAATTCCTGCCAGGCAAAAAAAAAATTCACTGGCAGACGACTTAAGCAGAAATCTCCTAGACCCATACAAGTGGAAATTGGAGCCCAACACCTTCTATCTTCTTGTCCAGAGGTGGGGGCACCAGAGGTGGTCCTCTTTGCTTCCCCCCAGAACCACCAGTTGAGCAAATACTGTACCAGGAACCCTCACAACAGGGCCTGGAAGGTGGATGCCCTATCCATTCAATGGGAAAACCTCTCAATTTATGCCTTTCCCCCTCTGCCCCTTTGCTCAAGAGTACTACTCAAGATAAAACAGGACAGACCAAGGGCAATTCTTATTGCCCCAGACTGGCCATGCCAGCACTGGTACCCACTCTTATGCAGCCTGACAACAGTGCCACCCTGGCACCTTCACCAGACTCCTACCCTGCTGTCTCAGCAGGAGGGACAGATTTTGCATCCACAATTGCAAACCCTAAACCTTGCAGCCTGGCTTATACCTTGAATTCCCCACTAGCAACCCTCAGCAAAGAGGTGCTGGACGTCATTCTTAAAGCCAGAAGGCCTAGTACTAGGAAATCCTATGCTGAAAAGTGGAAGAGATATTGTTCTTGGAATCATTCTCAAGGGAAGGACACAACAGTGCCCTCCTTATCTCTAATCCTGGATTACTTAGCAGAGCTACACCACAGATGTCTGTCCTTCTCCTCCATTAAGATTAATGCCTCTGCCATCTCAGCTCATTATAATACTGAGCCACCTCTATTTTCTCAACCTCTCATCAAACAGTTCCTGAGAGGGGCTAACAACTTAAGGCCCCCTAGCAGAGCACCCACCCCTGCCTGGGACCTTAACATTGTACTGGAAAAGCTCACACTTCCTCCTTTTGAACCTGCTGTCTCAGCAGAGTTAAAATTCCTCTCTTGGAAGACAGCCTTGCTTTTAGCTATAACTTCAACAAGAAGAGTGTCTGAGTTACAGGCACTAATGGCTGTGGAACCCTTCATTATTTTCCATGCTGACAGGATTTCCCTCAGGATTAACCAGTACTTAATGCGTAAGGTGGTGTCCAGTGTGGCTTTAAACCAATCCATCCATTTGCCAACCTTCTTCTCTAACCCTCAGAAAAAGGTAAAAGATCCTGCACTCCTTGGACATGCACAGACAGTTAGGTTCCACCTTGACAGGACTAAGCCTTTCAGAAAATCTGACCAGCTGCTAGTCAGCTTTGCTACAGGGTCAGAGGGTAAGGCCATTTCAAATCAAACCATTCCAAATGGATAGCACACTGCATCCATTTCTGCTACAGGCACCATGGTAAATCTACCCCACAGGGGATCAGACCACATTCCACTAGGGCTACTTTCACCTCTACAGCATTTCTCAGGGTAGTCTCTACTAGGGACATTCTGGAAGCTGCAACCTGGAGTTCTGTACACACCTTCACCAAGCATTGCCACTTAACTATCTTTTCTAAATCCAGGGCTGGATTTGCTACAGCAGTCTTGCAAGGCCTGCTAGCCAGCCCTAACCCTTCTTGACTGCCCCCACCCTTCCTCAGCTTTGGGAATCAACCCAAGTGTGATGACTGCAACAGTGAAACACTAAGAACATAGTACAGTTGTGTACATTTACCATAAGTGTAGATGTTCGAATGTATTCACTGTTGCAGTCCTGGTTTCCCTCCCTCCAGCCCCCTGGTTTTCTTTATCTTTTCTACCTCTCTTCTCTACGGCCATTCCTAATGGCATTGGTATTTACTTTTTACTGGTTGTGTTCCCCACCATATACTAGCTCCCTATTTGGAGGCTCCTGACATTTGGGGCAAGAAAAACTGATGTAGTGTCGTCGGCTGCCTGTTTTACACCCCTATCAACCTGACGTCATGGAAGAAGCAACAGCATCTGACGCAGAAATACTAAGACTTTGGTATTCAGGCTGACTGAGGGCTACCTGCAGGCAGATAACCCAAGTGTGATGACTGCAACAGTGAATACACTCAAACATCTACATTTATGGTAAGTGTACACAACTGTACTTTATTCAGTCATAGGTGAAGACTGGTTGTGGTGTAAAGGATTCTGAAAGAACAGCAATGATTTGACAATATGGCAAGCTGAAGATAACATTGTCATTTTTCTTGGAGATGTAAAGGAGCAGATCCATTGATTTGAGAGGTGAAGTTTTAGTTGTGGTTTAAATTAATTTGCATTTTGAATTGATTTCAGTGGTAGTGGGATGTGCTTCTATAGTTCAGCTACATTATTTGAGTAGAGAGACTCTCCTGCAGTATTAGATGATGTGGTTATAGTGATTAGTGATTTTTCTATAGAGTTTAAAATTCTATTGTGGGAGTTATGTTATGATAGGTTGTTAATGGCTGGGCAATTTTCTGGCTTATAGAGAAATTCATGTATTGTAGTTAGCTGAAAAACAGCTAGGTGATGTGGTAGTTCTAAGCCATTGAATTCTCCTTTACATTGATTGTTTCTAGCATTCAGGGATTATAGTATGGAAAAGTCCCACAATTTGCAGAGAAACACACACGAGTAGATTCTGGTTATAAATATCATAATGGTATTGCCATGCATGTCTAAGGGTCAGCCCCCGGTGTTTTCTCCTGTCTACCTGATGAATCTGGGCATCTTGGGGCAATGCAGTAATTGCCTCATGTACACAGACAACCCTCTCCTCCTACCACCCAATGCTACAACCTGTGAGAGATGCACTTATATAGCCAAACTGGAAGCAAAGCGCTCTTCACCCAAGACTGAAGTAGACAGTCAAGAGGAGAAGGTAAACACTTGCACCACACCACACTCAGCACATAGTCCCTCAAAACCTACACCACCAAAACACACACATAGAAACACAAAACACACACCTACATTTGTGGAGTCTCTCAGTAAAAACCTGCCCAAGCAACAGGGACCTCCAAAGCAGAAACAGAAGCAACCTCCACCCCCCAACACAACCCAAATGACACATAGCCCACAAACTCAGTGTGCCACTCAACCACAGCCCATAATGCATAACAACGTACCCAACACTCTAGTCATAGGTGACTCTATAGTCAGGCACACTGATGTTCCACTCACCAGGCTAAACAAGGAGAAAGTTACTGTCAGCTGCCTGTCGCGTGCCAGGATCCACCACATAACACATGCACTCAGGTCACTCCACAACAAGTACAAATATGACTCTGTCATTGTCCATGTTGGTGTGAATGACCTGAGATGTACCTCCTTGGACTACATGAAAAGGGACATGGAGGAGCTGTCCATTCTTGTAGCCCAGGCAGGTATGACCCTAGCCCTGAGTAGCATCCTGCCATCACCCAGAATGATACCACAGTACAAGGACAAAATGATTGACTTCAACAATTGGCTAAGCTTCTGGTGTCATTCTAAGGGGATCCAGTATCTGTCTGCCTGGGATGACATGATCGACAAGCCACGATGCATTGCCAGAGATGGCCTGCACCTGTCGCCCCTGGGATTCCAGATACTGGCTAAGGCTCTAGCCACCACTATAGTGCCTTTTTTTAGGCAAGGTTCAAATGACAAATTCACCACCCTAACAGGTACAGGCAAGAAGAATCTGAGGGTATTGCTACTCAATGCTAGAAGTCTAAACCTCAAAATGCACTCTCTTGAGGCACTCCTTAAAATGGAGAACATTGACATCTGTGCAGTGACAGAGACCTGGTTCAAGGCTTCAGAGAGTACCCCTGCATTACCAGGCTATAATTCATACCACACCATTCGGCCACCTGACCTGGACCAAAACACTAAAGGTGGAGGCGTGTCCATATTCATTAAGGATATCCACACCTCCAGGCTAGTTGCTCAGCATAATGCATCCGAGATTATCCAAGTGCAACTAACTCTGGGCAAGACCGCAATCCAAATTGTAGCTTGCTACAGATCCCCCACCATGCCCCACGATTCCCACTTCTCATTTCTTAATACACTGGAAAATATTAGGGTACAACCTAACACCCTAATAATGGGCGATTTCAACTACCCTACCATTAACTGGGAAAATTACTCATGTACCAACTCTTGTGCTCAACGTTTTCTGGAATTCATAAATTCCATTGCCATGGATCAACTTATCCACACCCCCACCAGGGGCAGCAATATCCTAGACCTGGTTATTGCCAACATGGGCAACCGGTGCTCCACACCAGAGGTCAGTTCCTTGTTGGTCAGATCTGACCATAAGCTAATCACCCTAGACATCCACATCCCTCCCCCACCCCCCATTAGGGAAACCACAGTAAACAATTTCTCCAAAGCCAACTTCACGCTTCTTAAGACAGAAGTGGCAAACTTCACGACACCCATGCTGATGGACAATAGAGGTATGACTGCTGAATCCTACACAAATGCACTTTATAAGCACTTACATGAGTGCATGGATCGTGCAATCCCTAACAGAACCAAGATGCTATCCTCCATAAAAAGGAAGCCAATCTGGTGGACCCTGCCATAAACAAACTCTACAACAGAAAAAAGAAACTGTTGCAAAAAGAGTAAAATCCCATGATTGGAGGAACTCCCTGGTCAGCTTCAGTAAGAAGCTGAGATCCCTCATAAAATCCTCCAAAGCTAGTTATGAAAACAAAATCACCACTGACTCTAAAGACAACCACAAAGCATTCTATAGCTTTGTCAAGAATCTCAATGGCAACACTCAGATCTGCTCTGAGTTACAGCACAATGGCACTAAATATACAGAACCAATGGATATTGCCAACATCCTGGCAGATAGGTTCAGTGCTAACTTTACCCCTCTGTCATCCCCTAAAGGGCCCATCTCTATGCCAGAAGAATGCAAAGTTCCCGTAATCACGGCTGCACAGGTAAAAAACACACTATCCAAAGCCAAGAACACAGCATCCATGGGACCTGACGACATCCCAGGCTGTGTTCTACATGAACTACAGAACAAACTGGCACCCCACCTAAGTACCATGTTCAATCATAGCCTCACCTCAGGCTATGTGCCCACTGAATGGCACACAGTGACAGTTATCCCACTCCACAAAGGGGGAGCCACCACAGACCCTGGAAACTACTGCCCAATTAGCCTAACAAGCCTGGTCTGCAAGGCTATGGAGCGTATCATCATAAAACTTATAAACAATGACATTGGTAATCTCCAAACTCAGGACCCCACCCAGTTCGGGTTTGTAAAAGGCAGATCATGTCTCCTAAACCTGATAGACTTCTTTGAAGCAGTCACCAAAGCTGTAGATGAGGGTAAGGTGGTTCACACAGCCTATCTAGATCTCACCAAGGCTTTTGACACCATCCCCCACTCTGGAATTATAGATAAACTCACTAAACTAGGTATAAATCCCTATGTAACAAGATGGGTTGCCAACTGGCTCACCGACAGAACCCACACTGTGAAAGTAGCAGACTCCAAATCCAGCTTCAGACCAGTGACAAGTGGAGTACCACAGGGTTCAGTCCTGGGTCCTCTCCTGTTTGGTATCTACATCTACATCTATATCTGGTACAGGCCAACACAGAAGGTCTTTGGCTAACAAAGTTCGCAGATGACTGCAAACTAGGAGCCATAATCAAAACTCCAAAAGATGTGGACATCCTACAAAAGGGCCTTGCTGAGACAGATGCCATGTGTCAAAGCCATGCCCTCAAGCTCAATGCCAAAAAGTGCATTGTCATTCCTTTTGGTAAAAACTCAGTACATATGAACTACCACATAGGCTGTAGTCTACTTAACACCGAAAGTGTGATAAGAGACCTTGGGACACAGGTGGACAGTAGTCTCTCCTTTGATAATTACATCGCCACAGTAGTCAGGAAATCCTTCTATGTGGCACACCTCATCACAAAAGGTTTCTCATCCAGAAAAAAAGAGGTCATTGTTCCCCTCTACTCGTCACTCATTAGACCCATTATACAGTACAAAGCCCCTTTTGGTATGTACCTCACAAGACATCTACAACAACTGGAAAGGCCACAGAAATACCTCACAAAGAGGATTACCGGCCTCAAAGAGATGGCCTATGCAGACGTCTCAAAAAACTGCAGCTTTACTCTGTTGCATATCGCCTACTCAGAGGCGATCTCTGCCTAACACACAAAGCTGTGTCAAACCCAGAGCTTTTAGACATGCTCCACTTAAAGAAATCCCAATCCCTATGAGCTACATGCTCTAGGGTCCTAAATATCATCACCACAATAAACAGAACATGCTGGAGGGATAGATTCCTGTCCCAGAGACTTCCCATACTCTGGAACAAACTACCCATCTATATCAAACAAAGCTCCTCATTAGCACTGTTCAAGAAAAATCTTGATGATTGGATGGGAGATAGGAAATTCACCCCGGGATCACTTCTGTGGCTCTGCTCGACAGTGGCAAGGGAAGATAATTTTCTTGGGTGATGAAAGCCAGGGTACCTTTGGCTAGGCTTATATAGGCCCTAGGGCCAATAGCCTAGTATCTACCTATGAACCTATAAATACCTCTTTTATCTGACACTGTTCCTTTTCATGATAGTGGAATGCTGTGCATCACTTATATTTTTACCTGATGGCCTAGCACACCTTTATCAGGTAAGCATTTTTCTACACTTAGCCTGTTGTCAAAAATGCCCTATGCATTATATTGCCATGACTGTGCTTAATCCTTACTTCAGTCATGCGATCCAATAACCACTGATTTTTTTTTTATGTTTTTTTCTGGCCGTGTCTGCTGACCATCGGCTTCCTATTCCTTGTCCATCCAGGCAATTTTGAGGTTTTATACATTAAGTCCTAACCACTCCAGGTCTTTTACACCTGTATTCTTCCACATATATATTATTCCCATGTGCAGTGCAAAGCGCTGCTGGACAATACTGCTTATGGCCCAGTCCAGTGATCCCTGTGCAGAGTGCCTGCCCTTTGCCAGGAGTCACCAGTACTGCAGACTAGGCATTCTCCCCCACCCTCAGTCTGAGCAAACTGGTATTGACAATTATGGGTTATAATCAGGGTTTCAATCCTTTGTACTCTGCAGCTGCCAACTAATGATTTGTCTTGAAATAAAGTCTTGTGTGGAGATTTAGAATTTTTTTCTTTTCTTTTTTTAATAAGTTTTTATCCACCATCAAGCTTCCCCAAGGCACAAAATGACCAATTCATTCCACCATGGGGTAATAGGTTCATAGGTTGGTACTACGCTATTGGTCCTAGGGCCTATACAAGCCTAGCCATAACAATTCCCTGGCTATTTCTTGCCACAGTATTTACTTCCCTGGACAACCCATTTATTTCCCCATGAGTTGAGAGCTGAGTGCTGAAAGTGATGCACTCTTCTTTTGAGAGGGTGGGGATTTTATTTGTTTAAGTGCCTAGGTCCCTGTTCTCATTAGTTGCTGTGATATTGCACAGTTACTGCTCCTGGAAGGTGCATGGCCAGTACTGTGCATGCCAATCTCCCATCAAAATGGAGCACCTCTGTGCAGCACAGGCATCACCAAGCTCATTGCTGCAGATATGTCCATACACCTTTAGGTGTCATCAATCCAGTAAACTAAAGTGCCATCCTCCCCTCAGGATGGGTGAGCCTCAACTGTCCAGTCACTTCCAACCTCCCCATGTACATACTTCTCAATTTCTTTGCTCAAGAACTTCGCTCAAAGCCAAAAATAATGGCTGGACAAAGGGCTAAAATCATGGACACTTTTTAATTATTAATCTAATTCACTTAAAAAAAAGTTAATAGAACAACAGGTTTTGTGTGAACATGCCTTTTCTGAACAGTAAGAAGTATGAAACTATAATGCCTGGCTTTATTGACTGGCTGTAATCCTCAGAGATTTACTCTAAAATCAAAATGTATGTTCCAGCATAGTTTACCATAGTAGTAGCCTAAGCTATATAGGTCCTATCTGCTATGACTGGCCAGCTTCACAAAGCTAAGTGCACCTTCCATGCTTCAGAGCTTTTCTGCTGATGAATGGTGTTTCTTTGGCAGGCCCTGTGAAACTGTCAGTCATCTAATGTTCTTACAAAGCTGGCTAGATAAGTCCCCTGTTGGGGAAAAACCTTCCACTAACTTTGATTTTATGAAGAAGTCTTGTGTCTTTGTGTCAGAAGTGTTGTGTTTTGCTAATAAAGCTAAATGTTGTGAGAAAAAAAGCTAAATGTTCTGGGACTGTTGTTGCATTTCTAAGGGAGTTCTTATGTAAATGCTTGTGTGAACTTTTTGTAAAAAAAAACTTTTTAATGTTGACTAATATTTTCTTCAGGACTTCAATGTATGTGTGTATATTTGGAGCATAATACTGTTTGTGGGGGACTGTCATTGTTTTTTTTACTTCATAACCCCTTGTTCTCCACCTTACATTTACCGACTCATCCAAGCTTACCTATGGAGCAACCTTTGGTCTCTGCAGTAGTGCTTTCTCCTGCCTGCAAAAAGAAGGGTGTCAAGGAGTCTTTGGTGTCCAGCCAGCTCCTATTCTGCCCAGTTACTGGTGGGTGACACTGCTATGGCCACTTGTTCTTAAGACCATGTGTCTTTTTTACCCTGGTCTTCTTAGTGTAGCCTTTTCAGCCAGCAAAGTCCATGGGATAGCCACTGCAGCTACTTCCTGTGTGATGCCTGCTTTAGAGAATATCTTTCTCACTGCTATTAGCTTATCTGATGGTCAGTCTCCTGCTTCCAAGGAGTCTGACAGGTTTACAAAAACAACAACAGAAAAGAGAAATCTGACATGTTTTACATGGTATGCCATGCATGCAAGTACCTGTTCTCTTATCCTAAATCAGACCCAGTACTTATTTCTCTGTTCAGATCTGCTGCTGCTAAACAGATCCCTGCATCTAACCCCATTCCCTCTGACAAGGATGGTAAAGCAATGGATAAGTTGGGGAATAAAATGTATTTGAGTACTTTAACTTTCAAGATTTTAAACTGCCAATCTCATATGTTAAAGTTTTTACTGTCATCCTTTGATAACATGCAGAAATTTATCATTAACCTTCCTTCTTTTAAGGTAAAGAATTTTTAAATGCTTCATTGATATCTGGTTTTCATGTGACTAAGTGTATTTTAAAGTCTGCTTATGATACTGCTGTTTCTTCCTCCAGGGCTGCTGCTTCTGGATCAGTTTTCTGGAAATTTGCTAGGTTTTGTTTTCAAACTCTTCCTGAGAATTTTAAATCTGGGATTTTAAATTCTCCCATAGATAAAGAGGTTCTGTTTGGCCTTTTTGCAGCTGAGGCGCTTAAAACAGTGTGATGAAAGGGGAAACTTATTCAAGGAGTGACTTAGATTTTTCAACCATCCTTTTTCAGAGCAAAAGCCATTTTCCCTTCCTCCTTAACACCCTTTTCCTGTAAGGAATGTATGCAGCAAGGAGCCAGTTAACAGAGTTTTAAAATTATAGAAAGGGGGCTCTAAAAAGAAAGGAAAAACCTGTAAAAGTCAAAGTCAGGTCCCCCCCTCCCCCGACAATCTTTTCTATTTCCTCCCATCCTATATCACATGTTGTCTGAGGGAGTTATAGAAACTGTGCCTCTCAACCTCCTAGGCAAAGGTTTTTACGTAAGAATTTTCTTAGTTCCCAAACTAGAAGGATTCTGGTGGCCTGTGTTGGATCTTTCTTTTCTGAGGCTTTTTTCACGATTTCGAAGTTCAAGATGCTATCTCTTCAGTCTCTTGTGCCTCTAATCCCCCTCTAACTTTCATGATAAACCTGGATGTAAAAGATGCTTAACATCACATTCTTATTGCAGACCATTTCAGGCATTTCTTGAGATTTGCTTTATCTGGCTCACATTATCAGCTCTCTGTTTTCAAATCAACTTTCAGAAGTCTTCTCTCATCCCTTCTCACAGAATCTTTTCTTAGGGGAACTAAATATATTATCTCTAATATTATATTACCTAGTTATGATGGTCCTAGTTATGATGGTCTGCCATATTGTGTAGCTAGTAGAAAAGTTATCACTCCTGTGTCTCTTCTCTTAGCCTACTACCTATTCCAGGCCTTTCTGAAGTCTGAAGGACACTGTCTTACAATCCACTATTCATTCAGTTAATCTATTACATTTATCTACTACTCTTTCCATTAAAAAGTAGTGCTTTCTATTATCCAAGTTGAACAACTCCTGTCTAAGCTGTATGTCATCACACAATGCCCACCTGTTATGTGCACCCATCATGTCTCCCCCTTCAACACCTGTCCTGAAGTTAGATTAGATTTAACTTCTGTGACCTGTCCTTGTGTCCATTCGTTACTCTTCATCTCCTTTATCGCCCTTGTAGCTTTTCTTTCTATCTTCTCCACTAGTTTTATGTCCTTATCCCTGTATGGGCAGCAGGATTAAATGATGCACCCCACTTGGAGCATAACTGGAATTTGTAGAGGGATAACTTCATTTGTTTGTTTTTTCCTGGATCTTTTCTCTGAAAGATGTACCCTGACATCTGTTCATCTTGGCTACATATTTTAAATTTTGTTCCTGCTGGTTCATTTATTCCATTATTAATGCTACACTAGTTTTTTTCCATGATTTATTCTTTTTAGGATCACTCCTCCAAGCTAGTATTTAACTTTGGGATTATTAGACCCAAATGAAGTGTTGCACACTTCCTTACATTAATCCTTACATGTCACTTCCTAGCTGACCCGGCCGCTTTCCTCATGTTCCTTTGAAGGTTTGCTCCCCATTGTACAATGTCCCTTCTGTCTTAGCATTCTCTATACATCAGTTGACCTTGTTCTTAATGCCACTTGTGATCTCTGTTACAGAAATGCCAAAGAGCACTAGTCCCAGGGCAAATCCTTGTGCAACCCCCACTAACCACAAACCACATTTTGCTTCTTTGATATTGTCCCTGGAACTGCTACTTTTTCCTTTCTGTCACACAGTCACCTTACTATCCTTTTGGTCACTTTCAGTCCTGTTCCAAGTTCCTTCACTTTGACGATCAGTCTGCTGTGAGGACCTGAGTCAAAAGCTTTATTGATGTCAGTGTACCTAACATCAACTAAGTTTTATTTGTCAAATTCCAGTATAATTCATTCATAAATAAAATCAAATCATTTTGGACTGAAAATAACATGTTTTCCATAAGCCAGTGTATGTACTTATTTTGCAGTTTGTTGTACTTCAGGAAATCAGCTTGCCTTTCCTTTGGTATCTTCTTCTTGAATTTTCTTGCTACCAGTGTCCAGCTTTCAATTCTCTAGTATCCCATTTAGGTCCTAGCTTGCCACTTGTGAAGTGGCTTCACCATGGCTTTCCTTTAGTCCCGCAGAGCCTTGTTGTTGCTGACTGACTGTACAAGTACACTTGCCAAGTTCTTTAACATCCTAGGATATGCGGTGAGGCTTGTGCATGTTGTTTTGTGAATGATTAGAGTTCTCACACAGGATTCATAGGTACATCTGCCAGGCTCTTTGAGATCCTATGTGAATGCTGTCAGAACTCTGGCAAATGTCCTAACTTCAGGAGATTTATTGCTGTAACTTGCATTGGTATGTGAATGTCAGATGTCCTTCCTGCTTGCCCTCCCAAGTTAGCATCCTTCCTTGTTCTCTTCTGTTTAGAGAATGTTTACCTTTTGCATACCCGCACCCTACTCAGACCTCTCCTTGGCTAATCCCTGCAGTGCACTCTTGTCCTTCCTTCTTTCCCTTATGGATCTAAGGTATCCTTTTTTCCCCTCTCTCTTCCTTCTACATCTTTTTTTAGATCTGTTTTAGGCTTCCTTATTGCCATCATGATTTTTTCCCCTAGCTTCTTCATAATTCTGTCTCATCTTTGACTCATTAAATGCCCTTTCTTCTGCATGGACTGCCTTTTTAACCTCTCTTTTTGAACCACATTGGTCTGTTTTTTATCCTTCATGTCTTTTTTTTCTCAGTGTTTTTTACATAGCTAATTGTATGTTCCTCTTTATCTTTGTCCAGAGGTTGTTTACTCTCTAAAAAAAAATACCTTAAGTAAATCATCACTTAAGACTTAGGCACGCGTAGACTAATAGAAAAGAAAACAAACCATAATAATGTTTTCATGCATCATACACTGCATACGTGTTTTTTTTCTTTATAACAACTGTCATTCACCCAACATTACATAAATTGCTCAGTTCCTGTCTCCTCTTAAACCTCACCCCTCTGAGGTTGTTTGCTCTTAATCCTTATCTCCAATCTCCCATTTTAGTCTTAGGAAATTCTGCTAGTGTAACTTAGTTTTCCTTTATATTTTGTTTGTTTGCCTTTTATCCTCTTGGTCTATGTTGAACCACACGGTTGCATGGGTATTGTTAGCCAAAGGTACTTTGACATCTGTCTCAAACCCCTCACCTTTGTGAACTTCAGAAGTAGAGTATATCACGTGTACTTTGTGTATTATTTAAATTAATCTGCTCTGATTCAGTACTTCCAGTGTGTTTAATTCTCTCTCTCCCTGATATGAGTGCAGGAATGTACCGGTCTACTGACGGAATATCAGTATTTCCCATTATAAAAGCATTTTTTGTGTCCCAAGATCTTAATTGTGATTGATTATCCTCCATCTTATTATCTGTGGTCAGTACATTGTATCAAACCACCAGATCTCACCCTAATGTGATTGGTAGACTAAGGTTAAGGGCTCTTTGATATTTCTCTCTTCCCTGCACTATGGTACCCCTCTGTTCTCAAGAAGCACACAATTTATGCTTTATCTAATGTGGACTGCTACCCCTCCCTCTGTCTTGCCCTTTCTGTTCTGTTTGAAAGGATGATATTTTGGAGTCTCCATATCCCAGGTCATCATTTTCCAGATTTTTGTGTGCTGCCCCCTCCTATATCTCTGAAGTGACTCCATTTTCTTGTCTAGACCCCCTGGGAATACTCTATTTATGACTCTCTACTCCTTCCTGACAGTTGTGTTTGCACTGTTTTCTTCCCTTTTTTGACTCTGTTTATTCTTTTTATCTTCTGACTGATTGTATCAAATCATGTTTGAAAAGTGTTGCTTCTAAGGACCTAAGAGAGACCTGCTACCATACCTCTCAACCTGCAGACATTGAAAATAAAGGACCTTGAAAATTAAGAATATGCAGTTAAAAATCTTGACATCTCATTAACATAAATTCTGAATACCAAGTATCACATGACTTGCTTCCAGCAGGAATGTATGATACTACTCAGAAATACATTAAAAAAAACAGAGTGACAAAAATGAGGCTGAAATATAAGCACATTATCAGAGAGAGTGAAAAATTTATATACTTTACTGAACGGTATTGCAAAATTCTACCACACAAGGTCATATATTTTTGCTTCAGTAAAAGGCAGCTGTATCGTGGGTCATCTTTCTTTAAATTATTGTTGACACCAGTATTTTAGTTGTGTATCATGGTTTTCTGTAAATTAGGCAGCTTCAAAAATCATATGTGATAAGGGGGATTCAGAAAATTGTATGAAGGTTAAATTAAGCCTGAAAAAAGGGATATACCTTCCAAAATGGGTATATCACATGCAGGGGTAAATCAGGCTTGAAAATAGGTACATTTCTCCAAAACAGGGGCAGTAAATCAGGCCTCAAAATAGGTACGTTTCTCCGAAACAGGGGTAGTGTAGAGGTCAGCCTCCTACTGAGATGGCAGAGGAGTTGACATAAGTGGTAGCAGATGAAGCTCTGGTCAGGCCAAATAATAATAGCATTCATGGCCTCCTGTCTGTGCCCAGTTACTTCCCACTGCAATCATTTGTGCTAATTCTAGTCCTTGTGGGTATGTTCTAGAGAGTAATACTTTGGGGAATATATTTAAGATAATTCTCAGCAGAGTATCACACGTCTCTGCAGTAGAACATGAAAAAAAAAATGGTCACTGTACTGTTGACCACATCCTTGATGGAGGGTAGATGCTGCTTTTCTAGAAGGAAGCAGTTACTGGTCCCTTTAGTGACCATGCATGGTAACTGCATACCAGTACCATTTCTCTAGCCTTCGGCTAATGCCCTACAGATAACAACAACAACAACATGCACAACTATCAAAGCATCTAAGAGAGAACCATCACTACTTACTGTGGTCAGATAACCAGCATGGGATTCATCCAGCCAGAGGCATTGTCTAAGACTTAGAGGAGATGATGGATAACATTCTGACTGAGATGAATGAATGATATTATACTGAGGCATAGACACACAGATTCATAGGTTCACAGGTACTAGGCTAACTGCCCTTGTGGGCCTTTTTAGGCTTAGCCAATTTCCTTGTCAAAGGAGAGAATCAATCCTTGACCTTATGTTTGTGAGGTAAACACCTTAAACATTGTACCAGCCCCCAACCTGCATAAGTAAGTATAAGGTTAGCTGCCCTTCTGAAACACTGTACCTTGTGTCTGTGAGGTAAACAGTTTAACCAATACAGCACCCCCAACCCTTGGTATAGTAGAACAGGAACTATCAGTGTATCTCTACCATTACACTACATGACCCAGATTTGCTAATTTTATCCATGCTATGACCTTCCTAATACATTTAGTAAAGTTATTGCCAACATACTTACATGTCTGTCAGTGTAGATGTGCTGCATTTACATATCTGTGGGTGTAGATGTGCTCCTTGTATCCCCATTGTAGTTCATTGTGTATCCTTACAACAGGACCCCAAGAGTTACATGGTGTCACTGTGGAGGATTTAAAAATCTTACAGTACACAGGTAATGTTAATGTTCTGTTCTTTTTTTTAATTTACAGGAAGATAACTTTAAATTGACTACAGTAAATAGGAAGACAAGTTAGAAAAGCTTTGTCTGCAATATCATTGAAACAACGTCAGACACTGCTTAGCAGCATTAAAACCAAGTAAGCAGATACAAGACAAGCTGTACCACAGTCATAAAATAGTTTAACGCGTACTGGGATTCTGACATGACAGAGTTACATAAACATTAGCATGAGTGAACTGGACAGACAGTTGTGGATGCTTTATTGACTACAGACATACCAGACCCTGACATCAGTTTACAGGCTGCTAGATGCATGCTAATACTCAGATTCTTTGAAGATCCATCCTAATTCCTTTCTTCATTCAAACCTTCCAACAGAGTGGTAAGGTTTTCTCGTAGTTTGAGCTGTAGAAACCCCCACTGCCTTGTGTGCAACATTTTTAAATGAATGCTTTGTGTCATCTGGCAGCAGGTGTGCAGTTCAGAATTCTTCATAATTGTATATATTTCTCTTCAAGCTTATCATTTAATATTTGTCATCTTTAGATATTCTTGCTAGAAATTTCAGCTAAAAGTACTAACTGCTTTTGGGGGTGGGGTGGTGGGCTTGAATGGCTTTCAAATCATTACTTTTTAGGTTATGGATGTTGCTTCTTTTTCCACTAAACATGTAATTTCCTGCATGCTACCTATTTCATTGCCACGTGCTGTAGAACTCTAGAGTAACCTGAACTACAACTGCAACATTACAGCAATACTCTCAAGGAAATTGACATTTTTTGTAGTTAATAAAATCAAAAATGCAGTTATAAATAGTGATATGAAAAGGCGACTAATAAAACAAAAAATACAGCTTGCAGTCAACTTCTCAGACTTAAAACCACATTATTTTATTGAAAATAACCACAGAATTAAGTGTTTTTGTGCTGTTGATGTTAGGACTTCATCAGAATTCACCATTAGTAGCAATACAAACCCTTTTTATATGATAAAAAACATCATTCAATTAACACAATTAGTACATCATAAATTGCTCTTAAACATACAAAACCTAAAACTATGCACTTATTGTGTAAAATAATAAAGAGTAAAAAATGTAAGAAATTAAAAGGAAATAATTTCTTAATTAAAATTTGATCTGTTAATTAATATTGGCGGTATTGAAATGTTCTCATTTATACCTGGGGTGTGAGATGCTTGTAACCTCAACTGCCATTTTACTTCTGCTAGTTGTAATTTAGACCTCAAGTCTCCACCCCAAGGGTTTGCTCTGACTCTGTCCTGTATACCAAAGTTGTACTTAGTGAAGTCAAGGTAAACCAAGGAGTGTTTATATAATGCATTATTTAAGTTTGCCTTACTAATCTGATACAAATGTTCGTATATTCTTTTCTGTAGGGGTCTTTCTGTTTTCCCCACATAAAGTGCAGGGTACCCCAAACATATGGCTAAGTACACCACATACTTGGAATCACAGTTTCTTTCTCTAATATTATAGTAGATTTTAAACTATTCTCTAACGTTATTTTGTCCTTCAATATGATATATGAACATTGCCCACATCTTCCACATTGTGTGGTACCATTCTTGAAAGAAGTCTTTGCCCCAGCCAATTTTGCTCAATTTTCAAAGCCTTGTTTTAAGTTGAGACCTATTTTGAAAATAAACATGAGGTTGTCTCCTAATATTTTGTACATATCAGAGTTCACTTTCAGCATGTTCCAATTCTTTGAAGTTATATTCTTAATATCATGTGCTTGTGGACAATACTGTAAAACAAAACCTTCCCAAAGTGTTCTGTTTGTTGGTCTTTGGTATTATCCAAGCCTACTCCCAAAAGGGGTTTATACTTTATACCCCACTGAGACAGCACATGATTCTTTGTGTCTTTAACTAACTGTGGTGGATAACCACATGCTAAGAACATGTCTTCTAACTGTAATTCTGCCACACCATCACTACTGGATGTCATTCTGGCAGCTCTAATACACTGCCCTTTTAAAATACTCTTTTTTTGGCTTAGTGGGTGATGGCTAGAGAACTCTAGATTTGAACTACTAAAAGTAGGCTTTCCATAAATTCTGGAATTGAATCCATTTTCTGAGTACTGGATCAATGTATCAAGACAGTTAATTTCACTAGTGTCAAAATTATGAGTAAACCTTAAAAAGGTGGACGTGTTGTTAATGTATTGAAAAAAAATGTTTCAGCTTCTGTGGCTGTTCCCTTCCATAAAATAAATATATCATCAAGAAATCTGACATATAGTTTAGTAAATTTATAAAACTCACACCCAAACATGTAGTTAGATTCCCATTCAAGGAGAACTAAAAATTAGTCTAAATTGGGGCACAGGAGGTCCCCATAGCTACCCCCTTAATTTGTTTAAAGTACTCACCTTCAAAATAGATGTAATTATAATCAAAAACCATTGCCATTAAATCATTATCAAATCTCATACATTTTACCATACTATTATAAAAAAAATTTCCATACCTTTATCTCTGGGAATTGAAGCAAACAAGTCTATTACATCTGTAGTCAAAAAAGAAATTTCTTTAGACCAAAGTGCATCCTTTAGTCTTCCAAGAAAGTTCCAAGAGTCAATTAAAAGATGATCAACCTTGTAGTGAATTGGTGTAAACCATTTATCAATAAGCTCTCCTAAGGGGTAGATTTTAGTCCCCCCTACCAGAAACTACTGGCCTACAAGGGGGCTTTTGTAAATTCTTATGGGTCTTTGGAATACCAGATATAGTAGCCACAACTGGGTTTATGACCCTTAAAAAGTTATATGTGTCTAGAGAAATTCTATGCTCTAATAAGCATTCCTTCAAAAATGAATATATCCTCTGGTAACATATATTGATTTCATTTCTTGAGACTGGTGTGTAAGTTTCTACATCTCTTAAGAGTTTGAAAATAGCTCTAGTATAATCTAGGGCATCATATAAAACTAACCCCCACCCTTATCAGGTTTCATAATACGTATAGTAGCATCCTTTCTTAGTTTATCAAATAACTCTTTCTCCCTCTTATTCAGATTATATTTCAAATTTACATTACTATACTTCACATATAAACTGTAAATGTCTTCAATTATACCTTTTTCCAATGCATTAAAGGTGGGGTGCAAAAGTGGATTATAAACAATTTTTTCTTTCTAATGTCATTACCTATACTTCTTCCAGAGCTATTGTCCCTGTAATGAAAGGGTAAATTACAACTAGCAGAAGTAAAATGGCAATTGAGGTTAAAAGCATCTCACACCCCAGGTATAAATGAGAACATTTCAATACAGACTGTATTAATTGACAGATCAAATTTGAGTTAAATAATTGTTCTATTTAAGATATTATTTCCTTTTAATTTTTTACATTCATTTTTATACTTTATTTTTACACATTGTGTATAGTTTTAGGTTTTGTATTTTTAAGAACAATTTATGATGTACTAATTGTGTTAATTGAATGATGGTTTTATCATATAAAAAGGGTTTATATTGCTATTAATGGTGAATTCTGATGAAGTCTTACCCCGGGATTCATGAAGCTTGCGCGAGGCGCAGGCGTAGCATAGGCGGAATAATGCCAAATATGGCCGTTGAGCGATTCAGGTACGATCCAATACCATGTGCACTACCGGCATATGCCAGAACTGCACAGCCCTCGGCATAGGTATGCTAATCACCCCATGCGCAGTGTCGCACCATGCAAATGAAGGCAGATAGTGATTCATGAAGTGGTGCAGGTGTAGCATAAGCCCACGGAAATGTAAACCAAAAAACACGGTTTACATTTTCCCAAACAGAACATTGGAGCTATGGAAGTGGACCAGACTCATGTATTACAAAGTTAACATATGCCAATGGCTAAGTACACAGCCAATGGCATAAGAAAAGATGCACAACACCTAAAAAACAACATTTAATGTCATGTGCACAGTAACGCACAGTACAACCGCAGGGCATGTGTGCGCAAACTGGAACATAAAGAAAATATATAAAAATGTCATAAAATCGTAATGTAATAGAAATCAGGTTTACACCATAATACACAATGGTAGGCATGGAACACCACAACCAAGGTGCAAAAGTTGCTAAGGGCCTGCGACAGTGTTCGGCGCGGTAACTATGAATTAGTAGTCAGTGCCATGCAAATGAGGCAGATAATACTGAATCGCAAATGTCCCGCCGGATGAAGGTTGAACCATAAGGCACAGCGCTATAACACCGAGGAGTGGCTCAGAGGAGATACATGACATCAGCAGAGGGGTGTGCCACCATAGCAGCAAGCACATTGGAGCAATGCAAATCTGGCCTGGCCATTGCTAAGCAAAGCTGCAGGACATGGGTGGGGAGGAAGGTATAGAATCGTTTAGTTGAGAGCACACATGGTGCCCAAAAGCGCATGTGTACAGGGATGAAAATGTGCCCGAAACCCAGTAAGCGGATGCACATGGCACGAACAATAGCACAAACAGGAAGGTCAGGGGAAGAAAAGAAGGAAATGCAGAAGTAGGGTAATTGGCGTACTAATGAGCAATCAACACCAATCAACTCACGGCGGCCAATCGACGGCAGCTGTCAAGTCTGCTTGCAGAAACCTGCAAAACAGGATAGGGGAGGCATTGGAATGCAAAGAAAGGAGGGGAGGCATTGGATTGCAAAGATAGGAGATCTGTCATAGCAGAGCAAAGCAAACCGACAGTAGACCTGCAATAGCACACATTACGCAAGATACGCCAGGTCTAGGAAAGTACAAATGAAAGCAGGCTGCTGGATGCATGCCAGAAAATGGTAAGTGGAACATGCAGAAATGTAAAGGGAAGGTCAAGAGGTAATCCACGGCAGCCAAATGTAATTCAACACCAAAGGCACCACAATAGTAGTTCCGGTAGTAAAACACATAAGATACCCTGTAGCTACGATCGTACATACACACCCTATGACATCATCGGTGTTCACAGCACAATAGTGTAAAGTGTGAAAGCACCCAACACACACATCTGTGAATTCCCAAACACTGCACCATAGGTGTAAACACACAGGGAACTTTTAAAATGTACATGTTGGGAGCTGCCATAGCTGTGATTCATCAGCATGTGTTAGAGACTGACAGTGTTGTGGAGGATGATGCCGACAACCACCGCAGGCCCCAGAGGAGGAGAAGAGTGTTCAGACCAAGGGTAACCTACCAGGGGCTACATGATCTGGAGATAGTAGAGCGTTACAGGGTGGACAGGGACATCTTACAGCAAATAGTGGAGCTGTGCCAGCCACGCCTGAGAACCAGAAATAACAGAGGGGAACCCATCCCAGTGGACATGAAGGTATGTGTAAGCATGCGAATACTAGCCACAGGTACCTTTCAAAGGCCAACTGGAGATATAATGGGGATCTCACAGGCATCAGCATCCAGGGTACTACACCAGTTCCTGGATGCCATGTTACCACATGCCAATGAGCATATATACTTCCCCCGAACTCAGGAGGAGTTGGCCAGCAATATGTGTCACTTCCACCATGTGGCACACTACCCGGAGGTACTAGATGTGATAGACTGCACACACATACAAATCAAGTCACCACCCAGTGAGCATGGTAGGCGCTACATAAACCACAAGGGATTCCACTCCATCAACTGCCAGGTTGTGTGCAATGCCCAGGGCATTATCATGGATGTGTGTGCTGGCAGCCCTAGAAGCTACCATGACTCCCATATCTGGCATGCCTCACAGCTGTATCAGGTGTCAGGGGGGACATCCCACATGGCCACCTTGTGGGGGATGCTGGCTATGCACTGGAGCAGTGGATGATGACTCCCATCAGAAATGCACACACACCCATGCAAGAACGCCATAATGAGGCACACGCACAAACCAGAATCATCATAGAGCATGTGTTCAGGATGCTGAAATCATGGTTCCGGTGCTTGGACACATCTGGTGGAGCCTTGCAGTACTCTCCAGGCACATGTGCCCACATTGTCATAGTATGTGCCATGCTACATAATATGATCCTGCGGAAACAGCTGCAGCAGGGACAAAATGGTGAAGACCCTCATAGCCCACCGCAATTGCCAAGGCCATCACAGGCACAGAGAGATTCAGACCATGAACACACTGTGCCAGCCCCAGTAGGCAGATGGAGGTGTGCCCAATATGCCTACGCCTTGGCAAAGAGGGAACGTATAGCACATACTCTGACAGTGTAGGCCCCTACGGACTGACACACCTCTCCACCTGCACACACAGTAAAATGGATGGAACACAAGCACTACCACCTGTAAATTGTAATGTATAGGTGGCCCACTGTGTGAATCCTACATAGGCAGCCCTCAAACATTGTACACACAACATCTATTGGAACAAGGAATGTCAACACCTGAACAGTACATGTGCCTATCAGCATATGGTGGTGCTGTGTGTATAGGTTCCCAGGTACAGCGGTAGGTACACGGCCAATTGTCAGAGGCCATACACCAAATGGGGCAAACAGTGTCCGCTGTCGCCACAACATCGAATAACCAACTGTCGTGTAGAGGAGCAGAGGCAATCGTGGGAGCACATGTGTGTAAGCACTGTTCTGCACAGAGCACAGAGTCCCTGCTGCATTAATGAGGGGCTCCACATAATATAATCATGGATGTTGTGTCAAGGCATGGAGTGTACCCATGACAGGTACTCGTCACCCCAGCATGCTCCACCCACGGTCATTTGAAGGTGTAGCACAGTATCTTGTGTGGCTCACTGAGATATACATACCCAATGCCGGAGCACATCCAATACACATCACATGGACATACCATTAACTGGACTCATCAATATGTAAACTAACTGAGTTACCCATGTGAGTGCAGTATGGAGTAACAGCTGTAGTATACTCCACGTACAAAACAACATAACACGTGTACAAATCCCAGATGGCCATATGTTAAATGCAGTGACCATCGTGCATGTTCCCGGTCCCATGTCCTGCAAGGGATGTAATGTAATCCCGAAGGCACGAGTAATGCATGTTGGATGCAGGTCAGCAGATCATGTTTAGCACACATTACCAGGAATATGCATTGCCCACTGCTGGTAAGCGATGTTTAAATATGACTATATGGATATGCGTAAAACAGGGATAAGCTACTCCGAATATCGCACAGATCACAGTCAACGATGTCCAGAACAGGTGAAACCAGCATTACTCACCCCTGTACTAATAGCGCCTGCTCTGAAGGGTAAAACAACCACTGCCAGGTGTAGAACACACAATCATGTATCGAATCACCTAACACTATTGCTAGGCAAGATGTACCTATGGTAGGGTTGCCACCTCTTCAAATGACTAATGTGGGACATACATCAGATGTCTGCAGGCCGACACATACACCCGGCCAGTATGAAAAGCAGAACTGCACTGTTTTGCCTAGATAAAAGCTCATTCTTGTAATGTTGACTTACTTATTCTGTTTGTTGGTTCAGATACAGAATAACTGTTTTATGCGATTATTACATCAACTATAGGAAATAAGTATGTTCTAAAATCACAGGACATTTGCCATGTTTACAAATATTTTGCAGGACACAACTGCCCAAAGAGGGACTGTCCCTCGCAGAGTGGGACAGCTGACAACCCTAACCTATGGCAGGTGTGTAATGAGCTTGGGGTTAGTGGGTAAGTGAGTTAGGTTAGTGGTGTTGGTGATTTCTGTGTCGCTGATTTCTGTTGGTGAATAGACCTGTAATATGACAGGTACAGACACAAACGTGTGGAGTCCAGGAAACAGTATACACCAACAAGTACACAATGAAAGGTGTAGCTTGCCTGTCACTTTCCCCGTCAGATAGATATATGTATATATATATATATATATATATATATATATATATATATGTACATATATATAATACAGATAGAAAGGGCGATAGAGTGATATATGTTGATATATATGGATTCAGCGATATCTGCAAATAAATATAGATAGGTCAACAACATTCATAACACCTTGGAGGTACAAATAATTAGGATACCACCAACTATGGAATGTGTACCATACTGACATGTGTAACCACGAGGCTGAAAGACCGAAAGAACACAGTACCGGAACAGTACAACCGCGAGTACTAGTATGATGATAGGAATGGATAATTAGTCACTGTTGCCAGTGTTGCGGTCCACATAGGTACTGTGTTCAACTGTGTTTGTGAGTGCCGTAGTCTGTGTATGTGTGTGTTGAGGGTTCTGTGTGCATTCCCGTGTGACTGTAATGTGTGTGTGTGTGTGTGTGTGTGTGTGTGTGTGTGTGTCCGCATCATGTGTCTGTTAGTGCCAACTCGGAGGTAGATCATTACAGTAGGTGTGGGTATAGCTAGCCATAGGCATATGGTTGCCACCTGTCCCACATTAGGAGGGACAGCCCCTCTCTGGGCAGGTGTGTCCTGACATAAAACATTACAGAGGGCAAATGTCTGAGATTGTAGGACATTAATATGTCCCATATATAATGTAATAGTAGCATTAAATAGTGATGCCTGTATGTAAAAAATGTGAATGTTACATGCAATATGATAAGTAGCCAAAGTCCCACAACAATAGGTATGTATTGAGGATAAAAGTATGTGCTATCCTGTGTACTGACCGTGGCTATGTGTTGGCCTGTAACACCGCTGTGTGTCCCAGAAGTGTCCAACAATGGCCATATGAAAAGGTGGCAACCCATGGCAAAGAGGTTCTGTTACCAACACAACCGCAATGACTGCAAATATCTGGGACAGAAATACACGGGATAGCTGTTATGTAGACATATCCCTTTACATATCACTGCAATTCTGGAGGTATGGAAGTATCAACCTCACCTGCATACTATATAGAAACCAATTAACAATGGCCCAATGTACAATCCCGTAACATAAGTCTACTAACTGATAGCTCTTTAATTAGGGATGGAGCCCACACACATATATATGGAATATGTAGAAATGCAAGCCCCACAAACCTGTATATGCTATGTACACCCACCGACATCCCCCACACTAGAAACTATAGCAATACAGACTGTAATAACAGCACAAACATCCAGTCAGTCAATTACAACTGCAGAACCATCAACATACCTTGTGAGAGACACATTTAAAGGCGCCATGCAAAATTGCAGCCGTTGTATAATGGAACAAGCAGCGATGTTACTGGTTTTGTCTGCAATAGTCTGTTAACAGACGTTGGGATGACAGGTACACCCTCATGTTGAACCACATACTCTAGCTGTCACACACAATCCACTGGGGGCATGAATACAAAGTATACTTGTCTCTATGCATAGCAGTTGCAATTACACATAACAAAACACAATACAGGCCGTCTCCCCGAAGGTAGGGCAAATGGGCAATGCCCAAGTGCAGAAGTCAATTATACCCCACTGTTGCCGCATAATTGGTGAATGGAGTAGCTGCACAGCTGATATGCAAGTAATTAGTCACTCAGAAACACCAATAGGCAGCAGGAAACCACATGTTACAGGTATCGACGTATATAAGGAAGACTTGCCAGAAATTCAAACCGTATGCTCATACAAAATACCCGTGTAAGCAGTGTGAGAGAGATAGAGACGAAAGTCCGTAACGATAACAAGGTATGTAGAACACTCGGTATGTAAGTTTATGTATAGCATGTTTTGTATTAATTATCTACTGTATGTATAGCCTCGTTTGCATTAATTAAAAGTGTCCGCAATGCATAACATGGGAAAAGGTATTTATGTAGTGATGTCTTGCTGAGCATACTTAAGCTTGTAGAAACTGTGCGTCCAGCAGTGGGCCACAAGGTACACATCACAGACACCACAAAGGATGCTACATGAGGGCTTTAAACAGAACAATTACATACAACCCACCTTCAGTGGTAGAGTATGTCCAACAAGTACGTGCCATAGCTGGGGATAGTATATGTTGATATACTGTCACAGTAGGCATGTGTATGGGCATATAATGACAATGACATGTTTAAGGTGGTCCCACTGTGCAAGTATGCTTCACATTATGGGATACTATGTAAAATATGTGTAATGTATAGTATTGTAGGTAGATATGTCAGATATTCTACACAGCATAACAGGCATATCATGCATACCAAAGGTATCGTCTATTGACATGTAGAATAACAGGATACATATGGCTTGTAGGCACGGGACATTGTAATAGCATGATAGCTAATCTGAATGGAAGGGCTAGCAAGTAACCATGCACAAAGGACATGTAATAGCTTCACAGGTTCATAGTGGGGTACTATGCAGTCTGGCAAGTCTATGTGTAAGCACAACTACAGTGTTCACACCAGTGGCACCTCTCTAGAGTAGTGTCCTGTGATCAGCAGAGCCATGTGTTACCTGCACCTCTGCACAGTACAGCCACTGCAGTGATCCCTGATGTACATGTGTCTCCCAAACACCAAGGGAGGTATCACATGAACAGTGCTACTGAGTGCCCCGTGTGATGTACATAGGAGTCATGTTCCAAAGCATGGTGAGTGTCCGGTTTGGGAATGTAACCCTCAAGCACATCCCACTCATTGTTGCATGTGTGCACATATCCATGAGCATGTTGCTCACAGTGGCATTTGCGTATGTCGCGTATGTGGAGTATATCCATTAATATTGTTGTGGACATGGGCCCTGTCTGTTCAGCAGAGGTCACCCCTGAGTATGTAGTATGAAAATGTGTACAGACGTGGTGTCTGTAGTTCAGCCACATACCTTAGCTGTCAGAGCTCAATAAACGTCATGGCATGTTAATGTTGTGGTATGTAAAGCTGTAGCTGTTGTGTAAGGTACACCCTAAATGGGGTGGTATACCCTTGAATGTGTGTAGAAGTCTTGAGTTCAGAGGTACAATGGGTGCCTATGTACCAGCTACACACCCATTACAGATAAGTGTGGCCATGTAGAAGGATATCCATGCCACAGTGGCAATACAGTAATCACAGGAGTGGGTGTGACATATGTGTGTACTACAAACATGTACAATTTGACATGTATGTAGGGGACTACCACCTATGTGATAGTGGGTGAATGGTGTAATGCAAAGGTGATGTCCATGGACCTTGTGTCATGCAGCTTGAGGCCATGATATTTATACCAGGTATCTGTCACAGTGACACCCATATGGATGGAATCAGTATCAGTTGGTGGATCAATCATGGCGCTTTGTATACAGGGGGTTGTAAAGCTAGGCAGGGAAAGTCCCTCTGTGCTAGCCTGTACCTCAGGGAAGCATATACTGAACATGAGGGACCCAATGACTGAGGACTGTGGTATGCCAAATGTTACTGAAATGCAGTAGGTACTATGGTATGCTACCCTCATTGTGTGTGTCCTGTGCATGAGCCACATTGCATAACATCCACAGACATAGGGTACGATGTGCAGGTGGATGTGTATGTTGTCAATACCAGAATGGAGATGGTGCTGAAAGGCAATGAGAGGACAATGTAGGATGTGTGGACTCCCGTAGCATCATCAACTACCCTGTATGAAAGGAGTCCACCAGGTGTAGGGGCCATGCTCTGGCCCTTACAAGTCCAACCCGGGTGGCATCAAAGGACTGAAGCCCAACAATGTCTCTGTGAATGACGTTCTTGATGATGTGTCCCATAGCCGTGCAGAACATTCCAGGCAGGTGTGTAGGACTATAGTCCCACTCGTGCATTGTGGTGCCACCTGTGTGTAGTGTGATAAATGTTGCTGTGTGCCATTCAGGGGCCACAATGTCTGATACAAGGCTATTACTGAATATGGTGGCCTAGTGGGGAGACATGTCATTCAGAGGTTTGTGGACATCACAGCCTGGGACTTTGGAAGGTGACATGGGGCCAGTGTCCCAGGACATATAGAGTGCAGGTTAGTACTGTGTAGGCGTGAACACAGGGACACCGCAATGTTCCTGCATGGATTGTGGCCCTGTAGTGAGTGAGAGGGTGTAATGTTACCATTGAATCCATCCGCCATCATGTTGCCAACATCACCTGGGTCTGTAATGTTCCTGAGTGACTGTTGTATGTGAGAGCAGATGTGGGTGTTGCCATCGACTACTGACATACCACCATAATGCCTTGTGGTACACCCCGGAATGTGTCACAGTAATGTTTGCGTAGCTAGTCTTGGAGTATGTGATGAGGGATCCCATGGCCCTACCGAGGCTGATCAGTGAGCTACCCCACCCATGGGCTTGTACACCACTGTGCAACAGCCTCCACCTGTTGTTGTACATTATGTCCATGGAACTTGACCACCAGAGTGGCGTTTGTTATCTGGTGTGTACCATCATGGCTCTGTGTGGAATAGCATGATCCATGCAGTCATGTACATGCTAATGAAGTGCACTGGGGTATGTTTCAGCATTTGTATGTGCATTGTCCATCTGCACGGGTGTCATGACGTTAACAACCGCTGTCATAAGACGTTTGTAGTAGGTGTTGTAGTACTCATGTACTGTGTATGCTGTGAAGGGTGTGGTGCCAGGATGTGTCTAACAAGGTTGATTAGCATATGTTCAGAAACCACCAATGAGGGAATAACCCCAGGTGTGGAACACCAGTCACATGTTGGTAGTGTTCATGTCAAGGTTAATGTTGGTCTTGGAGGTGGTGTGTATGGGTTGATCCAGCCGAGGTTATGACTCATAGATGTGTCGGTACATGAGTGGCTATCCCAGTTAAGTGTGGGGTAGTGTCAGTCACACATCAGTAGTAGCTGTCTGAGCCCTACTGTCCAGTACACCAACAAATGAGGTCTGGTAACTGTGGGGTATGTTGTTGACTCTGTAGCTTGTTACAATGTGTATAGCAGTTCTGGACACAGTTAGTTGCACATGGATCACCTCTGATGCATTGTGCTAAGTAACTAGCCAGGATGTGTGTACAACATAGTGGGATATGGGAACACCTCAGCTGTGGGTGTGCCGGTCCAGGTATGTGCCTGAAAGGTATGGTCTGTCTACAACCTGTCATTGCAGGTGTGCTCTGCAGAGCCTAGAGGCAGGTCCCAGTCACTGCAGAGATATTGGAGTGGTGCATTATAAGGTGTGCCTTGCCTGTGTGTGTCACAGTGGAAGATGCAAGCATTGTGTCACATGACCCCATGTCTTGCTTGCCAGTTCCCATTCTGCCAGTTATTATTGGAAACTGTGCAAGACAATCAGTATAGAAGCAGCAAGAGCCTTACATGTGATCTGTACTCCCAGGGCTGACAGGTGCAGGTCATCTGTGCCAGAGCATTGTGTTTGACCAGGTCAGTCAAAGCGGACAGATACCAGATGCCTGTGGAATGACAGCAGAAGCATAGGCAACTGTTAAAGTGACACAGTCAGTCGTGTACAGTGCTATTGGGTCCGGATGAATGCATAATGCTCCCCAGGGCTAGGCCCACACCTTCAGGGCTACAAGACTGGTGAGCTATTGCATGTTCCTGCACATGTAGTCTGTGAAGTGGCATCTCAGGGCAGTCACACTAACATGGAGAATGACAGTCACATCGTACCTGGTGAGGTGTGGCATGGGTGCATAGATTATGTTGCAGAACCAGTTACCCGACAGCAAGATGTAAGCGACTATCGCCTTATGTAGCCTGCTGTGTGGAACTGCAGTGTGACTGCCTACAGAGTCACCTATGACTGGTGTGTTGTGTATGTTATAACACTCTATTGGCTGTATGTGATGGGCACACATGAGTCTGTGGGCTATAAGTTGGTGATGTTGTGTTCCGTGATGGGGGCTGCCTCTGGTGCCTACACAGAGTATGGAGAAGTACTGCACATGTTGTCCTCATATGTGTGGCCTGTGGTGGAGATCATGTGAGACTATGTGATGAGTTGGATGTGTTGCGAATGTTACACATTCCCACATGACTGTCAGGTGCAGTCAGGGTTGGTGACAGCATTACCCACAGCAGGGCTGCATAACTGCATCCCCCACAGGCTGTAGTGTCGTATGTTGGGAGGTGAGCATTGAATGTGTACATGAGACAATTGCTCTATTGCCACATGTATGACATATCCATCATATAGACAGGCAATAGCACTGGTACATGACAGTTGGACATGCCTGTATATACAACCATGTCTCACATGATATGTGCATTACATGTGTACAACAGCTGTTGTACCATAAGCAAGCTGGAAAGTTTGTTTAGGACAGCCAGTGTACCTGTGGGAAATGGTGTGGAATGGGTGCTATATTAATCAGTAGCTCATGACATGCTCACAAGTTCTGAACAAGTGCCTAGCATGACCATACAATACAGATAAGGGGTTGGATAATATCAACCCACAAGTGGTGATGACAGTCATAATGGGTGGCACCACACTATAACCCTGCTGAGTATGGTGTGCATGTCCATGAACCATTATCACTGTAGATGTTAGCAGTACAGATGTACAAGACAGTACAGATGTTTGATTACAAATACCTTTGTATGTCACATGAGTGTTCCACCAGTGGCCTGTTGACAGACTCACAACTACAAAAGGTGCCAGAGTGACATGTGCATATCACACCAGTGCCAGCTACAGTAGAACAGGGTTAATGTGTTGTACTCCACCCTCATTGTAGCCCATACCACACAGACAAATGTTAGGCATCTGTGTATGTAAGGATGTGAATGGCCATGACCTATGAGGAATAGCTGTGTCAGTGTTGTGAACAACATACAGAATGAGCTGTGTGGCTGAGGTGTGTGACATATGTGCACATTCTGATGGATGATATCAGCATTGTCACCACTAGGTGAACATCCCTGTACCCATTAACTACCACCTAGGGCTGTGGTCAACATTATGGACACTGTGTAAGGGATGGTGCTGTGCAGTACACCTCCCTGCCTTGGTGACGCCTCCAGGCCCCTTGGGTAGTCATACGAGGTACCCATGTCATGACAGGGTGCCATCCATGAGCACGGAGATCATTGGACAGGCATATACAGCACTGGGGTGACCAATATTGGATCACATATCACCTTTAAGGGGTAATGGCCATGCGTGGATGGGTGAAACCAGCCTTCACAATCCTCACCTCCACTATGCAGCATGCTGTCTACCTTGCATAAAGACATTTGCTACACCATGATGATGGACATGCTACATGTCCATATCCTGATCTGTAAGACATATGTCATGGACAGCCACCTTCCTAATACTAGGATCGCCACATGCTGGACAGATCCCTGTGCCATACATGTGACATACTCCCGCCAAACCATGCAACCCTGTCCATCAAAGCTGCACACATCATCCCAGTCATACATGGTGCAATGGCCGCATGGTAGATGTAGTATCAACTGTCCGGATCAGTAATGTGGCACTGATGCACCTCGCAGTGGCATAATGGCTGTCTGTTACAGCTAGGAAACCTTGCCCTTACATGCTATGGTTGATAACCACCCCTCGAATGACGTCCGACTCGCCATTGTCCCATGTCTATCACATGTGCAACACAGGCGATCCATGGCAGGATGTTGAACAGCTGTACAGTGCTGTGTAGATGTATATGGCAAAACACATGCATGTACAGGTGTCCATGCGTATGTGTGCATTGTCACTGCTCAAGTCCATTAAGGCTGTATCTGTGTAGATATGTGACATATACACAGCATCAAGGTCAACAGCATTACTGTGGACACATATAGGCATGTGCAGATAGGTAAGAACACCAGTGCAGGAAAATAGACATGCCCACATCAAGACAGCATTCACATGGAGTATGAACACTGTAATGAGGTGACACACGTATATGGTGATGATATGAACACTGTAATGAGGTGACACACATATATGGTGATGATATCCAATGCATAACAGGTGTTACATGTGTGTGACACAAACACGTCAGTTGTGTCAGTGTCATGATGATTTGCAAAGATAACTGTGCAGATGTACTAGATGTCATAGAAATGTATGTGCAGCAGTATCTCTGTACATCTCTGAAACTGTGACCTGTCACCATCATTATGTCTTACAGATAATGCCTCATACACGCCTTCCAGCGTACAGCCACCAGGAGGATGATGTCCTCATCTCGTACCTCTATGAGAAATAAGAGGTGTTGTTCAGCCATGTGCCACAGCATGCCCAGCAGCGGGACGACCTGTGGCAGGATCTACGCAGGAGGGTGAACGATGTGGGTGGCCATAACCGCACCTACCAGCAGGTGCGCAGACACTGCATGGACTTGATACGACATACAAAACAATGTGCCACTGCAATCGCCAGGGAACAAGGTGGAACAGGTGGTGGGCCACCAACCCAGCCCCCACTCACACACACCGAGGAGCTACTGGCCAGTCTGGGGACACCCTCAGAACAGCATCCACACACACTAGCTGCCATCGTGGACGTGGGTGTCTCCCAACCAATGAGCCTGGAGTTGCCTGGTAAGTCAGTACTGCACATATGTCTATTATATGCCATTTAGTTGCATGTGTCACTGTACATTATGTAAAGTAACAACATATGCAAGGTATGTGGACACACATGCTGCATACTACAGTATGCTATCCTGTGTATGCACACATGTGCATACTATATGCTATTAAACAGGTGAATGTGTTAACATGCACAGTGCACCCTGTGGCTGTCATACAGTCATGGATAATGTTCATACTGCTGTGTCACCCCTATACAGGTACCTCTGGTGTGCCGCACAGACATGAGTCTGTTGCAGGTGAGACTGTCACCAGTATCAGGCATGTTAAAGCATAGATCTGTTTGCCATGTGGCCAGTTAACAGTTGCACACTTGATGTTCATTCCAGTGATGATATACAGGTCGCATCACCCATCAGTCACGCAGACCTCCCATGTGCAATATATACAAATGAAATGATACACCGACTTGAAACCACAGTAGTTGTCATTGCTACATGTGTGGTCAGCTGTGCATACAACAGTGGAGGAGTTCTACAATGGAGGCATATGTAGTATGTATTGGAACAACATGTGTGGTACGCAAACAGTACCACACAGTGAGCTGTGATATGGGTAGCCCACAGGTGTCACCATTGTGTTATATGCCCCTGCATTGGGTGCACACATTGTGATATGCCATCTGACATGTCCCAGACACGTAGTATTCTGGCTGCAATATTGTCACACTATCCCATGACCCATACCCCACATACCAAACATACAACCCGTTGTCTGCATAGCCCTGTGGATGGTGACATATCTGACATCTATGGGTGTATGTCATATGGGACAACACAGACATGTGAGATAGATGGCCATCACACACATTTGGCCAACACATGTGCACACATGGCCATGGGGGATGGCCAGAGACACGTAGCCACACAGCAGATGTGATGTGTATACACCATGTTGCACATTGTCCACACATGGTCCAATTATAGCCTTATTTGACTGATTATACAGTTGATGTGGTACACTGGACTTCCTAAAAGCCTGTGCACAGCTAGTGGAGGTGTCACTGAAGTCTACCATATAAGATCTGTTGAACATCACGACTGTGTCATAGCATGACAGTAGTCACCTGTACAGCTTCCACAGACATTGACACCACATCAGGCCACAGATACTGTACATTTCCCTTGCTGCTGTAGGACATCACCATTAGCTGTGCACCTCGTGTGTGTGGTACATCAATGTCATGTGGGAAATGGTGAATTGACATGGTTGCCAGGCAGTTAAGACCATGTAGTTGTTGTGCAGGGGTGTCATCTGTAGGTCCTCCAGTGACCTGTCACTTGACACAGCATGGTTTGGTGTGTATACACCTCAGCATCGTGGGTCACAATCCACAGTTATGTCATGGGTATGCATGCAGTTATGGCTATGCAATGTGTACATATTATGCATTGTACAGCAATATAGATGCCTCATGCTGCCATGCAATGGCACAGTGTCTGTACTTCACACTGTATAGCAATGTAGATGGCTCACACTACCCTTCCATGCTCATACACATTTGCTAAACATGCATTCTATCTGTAGGGCATACAGACAACACCGCAATGTGATGCCCATTACGATGCTGTACATGTGTCAGGACACCATTGTGTCAGACATGTATGCATGTTAATGCACACATCAGCAGATTACATGTCAAGGTCACGTCAGCCATGTGTACTGTTATCCTGTTCTGGTCCACATGGTGTATCACAGGGATGCATGCATACTATCATGATTGTGTGAACTGCATGGCTACTGACACCTGCTTGCTGTAGTTTGCACCTCAGGGAGGTATGCGTACTAACATTATTAATGTCTGAGCTGCATGCCCTCTGCTGTATCACAGGCATGCTGCATGCCATCTGTCAAATCACATACATGGTGTGTGTGTGTGTGTGTGTGTGTGTGTGTGTGTGTGTGTGTGTGTGTGTGTGTGTGTCTGTGTGTGTGTCTGTGTGTGTCTGTGTGAGTGTCTATTGTAATTTAGAGTCTTTCTTTGCATTCACAGGTGATGTAGGTGCATTACCCTCCTGTGGTCCATCTGATGTTAGTGTCCCCACAGATACTAGCAGTGATGAACATATGCATGAGGTACAGGCAGGGTAGTCAGGGGCTGAATCTGTGACAATGGTTGCCATCCCAGCTATGTCCCCCTCTTCCTCGCACACAGTTCTGCTGCCAACACATACTGCATCACCAGTGGCCATAGAGGAAGGACAGTCAGCGTCTGTTAGCGTGGAATGGGAACATGTGGTGGCTACAGAAGGCGTGTTTACACACCATGGTGTCAGTGTAATGACTGCAGATGTGCCACACAGGCATGTGGCCGGTGCTGCTCGTAGGAGGACCTCTGGCAGACATGCACCTGCAGGACAGAGCGCAGCAGCTGGTATCACCAGAGGCATGTTCCAGACTATAATGGCGGCACAGGCATGTGCTGAATGACAGAACATAGAAGGGCAGAGGCTGCAGAGGGCCGCTATCCATATCCTAAATGACAACATCCAGGCATTGGCAAATGCTCAACAGCAGATTGCTGATGTTCTGGACAGGCGATTGGGTGACATGGTCAGAATCCTTGACCATGGCATGGCAATCCGTGAGCGTGAGCTGTCTGTGCTGGAACATCTGGTAGGAGTGAGGCGTAGGCCCCGAGGATGTAGGCCAGCTACACCACCTAGTGCAGTTCAACGTGAGCATGCCACCTCACATGCCCACTCCCATAGTGCTGGTAGCAGTAGCAGTGCAGCTGGTGCTGCGCTGTCCACACCAGGACACAGCAGGCCACGTGGACGTGGCCCTGGACATTCCCAGCGGGGACACGGTTCCAATGGACATGTGTTGTCGGACAGTAGCCAAGCTGTACCTCCGCCTGGTAGTGCATGTGCAACCCCTGGCAGGCACAGGTCAAGTGGCCGGACACAGTAAGCTGTACAACCAGGTCTGTACAATCTGGAGCTGTCAATAATACCTTGTGTAGGCCTCACAAAATGCAGAACAGACATTTCCAGTCATATCACTGGCCCTTACCCACACGCAAGATGTCATCCATTGGTGCAGCCTATGCCTCTGGCAAACATTATCACCCTGTGCATATGATGAAGCCTGTGCTGCATCCCTGTCATCCACACCATTGGTGCAGGGACATGCTCAAATGGTCTGATGCACAGGGTGAACAGAATAGTGAGAAGTGTATATTACATTAGTTGTGTAAGAATAGTGAGAGAAGTGTATATTACATTAGTTGTGTGTGAATAGTGAGAGACGTGTATATTACATTAGCTGTGTACTGTTGACATGCACCAGACATACCATGTAGTACAGGTTTAGCATGCATTGTTATATGTTCACAGTATGTGTCTCGTTAACAACAGTAACAGCATGTTGGTAATGATGCCCTGGTTCCCTCCTTATGGTCTACTTCCATGTGCCTACAGGTAGCACTGTTTGCAGTCTCCCATGTGTAACTGTGGAGTACTCACAGGCACATATGGCAATATCAGCATGCTATACATAGCCTCAGCCTGACTGTTGGAAAGTCTAACATAACACAGATGTCCACACATATACTGATCCAGAAGCATGTGGGCAGTTTAATAGGCTACAGTGACTAGAGATGTGACATCCATACCAGGTCACATCACAGGTATGTTGACATGGTGCAGGGGTTGTACACAGCGGTCTGGCCAATGATAATGTTAGAGGCGACTTGATAGCATGAGGCCTCACTGTGTAGCAGTGTTCATTAGAGAACTTGGCATAGCTCCTCGTGGTCCCCTGCAGAGTTCCTAAGGCAGCAGAGAGCAGAAAAAGTGACTTTCCTGATTCTAAGTATTTTTAAGCATTTTTATTGCTTTTTTTGACCTTTTGTGCATTTCGACCACTGTTTCTGCATATATTATTGTGTTATTACCTGTTTTCTGTTTTTCTGAGCTTAATTTGTTGACTGCACTTCTTAGCTTAAGTTTTGCTTATAAGTTAACCTACAGGCTAATACACTCAAGTGTACTAGCCTTTGATAGCATTTAGTCAAATAACAAAGCATTTACTGTATTTTCTGTCTGTGTGTGTAAAAAAACTAAAAAAAACAAAAAAATACTTCTGCTTTCCTAACTTTCCTAGCTAGTTGTTCCAGTGATCAGATTTTGCTGATCCCTGGGCTTTGTATTTGGTTCCTGTGTTCCTCCATTTTCTTGTGTGGCCAGAGGGAAGTTTCTTTACTCACCAGTGAGAGTGGGGAGTACTGAGCTGCCTGTTTGTCCTCAGAGGAGTGGTTAGAGACAGTAACTGGTAATTCACTGGCCATTTTGGGTCATTTCCTGTTTTTTCCAGCCCCCTGCTATAAAGCATGCTTTGGTGGGCTTTTCTGGCATTAGAGAACTTGGCATAGCTCCTCGTGGCCCCTGCAGAGTTCCTAAGGCAGCAGAGAGCAGAAAAAGTGACTTTCCTGATTCTAAGTATTTTTAAGCATTTTTATTGCTTTTTTCGACCTTTTGTGCATTTTGACCACTGTTTCTGCATATATTATTGTGTTATTACCTGTTTTCTCTGTTTTTCTGAGCTTAATTTGTTGACTGCACTTCTTAGCTTAAGTTTTGCTTATAAGTTAACCTACAGGCTAATACACTCAAGTGTACTAGCCTTTGATAGCATTTAGTCGAATAACAAAGCATTTACTGTATTTTCTGTCTGTGTGTGTAAAAAAAAAAACTAAAAAAAAAAAAATACTTCTGCTTTCCTAACTTTCCTAGCTAGTTGTTCCAGTGATCAGATTTTGCTGATCCCTGGGCTTTGTATTTGGTTCCTGTGTTCCTCCATTTTCTTGTGTGGCCAGAGGGAAGTTTCTTTACTCACCAGTGAGAGTGGGGAGTACTGAGCTGCCTGTTTGTCCTCAGAGGAGTGGTTAGAGACAGTAACTGGTAATTCATTGGCCATTTTGGGTCATTTCCTGTTTTTTCCAGCCCCCTGCTATAAAGCACGCTTTGGTGGGCTTTTCTGGCATTAGAGAACTTGGCATAGCTCCTCGTGGTCCCCTGCAGAGTTCCTAAGGCAGCAGAGAGCAGAAAAAGTGACTTTCCTGATTCTAAGTATTTTTTAAGCATTTTTATTGCTTTTTTCGACCTTTTGTGCATTTCAACCACTGTTTCTGCATATATTATTGTGTTATTACCTGTTTTCTCTGTTTTTCTGAGCTTAATTTGTTGACTGCACTTCTTAGCTTAAGTTTTGCTTATAAGTTAACCTACAGGCTAATACACTCAAGTGTACTAGCCTTTGATAGCATTTAGTCGAATAACAAAGCATTTACTGTATTTTCTGTCTGTGTGTGTAAAAAAAACTAAAAAAAAAAATACTTCTGCTTTCCTAACTTTCCTAGCTAGTTGTTCCAGTGATCAGATTTTGCTGATCCCTGGGCTTTGTATTTGGTTCCTGTGTTCCTCCATTTTCTTGTGTGGCCAGAGGGAAGTTTCTTTACTCACCAGTGAGAGTGGGCGTACTGAGCTGCCTGTTTGTCCTCAGAGGAGTGGTTAGAGACAGTAACTGGTAATTCATTGGCCATTTTGGGTCATTTCCTGTTTTTTCCAGCCCCCTGCTATAAAGCACGCTTTGGCGGGCTTTTCTGGCATTAGAGAACTTGGCATAGCTCCTCGTGGTCCCCTGCAGAGTTCCTAAGGCAGCAGAGAGCAGAAAAGTGACTTTCCTGATTCTAAGTATTTTTAAGCATTTTTATTGCTTTTTTCGACCTTTTGTGCATTTCGACCACTGTTTCTGCATATATTATTGTGTTATTACCTGTTTTCTCTGTTTTCTGAGCTTAATTTGTTGACTGCACTTCTTAGCTTAAGTTTTGCTTATAAGTTAACCTACAGGCTAATACACTCAAGTGTACTAGCCTTTGATAGCATTTAGTCGAATAACAAAGCATTTACTGTATTTTCTGTCTGTGTGTGTAAAAAAAACTAAAAAAAAAAATACTTCTGCTTTCCTAACTTTCCTAGCTAGTTGTTCCAGTGATCAGATTTTGCTGATCCCTGGGCTTTGTATTTGGTTCCTGTGTTCCTCCATTTTCTTGTGTGGCCAGAGGGAAGTTTCTTTACTCACCAGTGAGAGTGGGCGTACTGAGCTGCCTGTTTGTCCTCAGAGGAGTGGTTAGAGACAGTAACTGGTAATTCATTGGCCATTTTGGGTCATTTCCTGTTTTTTCCAGCCCCTGCTATAAAGCACGCTTTAGCGCAGAGTTGCTAAATCAAGGTTAAACTATTCGGGCTACCTAAAGTCCACTCTTCAAATTTTCCCTTAAAACAGCCTTCCTTGAACTGTACTGCTGATCTAACCAGCGTATTCTATATCTAAAAAGCTCAACTCTACTTGATTCCTAAGTAGAATTTTCTCTATCTGTAAAGCCTAGCACTTGCTCCTAAAGTACTTTTTTACTTGATATAGCACTTTTATTATACATAGTACCCCACCATCCGAAAACCCCTTCCGACCACCCACATCCCCCGGAGTCTTTTAAAGTCCTTGTCTATTCCTTCTAGCATGTCGAGGGATCAGTTGCTAGTGTCCTCTCCTGCTCAGCTGGTGAATCTGGGAATATTGAGGCAATGTTACAATTGTCTCATGTACACGGACAACCCTCTCCTTCTCCCACAAAACACAAATACATGTGAGAGATGCAACTATATAGCCAAACTGGAGGCTGAGCTCTCTCAACATAGTACTGGTAAGACCAGACAGGAGGAGAAGGTAACCACACACACCACAAACCCAGTCTCACATAGTACTATCACAACTTCAAATCATACACATAAATACACAAAGACATATTCGGAGGCTCTGATCAAAAATCTACCAAAACAGCAGAGGCCACCAAAGCAGACACCCAAACAACTGCCATCCCAGGACACAACACATGCAACACATAGACCATATAGTCAGTGTGCAAAACAGTCACAGCCCTTAAGGCCAAACACAATGCCAGACACACTCGTCATTGGTGACTCCATAGTCAGACACACTGACGTCCCGCTCACCAGATTGAACAAGGAAAAGGTCACAGTAAGCTGCCTGTTGGGCGCTAGAATCCGCCACATAATGCAAGCACTCAGGTCTCTCAACAGCAGGTACAAGTACGACTCTGTCATTGTCCATGCTGGTGTGAACGACCTGAGACGTACCTCCTTGGACTACATGAAAAGAGACATAGAGGAGCTCTCTGATTATGTAGCCCAGGCAGGTATGACCCTGACCTTGAGCAGTATCCTACCTTCACCAAGAATGATGCCACAATACAGTGACAAGATGATCAGCTTTAATACATGGCTTAAACTATGGTGTCATTCAAAGGGGATCCAATGTCTGTCTGCCTGGGATGACATGCTGGACAAGCCACGCTGCTTCGCAAGGGATGGCTTGCACCTGTCACCCCTGGGCTTCCGGATATTGGCAAAGGCTCTTGCCACCCCCATAGTGCCTTTTTTAGGCAAGGCTCAAATTCTAAACCTACCACCCTAGAACACAAAAAAGGAAAAAAACTAAGGGTAATGCTGCTCAATGCCAGAAGTGTCAACCTCAAGATGCACGCACTCGAGGCCCTTTCTCAGTATGGAGAACATCGATGTCTGTGCTGTGACTGAAACCTGGTTCAAGGCTCCTGAGAGCACCCTGGCACTATCAGGTTTTACCTCATATCATGCATTCCGGCCCCAAAATCCGGACAACACCAAGAAAGGAGGGGGGTGTCTATATTCATCAAGAACACCCACACCTCAAGGTTGGTGGCAACGCACGATGCATCAGAGACCATCCAGGTGCAGTTAACCATAGGCAAGACTGCTCTACAATTTGTAGCATGTTACAGGCCACCCTCTCAATCTCAGGAACCTCACATAGCTTTCCTGAAAACACTGGAGGGGATAAATGTATCTCCAAACACCATCATACTAGGTGATTTCAACTACCCGAATATAGACTGGGATCACTACTCAAGCCCCAACACTCTGGCCCAAAAGTTCGTAGAGTTCATAAACTCTAATGCCATGGAACAACTAGTCACCATCCCCACAAGAGGAGATAACGTACTAGATCTCATTATCACGAACATGGGGTCACTATGTTCAACACCGGAGGTATACCCTTCACTGGTGAGATCAGACCATAAACTAATCTCACTGGAAGTCCACATCCTGCCCCCACCGGAGATAAAAAAAGACCACAGTGAAGAACTTCTCAAAAGCCAACTTCACACTTCTAAAGGCTAGTGTGGTCTCTTAAGGCCCCCTAGACTGCGGAAACCATTACTCAAGCCGCTGAATCACTTACAAATGCCTTCTACCAGCACCTACAGGACTGCATGGATCAGGCAATCCCAAACAAAACAAAGACTCTTTGTACCAAAGGCAAGCATCCAGTTTGGTGGACCCCAGCCATAAACAAGCTCTACAACAAAAGGAGGAAGCTACTACAAGATAGAGCAAAATCCTTAAAAGGAAAAACACCCTTGATCATTATAAGTAAAAAACTAAGATCTCTCATAAAATCATCCAAGGCAAATTTTGAGAGAAGAGTCGCTAAGGACTCAAAGGACAATCATAAGGCCTTCTTTAGCTATGTTAGGAACCTGGGAGGAAACTCCCAGATATGCTCAGAATTAGTTCAAAATGATGTAAAAATTACTGAACCTACAGACATTGCCAACATACTGGCTGACAAGTTCAGTGCAAACTTCCCCTCCCCAAAAGGTGAGATATCTATACCAGAGAATTATAGCCCCCCAAACATCTCTAACGCTCAGGTGAGAACTGCTCTCTCCAAGGCAAAAAACACAGCATCCATGGGACCAGATGGTGTCCCCGGATGTGTGCTCCATGAACTCAATGAGGAATTAAACCCACAGTTAGGGCAGCTGTTTAATCTTAGCCTCACCTCAGGATACGTGCCTAAGGAGTGGCGTACGGCAACTGTGGTCCCACTTCACAAAGGCGGTGCCTCCACCGACCTGGGAAATTACCGCCCCATCAGTTTGACAAGCTTGATCTGCAAAGCTATGGAGAGGATCATAATGGAACTCATAAATAAAGACATAGGAGACTTGCAGACCTTGGATCCGACCCAGTTTGGCTTTGTCAAGGGCAGATCATGCCTTTTAAACCTGGTTGACTTTTTCGAAACAGTCACCAAGGCCATTGATGAGGGAAAGGCAGTCCACACAGCCTACCTCGACCTGGCAAAGACTTTTGACACAATACCCCACTCAGGTATCATTGAAAAACTCATCAGCTTAAATGTAAACCCATATGTCACAAGATGGGTTGCAAACTGGCTAAGTGACAGAACCCACAGGGTCAGAGTTGCTGGCGCCATGTCAGACTCAAAGCCTGTCACAAGTGGTGTCCCACAGGGCTCAGTCCTGGGCCCTCTCCTGTTCAGCATCTACTTTTCAGAAGTACAAGCAAACACAGGAGGATTATGGCTGACAAAATTTGCAGACGACTGCAAACTGGGCGCCATAGTTGAGAACACATCTGACACAGATATCCTTCAAAAGGGTCTTATAGAAACGGAAAACTGGTGCCAGAGCCATGGCCTAAAGTTAAACGCCAAAAAATGCATAGTCATACCTTCGGGAAAAACAAGGTTACCCCTAGCTACCATATAGCGGCAACCCACTAAGCACAGAAGAGGTTATCAGGGACCTGGGTACCCAGGTTGACAGTAACCTTTCATTTGACACTCACGTCGCCAAAGTAGTTAGGAAGACCTTCTAAATTGCCCACCTGATCATGAAGGGATTCACATCTAGATCAAGGGAAGTCATCGTCCCCCTGTACTCATCACTCATCAGACCAATGATTGAGTACAATGCCCCATTCGGAATGTATCTGACACGACACTTGCAGCAGTTGGAAAGGCCCCAAAAGTTCCTCACCAAAAGGATAAAGGGTCTCAAAAATATGTCCTATGCTGCCCGACTGAAGGAACCTCAGCTCTATTCAGTCGCTTACCGTCTGCTCAGAGGTTACCTGTGCCTGACATACAAGGCCATGTCCAACCCAGAATTGATGAACATGCTTCACCTCAAAAAATCCAGATCCCTCAGAACTACAAGGGTGGGAGACCTAAACCTTGACACGGTTATTAATAGGACGTGCTGGAGGGACAGATTCATCACCCAGAGACTCCCTATGCTGTGGAACAAAATCCTGGTACATGTGAGGCAGAGAACCTCGCTGGCTTTGTTCAAGAGAAATCTTGACCAATGGATGGGAGATCGCAGATATACCCCAGGGATTATCTCAGTGTCACTGCTTGACAGAGGCACAGCAAAATAATGGGCATAGTATCCTCCAAACTAAAGGGGTGGCGAAAGCCACAAAACTCTGGGCTAGGCTTATAAATGCCCTTGGGCAGATAGCCTAGTATAAACCTATGAACCTGTCACATTACAGGAACATGCTCACACTCACGGGGTCAACAACACTATAATGCACACTCCATAGTGTTGAGGTGAGGACCCTTGCCTATGTGGTCATCACTGTCACAGTACTGTGAACCCACACGACGTGACACAGAGAAAGAACATGTACAGGTAGCCAGTGCATCTGAGACCGATGGCATCAACAGGGCAGTGGACTGCATCACCATGAAGGGTTAGGGATCCTGTGTGTTCTGTATGGTAGCATACACCCTCACTCCATGCACCAGACAGCCATACACACCTACATACACACACACACTGTGGAGACCACAAATGTCATACACATATGGATAGCCGATGTGTGTGATACACACACCACATCTGCCTACGTCATGCTTTCCACACTGCAGTATGTACAGATCTCTACAACAGTGTACAGGGGTGTGTAACAATTGGGATGTATTCCCCACCATATGTGGCATATATGGTCACACAAGCAAACACACATGGCAGTACTGTGAATAATACACCTGCTATATGATGATACATCTGACAGACATGCAGCAGTATTGGCCGCATTATGTGTACCAGCGCTACCTTCAGCAATTGTGCTGCTATATGCACACGGGAGGATGTAAGTGTTACAGGTGTCAAGTGATGTACTGTTGGTAACACCTGACCGCTGTGTAGGTTTTATGTCTCCACCGTCAAGTAACGGTAACATAGCGTACTGTTTGCACATGTAATGGTAGGATGGCGTGTGACACACCTGTGAGCCATCCCCGGCAAACATCCATCTACACAGGTGGATCACCACTTTATGTACACACATCCATCCATACCTGCTGTACATCCTACCGTACTGTCAGTATGTCACCATATACAGGTGTCAATGATGGAGCTGCATTGCAACTGCATGTTGTAGTTAGGCACAGATGAGTTACTTACATCAGCTACTGCACATGCATGATAGCTGCATGCACACTACAGATTGTACATGTGTGTGTTGGTCCTACATGCCTGTCATATAGCCATGTTTGTATGCATTGCAATTGGTGGACATGTGTGTTGACATACATAACACATGGACTGTTGTATGATATGATGGGTGTCATGGGTAACTAGTACAGAGGGAATGTGTCTTCGGTTAACATTGCTGCCTCATGTACTGTTAGCATTCAACAGCCATGGACCCACCTTCCATTTGCGTGCGTATGA